>NC_137977.1:33997442-34167442 GCF_963924665.1 Micromys minutus | reverse complement strand
ACAAACAGAATCTCAGCAGTCGCGTCAACAAAAAACACCTTCAATTCTTCTAAAAGACAAAGAGCAGAGTTAGTGGTTGAGGCATTTCCTTCAGAGCTGCTGCAACTTGTTCACACTCTGTTTTTTGGGATCTGAGTGAAGTTTTAGCCAGTCATTGGTTTTGGAGCCATAAGACTCGTTCTCCTTTTTCTGTTTAGGAAACCGTCAATGGCTTTTTATCAAGAACCGAATAGCAAGGTTAGAAAAAAATGTGACATTTTGAGTTAATTCATTAGGAAAACAACTTTTTATCAAGAAGACAAAACGGCAAATTAAGAGAAAATTTAGTGGATTAGATACTGAGGAGAGACTCCTTTATAAGAAATAATTGTAGCTCATAACTCTGAAAAAGAAAATGACAGCATTCTTGATCTCAGCGTGTCATCATTAACACCAGATAGCCGATATCATGTATGAAAAACTTTCATCTTGTAATGAAAAAAATAAACCAGATATGTGTGTTCAAATAATACTTACAGCTCTCATTCTTTCTAGGCTGGCACTCTAAAATGGACTGGTGGCTGCTATCTTTGTATCAGGTACTGGGCCAAGAAGGATGAAGGTTATAATACCCAGTTCCAGACACTGAGTCCATACTTGTTTCATTTATAAACCAACCATGATTAGTGCTCTGGTCCATTCCTCTCACATGACACATCACTGGCTTCCTTGCAGAGGACTTGGTCTTACACCAGCTGCTGCCATTTGAAACCTTAACCAACTGTTAACTAGTTTTGAGATGTTCATAAACACTTCCCATCAGGCTGACAAGCACAGAAGTCTCCTTGAAGATCAATAATCATTTGAATGCTCTGATATTAAGTAACCATTTTCTTATCACGCCTCAGAAAACACTAGGTTAGGAAAGATGCAAAACTGGGGGTAGGGGATGTCTAGATGTCATTCATTTATTATATGCAGACACACCAGAAGAGGGCATCATGAGATCTCATTACAGATGGTTGTGAGCCACCATGTGGTTACTGGGACTTGAACTCAGGACCCCTGGAAAAGCAGTCAGTGCTCTTAACCACTGAGCCATCTCTTCAGCCCCGAAGACTGTCATTCAAATTTATAAAAACTAAAAGTTTAAATTTTAGAGCCACTCAATTTCTCCTAGCCCCTCACCTCACTCTTGCAGCTTTGAAAGCCCTAGACATGGAAACCCTTAACAAACCCCAAAGACCCCCATTCTTTTTAGTAGAAAGTGGTTCTCTGAGCTGTCTGAATGCCTGGTTTTGCAGGACAAAGATTCCTGACTGAATGCATAAATGTGTAACAGGCCCAGAGGTAGAAAAGTTCTCTCAGCCCTTTAGTTACATCTGAGAATGAACATTCTACCCACCTTAATTCTCAACATTATGTCAGATATCAGAGAACATAAAATAGTATTTTCCACATTCATTCCATTGTATGAAAACTAATTATTAATGAAAAAGTTGTTATGCCAATCTCTTTGTAAGTAAGAGTCTCACACACCTGAATAATCACAATGGCCCTTTATTTCAGATAGTGCCGACACCACAAGTTCAACTTAATAGAAGCCATTTAGGTTCAAGGGTATACTGCTGCCACTATGAAAGGAGACCACCCTTACACAGGCCTGTTTCACACTCCAATGCTTCCATTGTTAGAATCATACAATAGGATAAAGGTTGGATTGAAAGAGAGTGGGGGAGGAGAGGGCAAGAGGAGAGCCAAGACTCTTCTATTCTTAGCAAGCAAATACGACCACATATAAAATTAACTCATTTTCCTCCAGGCCCGCAGGAAGTTCTCAGTGGTCTAAAGCTCCTGGTCCAATGCCACTGCTGTTATTCAGAAAAGAAAGTGTAAGAGAAAAAATTTCATATGCCAACTAGCTAGTGTCCCAGGAGGCTTTACAAGTTAACTTAACTCCTTCATTCTTCCCTAAATGTACCTTCTCTTGTCTTTATTTAATGGGTCCTTTCTCTCCCTGTGAAGACAAGTGGCAATCCAAACATGCATGTGTTAGCCCCTATACACCCATGTTAAGTTCCACCACCACCATCACTACCACCACCACCACCAACAACAACAACAAAAACAACAACAACAACAACAACAAAAAGCACCTTTCCATACCCCAGGTTCCTTCTGTCCAAGGCTTCTGTTTTCCTGGCATGTTGCTAGAAAGGACTATATAGAAATATATGAGGAATGGAAGCAGACTCTGAACTAAAGTACTTTATTAGGGAGTTACAATAGAAAGCATCTGAGAGAATAGTTTCAAAGAAGGATAGTTTAGGTGGGCTTATCAGGACATAGGCTTCAGTTTATGTTTATTTTTGCTCCATTGCTGGGATCTTCTTGGAAAGCAAAACATCAGGGAGGCAAGAATGTGTTTGATTATGTCTGACCATTCAAGGATCTAAAGTTTAATAGAACTGTAGTCATGCACCGCCCCCCCCCCCCATACGGGCTCACCATCTACTTCACTATAACCTTCTTCTCCTCCTTTTTATTCTTTCTCCAGGCTCCTATTTTCCACTTATTTTTCTCTTGTTAATTCCAGTAAAGTTCTTGGTCTAACACAGGTTACACATTATTTAGTGCATTACCTGTTTTCTCAGTTGTCACTATTACATTTGACTGTTAAAATAGTGGTGACAGGTCTAGAGAAATAGCTCATTCGGAAAAGAACCTGCTGTGCAAGCAGCATGACTTAAATGAAATCCCTCAGAACCTAAATGTAAAAAGATGAGTGTGGATGTAGACAGGCATAGCCTAACCACTACTACACAGACAAAAATAGAAGGTTCCCTGCGGCTCACTGGCCAGCCAGACTAGGCTAATTGGCGAGTCTTGTGAACTAATGAGAAACCCTGTCTAAAAACCCAAGGTAAGAATATTGGAAGATGTCTCAGTGGGTAAAAGTTTTGTCACTCAAGACTGATGATCTGAGTTCAGAAACTGGGAACTCAAATAAAAAGCCTGATGAAGTTTGAGATGTATACATGAATCTAGCATGCCTTCAGTGAGAAGAGACACAGAAGTGAGAGAACTTCCAGGAAGTTCATGGGCCAACTGGCCTAGAACACACATCACACAATGGATAGAAAAGAGACACCCTTCCTCAACACAAAGGTAGAAGTTGAGAATCGCATCGAGAAAGCTATTCTCTCACCCCACTTGCACACTCTGGCAAGAGCATCTTTGCGCTCTCTCTCTCTCTCTCTCTCTCTCTCTCTCTCTCTCTCTCTCTCTCTCTCTCTCTCACACACACACACACACACACACACACACACACATTCACACACTCACACATACACACTTAAAAAGAGGTATGCCTACAATTTTCTACTCCCTTGCTTCAAATGATACCTTTTACTAATGGGAGATGTGGGGCAAAACCAATTATCTCTTTCCATATTTATGAACTATTTAGCATAGATTAGAGAATATACTCAATTCTTGATATCTGTAGTTACTACATTCTATAAAGTTACCTAAGATCAGAAAATACTGAAATCTTATTTCTGAGAAATAAAAGTTTAGTTTCCTTCTCACCCTTGCTTACAACATATCTGTCAGAAGACCAACATATAGCCCTGTTAGGTTTTTTGTTTGTTTATTTTAATGTTAAGCATTTATTAATTGCTTCTTTATTTATTTTGCTTGGGAGAGGTAGAGACACAGCGGTACATGTGGAGGTCAGAAGACAACTTTGGGGAGTTTTTTATATCTGCCATGTGGGTTCCAGGGACTGAACTCAGTTTGTAAGCATAAGACCAAACACTCATATACATGGGGCCATGTTTGTGGGCCAACCCTGTTTTTGTATTTTTCCCTACTTATAGGCATTTATATTTACTCACTGACAGTTACACCCTAATTTCCCACGGCACAGACCTTATCTAACATATATAATTTTCTCCACAAGGTAGCTCATGGTTTTTATGAGCTTAGGGTCATTAGATAGCACTTCAATATTATATATAAAGGCCATTTTGTACATTGAAATCCTCAAGAAATATATGAAGATAATGCTAGTAAGTAGATCACAAAGAACATTTAGTATGACATGAAATTCAAAGTTGGAGATTGCTGCCTTTGATGAACTGTAGAAATGTGTGACACAACTCAAATTTGTCCTCATTCTGTGTGTGTCCATGAGTGGCTGCCACAGGAAAGTGACTTTGGCACTACACATAATTTTTAGTAAAGGAATATGCAGATACAGACCAAGAAGAGTCAGCTATAGTACCTTTACATTGACATGGTACCATTTCTGTCTCAACTGGAATTTTGATGGAAATCTCTTCAGTTTATGAATGAGATTTATTGTAGAAAAATAATTGAATTGCTGTGTTTTATTTCTTTACTTAAGACAGATTATAGAAAAGAATTAGATAGTTTGGGTTATTTTGGTAAGAAAGCAGCTGTCATCTTAGATTATAGAACTAGATTTGCTGTTCCATTACCACTAAAGGCAAAAGATGGGCATGGAGTTTGTTTCAGAAATTGGCAGGGGAACAGAATCAGTAAGGTTGGATAATTTTATAAAGCAAAAGCAGTTTATTTACCTCTTGTATGAAAGTCAAAAACTACATGGGACTGAGACACTGAGGAAGGAATATAGATGATGGAAAGTGTCAGAGCCAAGAGCTCCTTTTATATGAAAGAATATAACACATAGAATAAGGGCCTTGAATCTGTTTCAGGATATGTTCTAACTGACTGAATGACATTCCACTAGACCCGGTTTCACAAAGATTCCACGTTACTTCCAACACCACCTCACCATGAACCATGTTTCCAAAACATGAACTTGTGAGGACAAAGTCAAAACCACATCCAACTAATAACAACCACCAATGATGTGGGGCCCAGTGGCCTCCTTGAGCCTGTTGACTTTACTAAGCTGATAACCAAAACCTCTTTCCTGAATATCTTAAATGTTTGAAAATAAAGTAAGTGGGACACCACAGAAATAATGAAGTAGGACTAGCAAAGTAAATGAACAGGTGACACGAAAAAAGAAAAGCCTCAATAAGAAAGAACCAAAACCATAGGTGAGACATATTAAAATAGAAGACAGGATTAATCTTAAAATAAAAAATGTAAAAGAATTTAAAAATAGAAGGCCTTAGAAACATTTTTATGCTTAAAAGTGAACTGACCTGGTTTGGAGAAGGGAGTTTTAGCTCAATGGTGTGGAGAGAGGTGGATTCTACAAGTTCAGAAGAAGTTGGCAAGGACACAGAACAAAGGCCATATATCTGTAACACATCATGGAGATGAAAAGACATTAAAGGCACAAGAGGAGCTGGAAGCTTCCGTATTTTCACTCAAGCCACACGCCCTTCTTTGATGTCATTGGTAATTCCCTCCAGAAATCTCAGATTCCAAATCTCCAATGCAAAGGAATAGAAACTAAAATTTTACTCTGGTAACAATGCAATTACAGCCGAACACCAAAGCAAAACACCATTAATTATGTTCGCAATAATTGAGTAAAAGGACATGCGGACATGCATGCGTTTCCCCCTCAAAGTGCCCGGTGAATTCACAAATGGTTTGGTTTCACTTAAAACAACCTTATTTCTGGAACTGCTTACAAAGTTAGAGACACCCTCTTTTATTTGGTTCAACTGTCCTTAAAATTCTCTTTCCAGTGTACTGTTATTATATAATGATAGATATCAAATCTGCAATTTTTAAAGATAAATTTTTAAAAAGTCCTTTTTGGTACATTGTACCTCAGATTCAATGTTAATGGTTTTTATATTCTGAGAATATTTTTATATCATGTGTCCATATTGCCAGGAACCAAAAAAGCTTACAATAATATAGTAATGGCTATGTCTGTTTTTTTTTTTTTTTTTTCTAAGAGAATTGTCCCATCAGTTACTCAAAACAGAACAGAAAGTAAAGGAGGTTTTAATGTAAAAGGGGTTTTAATGAAGATTTCTTGTGGGACAAGTGGAACAGTGCTACTAGACAGAACTAGTAAGGTCAAAGAAGATTTAAACCCTGGTAAGATGTCATAATTAAACATGGTAAGTTATAATCAGCTCCCAGCCAGACTACCTCTCCTGAAACCTGTGTCCATCACATCCCACTAACGGGGCCACTAACAACCAGTCATGTAGCATAAAAACCTAGAGTTCTCCATGCTAATGAGGTACCTAGATAAACCTTGAGTGTTTGGCCAATGAGCTTCTTTTACTGAGCATTCCTTCCTACAAAAAGAATTTAATCTCTGGTTTACACTGAGTAAGATGTATATGTTCTCATCCACCATGAGTAAAACATGTTGGACAAACAAGAACTATCTCCTTCATCGAGGATAACAATGGGAGGAGGTCTTTGTCATAAACAGCCACACCTAGATCTCCCAATAGAAGGCCCTCTTCCAGCCTCTCCACACATTTGACACTCACTAGGAGCTAACCCAGATTCCACCCTGTCTCAGACTCACTGCACATTGAAGGACCCCAGTTCCTAATTCCTCAAAGTCTGTAGTTGGACCCAATCAGCTCTATACAAATTGACTGGTGCCAGCAGCATTTCTTGATACCTGCCCCAATGTTCTGATTGTCAAATACACACACACACACACACACACACACACACACACACACACACACTCACACACTCACACATACACACACAAACACACACATTTTAATATGCCTTAAACACCTGGATAGCTGTGACACTTCCTAATCTCTACATGGCTGATGTACTTTCCAAAAATCCCAACTAATCACTTACTAAAATCTATATTTCATCTTACTGCTCCGACATAGACTCGTAGCTCTCCTGGGCCAGCTCTAACATGTTGGCTGTCTCCCTGTCCTGCACATCTTGGATGTGGCAGCTACTATTTTCCCAGCATAGTGGCTATTCCTTCTTCCTCTTTCTGTCCCTTGTCTAGGAATCCTAAAAGTCCCACCTCTGTCTCCCTGCCCAGCCATTGGCTACCAACAACCTATTTACCAACCAGGAGTAAAGAACCCTTGCCCTCTTACATGAGATTCTCCTGCAATTTAGGGACCCAATTAACATAATAGAAGCATTACACCAAACACAACAACAGTCCTTTGCAATGAGAACACAAGAGTAGGAGCACCGGAACCAGATCTCATTGTTACTTGCCCAAAAGAATACAGAGTTGGACTCCTATAGTAAACATGCTGTTCTGCTGTTGGTGACCAGGCATCCCTGAGGCAAGGCAGAAATGCAGCCCAACAATTTCTGGATTCAGTTGGAGGCCAAGTTGGTAAAACTGCATTGGGAATCAGTTTAGTGAAACATGGTACAACTGTGTTTCTCTCTACTCTCTATTCTCCCACTCTTCTCCTGAACACAGAGAGAATGCTCTCAGCACTGTAAAGGTACATGCAGCAATGCTTTTGCTTCTGGGTTATGGTGAATGTAGATTGCTATGCTTTCTACAGTGAACACCCAAATAGCCCAGGTAACAAGGTCCAAATCCTTACCTCATCCGAAATAGAATATGGTAGAAGTAAGTAGGGGGAGCTAGTGGGAAGTCTTCAAGTCACTGGGAGCATGGCCTCGCTAGGGATCTTGAGACTGTACCATCTTCTCAGGCTCCCACATCAAGGGGAACAAACTTTTTCTATCAAGCCTTCCTGCTGTAAAATGTGCTATGTTGTCGCAGAACCATCAGAATTGACACTAGCTATGAACTGAAACCTCACAGATCTCAAACAAAATAAACCTTCCCTTTCATCAGCAGCTGATTTTCTCAGGTATTCACTACAGTAACTGGGAAATGAATAGAGAAGAGATTGATGTATACAATATGGCGTTCCATATGTCAGTAAAAAAGTGAAGGGGCTTTACTTATGAATAAGAATATGTGCTCAAAACATTACAAAGTCAAAAAGAAATTGGTCAAAAAACGAGAATTGTATTGTAATCTCATTGATAAAAATGAAACACAAATAAAAATCATTATGTTCTCTCTCGTGCTCTTTCTCAAGTTACATAGATGAGATGAAAACCTAGACACCGAACAACAAAAGTCATGAAACACAAATACTCGAGATGAACAAGAAAGGATGATGGCGTCCACTGTGCACTTGCTTAAAGTTCTGGACATGAGAAGCAGCTGTAAAGAACAGCATTTATCTGATAACACCTTAAAAATAGACTGAGGAGGTAATGGAGCTGAATTTAACAGTTTAGGAAATGTTTAAAGTCACTTTTAGAAACAGAAAGCTCTGAATACCCAAGAAACAACTCACAGGCCATATGAAGTCCAAAAAAAAGAAGAAGAAAAAGAAAAGTAGAAAGAAAGAAAGAAAGAAAGGAAGAAAGAAAGAAAGAAAGAAAGAAAGAAAGAAAGAAAGAAAGAAAGAAAGAAAGAAAAAGCCAAGAAGTGAAAGCCTCAGTCCTTCTTAAGAAAAAAAAAGTGTATAGCACCCTCTCAGAGTGTGGTACACCTGGACCTTAAACCATTAATAATTCAAGATCTAAGAATGCAGCCTTGTGGCAATTCTTGGCATTTAAAAACCATTATGTTTAATGTTTACACACCAAGAAAACTTTGACTATTTCCATGGTACATCTTATTTTACATGTACTTTATGCCCATTGTAACTAGTAAGATTTCAATGCATACTATCAAACCTTTAAAAAAATCAAGTAGTAACAAAATATATTCAAACAGTTTTATGCCAAAATGCTTTTAAAATCTGTCCATTTACCTCTGTTTTTAAAAAGAAAGTTGTTTAATTAAAAAAAGAAACAGAAATACCAATATATACATTATGGTCATAAATAATCAAATACATTCATTTATAATATTTTATAACAAACCAAAAATATTATTTGAAATGAATAGATCAGGTGTATGTTACAGATAGTGTAAAAAGGCACAGTGGTTTTTCAGCATTCTCATCGTAGACTGAATGGATGAAGATGTTTTGATGCCCAGCATATTTTGTGTGCAGCAATGACATTCTCATGACTTCTTCATAAAATAATCTGGATACATCAGAGCGGGCAATCATACTCCCTCAACTTTTCCAAAGTAAAAATCTCCACATTCTCCCTAGAAGCAAGCATCTTTGCATTTCAAATAGCCAATTATGTTTGCTGTATAACTGATTATGCCGGTTATAAAAATTCAACAGCAGCAACCACACACATGCCATGATTTGAGAAGTGTTCTTGGTAACTAGGCAGCATTTTCTCAGGCCTACCATGGGGGATTTCATTGGAATTGTTCAATTTAATCATCACAACACACTTCAGAGACTGGTAGAAACAATTTAAATAAACAGAAAATGGCATTTAGAGAGGTGTGTTTTCAACTGTAACACAGGGGAGAAAACAATCAGCCACCTAGACTGCAGTCACAAGGCTGAGAACCCCCATCACACATTACAAACTTCCCAGTAATAAATCCATTTATCCTGAAATGCTTCTTTTGAGATCTAGATCAGTGTTTTATCTTAACTTAGTGGGGAATAAGATTTATCATTTTTTCTCCCACCCAGCATACTCCCTTCTGTTAAGATAGCATCCAGAAGGATGGCTACTATCTCAAATATTTTCAACAAGAAAACACATACAGGTTGAAGCAAGTTTAACTTTCTGGAAGCTTCATGACTTCTGAACAGAGAGCCTTCTGAGTCAGTCTTGGAGCCACGATCAGGTTATCAGCGGCTAGATTGCTAAAACACATTTCTTTGGCAGGGATATATAATACACCACCTAGATTACACTGGCTCTTTCCTGTCAATCAGGAAATTGCATTTCCTTGCCTAGAGTGGTTACAACAACTGATAAGATGTTTTTTCCTCCTCAAAGCCTTACTCGTCCTTTGTTCCCATGCAATTAGCTGGAATCAGGTAAATGCATTTGAAATGAGGTTCAGAGACAATATAGCAAAGGTTGCTATAACATTTTAGGAGTGCTATGAATTACCCCTTTGAACAAATGCCTTTTTCTTAGGCTACAATTCTATCTTTCTGACAGGGGTTTAGAATTTTTAAGGAGTAAAGAAGATTGCACCATTACAGTAACTATGATACAAGCTGACGTTGAACAGGACAGCACACTTATTTAGGATTAGGTCCACAGCTTCTGGGGAAAATCATAGGTAGAAGGTGGCAATCAAACAAAGATCATCTTCCAGAATGAGATCTCTGTATTTGTTCAAAGAGAAGGGAGTTTGACCATCTTGATGTGTTATCAAGTTTCCCAATAAGGTAGCAGGACAAAAAAAAACCCAAAAAACAAACAAACAAACAAACAAACAACAAAAAACCCAAATAACAAGACAATTGTCAGAAATAAATGGTCCTTTCCAAGCCTAAAATCTAGAGACTCTTTCTGGGACTTTGCCATGTATATTTTATTTATTTTATTAGCTCTTTCTTGACTTCTTACAAGATAAGGTTTCAAGTATCCAGTATTCCAACTTCGAGTTTCTAATATTCCAGTATCAAGGCAGTAACACAAAAAAATCAAGATAAGTATCTTCCAAACAGCTTCAAAGAAAGCACTGAACCATAGGCCATAAAAATGCAGGAGACGCATGAATTGCTGTGCTGCAGAAAATTCTCACCAAAACTCAGCCAGAACACCCATGTCAAAACCTTTCAAGCAAGACCCTTTAAAGAAAAGTAATTTCATAGAAAATAAATTTTTTAAACGACTTTATTTTGCAAAACAAAGATAAATGTAAAGATTTTAAACATTTTTTGCTTAAAATTATACATTTTTGTCAGTACTGTTTTTTCAGACATTAAAATAAATTTTACATAAAACCATGTGAATATGTTTTTTAGTCAGTACTTGATTTTTTTCAAGGGCTTGACAGTATGCATTGAAAACGTACTAGTTGCAATAAGCTTAAAGTACATGCAAAACAAAACGCAACATGGGAAAAGTCAAAGTCTTCTTGTTTTGTGAATATATGTATATTTTTTGTTTTCTTTATTTCTTGGACTTCATACAGTCTGTGAGTTGTTTCTGGGGGAGTGCAAGCCTCTGGGGTTAGCATCCCACTATCAGTGACTGCATATTATGTCTGTTCTTTTGTGACTGGGTTATCTCACTCAGGATGATCTTCTCTAGATGCAGCCATTTTCTTAAGAATTTGGTTAAGTCATTGTTTCTGGTGGCTGAGTAGTATTCCATTGTGTATATGTACCACAATTTTTGAATCCATTCATCTTCTGAAAGACATCTGGGTTCCTTCCAGCTTCTGGCTATTATAAATAGAGCCGCTATGAACATCGTGGTGCATATATCTTTGTTGTGTATTAAAGTGTCTCTGGGGTATATGCCCAGAAGTGGAATAGCTGGGTTTTCAGGTAGTACTATATCCAATTTTCTGAGGTATCGCCAGACAGATTTCCAGAGTGGTTGTATTAGCTTGCAACCCCACCAACAGTGGAGAAGTGTTCCTATTTCTCCGCAACCTCACCAGCATCTGCTGTCATCTGAGTTTTGGATCTTGGCCAATCTGACTGGTGTGAGGTGGAATCTTAGGGTTGTTTTGATTTGCATTTCCCTGATGGCTAAGGATATCGAGCACTTCCTCAGATGTTTTTCGGCCATTCGGTGTTCCTCAACTGAAAATGATTTGTTTAGCTCTGTACCCCATTTTTAATAGTGTTATTTGATTCTCTGGTGTCTAGCTTTTTGAGTTCCTTGTACACCTTGGATATTAGGCCTCTATCTGATGTGGTGTTGGTAAAGATCTTTTCCCATTCTGTTGGTTGCCGTTTTGTTTTCTTGACGATGTCCTTAGCCTTACAGAAACTTTGCAATCTCATTAAGTCCCATTTGTTAATCTTTGACCTTAGAGCTTGAGCCATTGGTGTTTTGTTCAGGAAATTTTCTCCTGTGCGTATGTGTTCTAAGGTTTTCCCTACTTTCTCATCTAATAGTTCCAGTGTATCTGGTTTAATGTGGAGATCTTTAATCCACTTACACTTGAGCTTTGTACAAGGAGATAAGAACGGGTCTATTTTCATTCTTTTGCATGTTGAGTGCCAGTTGGACCAGCACCATTTGTTGAATAGGCTGTCCTTTTTCCATTGAATGTTTACTGCTCCTTTGTCAAAAATCAGGTGACCATATACATGAGGGCTCATTTCTGGATCTTCTATTCTATTCCATTGATCCACTTGCCTATTTCTGTACCAGTACCATGCAGTTTTCAGCACAATTGCCTTGTAATATAGCTTGAGGTCAGGGATAGTGATTCCCGCAGATGTTTTTTTGTTGTTGAGGATGGATTTCACTATTCTAGGTCTTTTGTTATTCCATATGAAATTGCACATTGATCTTTCCAATTCCATGAAGAACTGGGTTGGAATTTTGAGGGGGATTGCATTGAATCTGTAGATTGCTTTTGGTAGGATGGCCATTTTTAAGATGTTGATCTTTCCAATCCATGAGCATGGGAGATCTTTCCATTTTCTGAGATCGTCCTCAATTTCTTTCTTTAGAGGTTTGAAGTTCTTGTCATACAGGTCCTTCACTTCCTTAGTTAGAGTCACACCAAGGTATTTCATAGTTTTTGTAACTATTGTGAAGGGTACCTTTTCCCTAGTTTCTTTCTCCACATGTTTGTCCTTTGAGTATAGGAAGGCTAATGATTTGTTTGAGTTAATTTTGTATCCGGCCACTTTGCTGAACTTGTTTATCAGCTGTAGGAGTTCTCTGGTGGAATTTTTGGGGTCACTCAAGTACACTATCATGTCATCGGCAAAGAGTGATGTTTTTATCTCTTCCTTTCTGATTTGTATCCCCTTGATCTCCTTTTGCTGTCTAATTGCTCCAGCCAGGACTTCCAGTACTATGTTGAATAGGTAGGGAGAGAGTGGGCAGCCTTGTCGAGTCCCTGATTTTAGTGGGATTGCTTCAAGTTTCTTGCCATTAAGTTTGATGTTGGCTGTTGGTTTGCTGTATATTGCTTTTATTATGTTTAAATATGGGCCTTGGATTCCTGTTCTTTCCAGGACTTTTAACATAAAGGACTGTTGGATTTTGTCGAATGCTTTCTCAGCGTCTAGTGAGATGACCATGTGATTTTGGTCTTTAGGTTTGTTTATATGGTGGATTACATTGATGGATTTCCTTATGTTAAACCATCCCTGCATCCCAGGGATGAAGCCTACTTGATCATGATGAATGATGGTTTTGATGTGTTCTTGGATTCGGTTTGCAAGGATTTTGTTGAGTATTTTTGCATCAATGTTCATAAGTGAGATTGGTCTGAAGTTCTCTTTCCTTGTAGGGTCTCTCTGTGGCTTAGGTACGAGGGTTATTGTAGCTTCAAAAAATGAGTTGGGTAATATTCCATCTGATTCTATCTTTTGGAATAGTTTGGCGAATATTGGTGTTATATCCCCCAAAAATGTCTGATAAAATTCTGCACTGAACCCGTCTGGACCTGGGCTTTTTTTGGTTGGGAGGCTTTTGATGACTTCTTCTATTTCTTTAGGTGTTATAGGGTTATTTAGATGGTTTACTTGGTCCTGGTTCAACTTTGGGACCTTGTATCTGTCTAGGAATTCGTCCATTTCCTCCAGATTTTCCAATTTTGTGGAGTATAAGTTTTTGTAGTAGGATCTGATGATTTCTTGAATTTCCTTAGTTTCAATTGTTATGTCACCACTTTCCTTTCTGATTTTGTTAATTTGGATACTCTCTCTTTGCCCTTTAGTTAGTCTGGCTAGGGGTTTATCAATCTTGATTTTCTCAAAGAACCAACTCTTTGTTTTGTTAATTTTTTCAATGGATTTTTTTTGTTTCTATTTGGTCTATTTCTGCCCTAATTTTGATTATTTCTTGCCATCTACTCTTTTTGGGTATATCTGCTTCCTTTTGTTCTAGGGCTTTTAGCTGTGCTGTCAGGTTGCTGATGTGAGCCCTCTCCAGTTTCTTCTTGGAAGCACTTAGGGCAATGAGTTTTCCTCTCAATACTGCTTTCATTGCATCCCATAGGTTTGGGTATGTTGTGTTATCATTTTCGTTGAATTCTAGAAAGTCCTTAATTTCTTTCTTTATTTCTTCTTTGACCCTGCTATCCTTTAACAGAGCGTTGTTTAGTTTCCATGTGTATGTGGGCATATTGTTGTCTTTGTTTTTGTTAAAGACCAGCCGTAGACCATGGTGATCTGAGAGGATGCATGGGAGTATTTCAATCTTCTTATATCGATGAAGGCTCGTTCTGTGTCCAATTATATGGTCAATTTTCGAGAAGGTGCCATGGGGTGGTGAGAAGAAGGTGTATTCTTTTACTTTAGGATAGTATGTTCTGTATATATCTATTAATTCTAGTTGGTTCAAAGTCTCTGCTAGTTTTGCAGTGTCCTTGTTCAGTTTCTGTTTCCCTGATCTGTCCATTGGTGAGAGTGGGGTGTTAAAGTCTCCCACTATTATTGTGTGGGGTGAAATGTATTTTTTGAGCTTTAGTAGAGTTTCTTTTATGAATGTGGGTGATTTTTTATTTGGAGCATATATGTTAAGGATTGAGAGTTCCTCCTGACAGATTTCCCCAGTAATGAGTAAAAAGTGTCCTTCTTTATCTTTTTTGATAACTTTTGGTTGGAAGTTTACTTTATTCGATATTAGAATAGCCACTCCAGCTTGCTTCTTGGAGCTGTTTGCTTGGAAGATTTTTTCCCAGCCTTTTACTCTGAGATAGTGTCTGTCTCTGTCTCTGAGATGAGTTTCCTGTATGGAGCAAAAGGCTGGATTTTGTTTATGTATCCAGTCTGATAGTCTATGTCTCTTTATTGGGGAGTTGAGACCATTTATGTTAATAGATATCAAGGAATAGTTGTTTCTGTTTCCTGCCATTTTTGCTTTTTTGGGTTGAGTTGTGTCTGTGTTTTTTTCTTCTTTTAGTTTTCTTGTTTAGGAGTTTTCTTGTTCTTACTAGGCTGTATTTTCCCTCCTTGTATTGGGTTTTCCACCTATAATTCGTTGTAGTGCTGGGTTTGTGGTCAGATATTGTGTGAATTTTGATTTGTCTTGAAATATCTTTGTCTCTCCATCGATGGTGATTGATAGTTTTGCTGGGTATAGCAGCTTGGGCTGGCACTTGTGCTCTCTTAAGGAGTGCATGATGTCTGTCCAGGCTCTTCTAGCTTTCATAGTCTCTGTTGAGAAATCGGGTGTGAGTCTGATTGGTCTGCCTTTATATGTTACCTGACCTTTTTCCCTTACTGCTTTTAGTATTCTTTCTTTACTTTGGGCACTTGATGTTTTTACTATTATGTGTCGGGAGGTATTTCTTTTCTGGTCCAACCTATTTGGAGTTCTGAAGGCTTCTTTTATGCTCATGGTCATCTCATTCTTGAGGGTAGGGAAGTTTTCTTCTATGATTTTGTTGAAGATATTTACTGTGCCCCTTAGTTGATACTCTTCTCCCTCTTCTATTCCTATTATCCTTAGGTTCGGTCTTCTCATTGTGTCTTGTATTTCCTGGACATTTTGGGTTAGGAGCTTTTTGTTTTTTGCATCTTCTCTGGCTGTTTTGTCTATGTTTGCAATGTTGTCTTCTGCCCCCGAGATTCTCTCTTCGATCTCTTGTAATCTATTGGAAATGCTTGCTTCTGTGACTCCTGATTTCTTTTTTTGGTGTTCTGACTCTAGGGTTATCTCTTTTAGTGTTTTTTTTATTGTGTCAATCTCTGTTTTAATTTCCCTCTTCCATTCCTTTATTTCTTTGGTTCTATTTTTCTCTAGTTCTTTGAATCCTTTGAGTGTTTTTCTTGTTTCTTCTTTAAAAGCTTCTGAATCTTTTTGCTTTTCTTCCCTTTTTTGTTTAATTAACTCTATCAGCGTCTTGAGGCATGATTTCAGGACTGTGTCTTCTTTTTCTGGAGTGTTTGGAGTTCCGATGTTTGCTGTTATGGGAGAGCTGGTCTCTGGTGTTGCTAGATTGTCTTGGTTCCCTTGGGATATACTCTTTCTCTTTCCTCTTGCCATTTTGTTGTCAGTGATATGTTCTTACCTTTCCCTTATATCTGGTCTGTGTCCCTGGTTCTCCACTGGTTGAGGTGTCAGATGGGTCAAGCCATGTTTTCTGCCTCAGAGTCGTTGGGTGTGAGCAGAAGTTCCAACGTTCTGTTTCTGTTTGCTGGATCAGGCACAGTTGCTCAGCCTCTATGAGCCGCCGTTCATCCTGGCAGGTAGGCCAGGCTCTGCTCTGCGTCTGGAAGTCGCCTCCGAGTGGAAACAGAAGTTCTAATTTTCTGTTCCCAATCGCAGTTGCAAAGCCTGTATGAGCCGCCGTTCAGCCTGGCAGGTAGGCCAGGCTCAGCTCTGCGTCCTGAAAATAAATTTTGATATCAAAAAATGTATATTGAAGGTAATTCAGGAACATGGGCAGATAAAACACCTTTAATGCCTACATTTGGTAAATTAATGTTATGTTAAGTTATTTAGTATTATGTTAACAAAAGCAAGACAGCAACCGGAAGAGCCTTATCATATTTATTTTTTCATAACTCATTCATATGTATTTATGGGCATGAGTCACACACAGGACAATTAAGCCAAATTGGGCACAGCTAGTGTGTAGGAGAGCCATTGTCTCTTTCTGTCACTGTAGGAAGTGTGACTATTATCTAGGAAATTAATAAACGTCTCAACTTAGACATGATTAATATTCTGTTTCGGAGAGTTTAATGATTGTAAGTAGACTGTGAATAGATCCTTCCGCTGGGAAGAACTAGGATTTACAAAACCTGAATGTCAAAAGTCATACACAGAATTAGTGGCTTTAAACTCTAAGGTATGCAGCAATGCTAGAAACCAATTTTTAAAAATATTTTAATAAATGACATTAGGCATTTCTGCTAATAAATAGTAAACTTTACCTTTAATTGTTTTCTTTAAATGTAATTGCTTATTTTGACTTAAGAATTATATCCTCAGAAAAATGATATTTAAAAGAACCCAAACTAAAAATTATGCTTAATTGGTAAGATGTACATACACAATGGCTCCAGCAGAGTTTTAAAGCACGCAGCCCTTCCTGAATATTTTGGAGGATTGGGATTTGACAGAAACTTCCAGTTGTCCCTACTATCTTTATCTTCTTTTTACTTTTATTAATAGAATCCAGACATTTTAGCAAGCATGTGATGACTACTATAAACACCACATAGGTCAACTTCTGTCTGAGCTAGCTGTCTGCAACTAAATTCTGCCCAGGGAGCAGGGAGGTGGGTGTGCCAGTGTAGGAGTGGGAGTGCCCCAGGAGTAGTGTGCATTATTAGGGAAGGAAGACAGGCCACAGCTGGTATGCCAACCACGTTCCACAATGGACTCAAAATCTCAGGACACTTCCAGTTCACTTAAGCTACTTTTGTTCCAGCTATTCTTTCTCCTCACAGCCAAAAACATAAAAATATCTTTTTAAAAAAAATATCCTCACTAAAACAGAATTATGCTCCTGAAAGTCACTTGAAGAAAATGTGACTTGGAATGAGGTTGTATTGTAAAGCGTAGAAAATAAAGGGTGCATATTGTAAGGCATTTTCTTTCCAACTCCAAGGTTACCTCTGTCACCTCAAGGGACTGAATCTCTGCAAAGACTCTCAAGCTTCTTTATGTAAGCAAAATAATAAATCAGGCAATTATTGCCTGCCCTGCTCTCAACTTCTGTCTCCAGAACCATCAACCCAATCATTCTGACTCCAGGCGCCTGCCATCTTTAACACATTTGTGATTCAAAATTACAATTTCACTCTTATATTTTGGTTCTTCCATTGAAGCTGTGAGAACCATATGATGGGGGCTGAGCTCAGCGGTCCTTGGCCTCTCTCCTATTTCACTAGCCTTTCCCATTTATCTTGCACTTGCCTTCCTCCTGTAATCAGAAAATACAGCCTGAAGAATTTAGTGAGTAACAGCATAACATACATAGATTTACAGATAAAACAGACCCAGAAATGTCAAATTATTCAAGGCTGTGCTGTAAATACTTGGCAGAACAGAGATTAAAGAGCTGAAAGTTCAACAATTGACCAACAGCTTTGCTCTCATAACCTGGGAGGAACCTGGTTTCTGTCCACACCTTCACACTCCCTATATTTTACTCTCCACATCCCTCAATATGTACATCTGTTGATAAAGTAAAGAAAGAAAAGAATAGACTATACATTTCTATATTTCATATATGTACATATATGTATATATGTGAAATATATTTACATATGTATAGTGTATATGTTTATATATATATGTACATATATGAAAACCAGTGACTCAACCTTGAAGTGTTCATCAAAACCTTTCTTGTATTTTTAGTAATGTGTTTTTGAATGAATCTCTTTAGAAATCAAATTCCACTCTTGAAAAAAGTATGTAGATTCACATGATCCTAAAATACCTGACACACTAGAACTCTGTTTTTCAACTACAGTTCAAGCCACCTGGTTCTGCAATTATGAGAACAAAGGGGTATCAAGTAGTGAAACCCAAGTGTTGTACTTTACTCCCTTCTGTCCTGCCCTCTCCTCTAATGAATCAACAAAGGCTATGAAGTCTAACTCTAGATTTTACCAAAGTCACTTCCAATCTCGTTTGGCTTCATTAAAATAGTAACTATAATTTTTATGCCATTTAAATCATCTAAACTACTTTCCATCCTGACAGTAAAGCTCTAGTGTTTTTATGATATGAACACGATAATACCATGTTAGTAAGAACAGAATGATTGCCCAAATAGGTATGGACAAACATTAGCTAAAATCTTGCCTCATTCCATTTCATGACACATTTAGAAGGGTAAAAATAAGATGGATTGGAGGGGTAGGGCACAGTTAGACATTTTTTTCCTAGATGGAATCTGGGTAGTTTTTTTTTTTTTTTTTTTCTATAGCTAGAAAAACATAAAAGCCAATTGAATTAAAATATCTCCAGTTAGATGGGTTAAAGGGAACAGCCAATAAGTATGACAAAATTTGTACTGATAATTGAATTACAGATGATCTGTAAGTTTCATGACAGCAGTCAAGCATGATCAAGTAATGCTCACTTCTGTTCCCTAACTCAGCTGCCAAATCCTCACATACCAGAGATCCCTTCAAACTGCCCCATATAGACTCTAAAACTGTTCATTAATCTAAAATAAAAAGAGATTTATAAGCAAACAAAACTCCAAAAGAATCTCAGCTGTCTTATTCAGAGAACTTTGAAAATGTACTGTGATCCTACTAAAAATAAAAATAAGCAACTGCAGTCAAAAATAAACTATCCCCTTCTGATGACTGCTTTCTTCCAAGGAGTTCCGGTGGCCAGCCCATGCTGTTGCTGATATTCCCATACCTGTTTTAGAGCCAAACAGTGCTATTTTCCTATGATTAAGGATGTGGACAGATTTCACAGCCCCAGCCTATGTGCTTCTTAGACTGAATCAGAACTCCCATTGATATGAGACGCAGGAGCAGTACATGCCTGCTGATATCACTCACCTCTGCATATGCTGTGTACAAATGGTTTCCTATGTTTTTTTAACACACTTCTGTGCACTGAAACTATGACAAGGACCATAGATGTTCTCCACTTCTGGGAAAGGTAGCAATAATTCATAAAGAAATAAGTCATGTGACCTCACAAGAAGGTTTGAAAAGATAATAGCAAAACTTGATGTTAAAAGCAAACAATTTTAATATATTAAATTGAATAATGCAATTTTTTACTAGCATCTTGAAAGATAAGGAGTGTTAACACATTTTAAATCTCAGGGCCCATTGTAAATTCTCACTGCCTGAGTACTTGTGTTTCACTCTCATCAAAATTCTGCGCCTGAATTGTGCTCAATTATTCCACTGCAGTCAACAGTGAGTTAAGACTCACCCATGTACTATACACACATAAGTTTTCTAAAGGCAACTGGAGTTTCATAAGAACTCAGTTTTGGGGACAGAAAGAAGAAATGATGTGTTTTTGCATGATTTAAAAAGTATGTCTTTTAGAAATTCAAATGAAAATTGAACTCAGTCGAACCATGTTTTGTTTCACAACATTTTGTAGCCATAGCTAAAGCTGACCTTTAAAATCATGTTATTATAAAGATTAAATATGGTACTCAACTGAAAGTCATGGACATAGTTTTAATGCAATAGAGAATGGGAAATGAAGTCTGCCTGATTTTGCCCTTTAAAAAGACAATATAGAGATGGCTTAGATACTATCTGAAGTCAGTACCCAAAGCCAAACATCCAAAAAGGTAATGCATATTTGGATATCAACTGTATCTAGTTACACATAATTTTCTAGAATAAAATACTTCAAACTTCTAACCATTTTCAGTAATGAACACATTTTCCTTGCCTAATTCAGATCTAGATTCATTTATTTTAAACATGAAGAGTTATCAATTTTATGAAATGAAGGAAGAATAATTATTTTGTTAGTAATTAAGCTTCCCCATTTCTAGTTTCATGTTTTATTTTACCTGAAATATACCACATTCATTTTAAAGCCATAATGCTCTATCTTTGAATACTAATAGGAAAGGATACTGCATTTTGTCAAATGCTTTCTAAGCATCTAATGAGGTGATCATGTAATTTTTTTCAGTTTGTTTATATAGTGGATTATGTTGATGGATTTTCATATATTCAAGTATCCCTGAATCCCTGGGATGAAGCCTACTTAATCATGATGATGATGGATGATAGTTTTGATGTGTTCTTGGATTCAGTTTGTAAGAATGTTATTGGGTATTTTTGCATCTATCTTTACAATGTAAATTGGTATGAAGTTTTTTTTCTTTGTTAGGTCTTTGTGTGGATTAGATATAAGCATAATTGTGGTTTCATGGAAGAAATGTGTTTTTAGTATTTTGACACATTTTTTTTGATAATATACATACTCAAGTATTTCATTTTGTTTACTTTTTTGGGTCAGTTGTTCTTTTGTTGTGAATTTTAGGTGTGTTGATGCCTAAGTAATTATTGGAACAGTATGTCTTACAAATATATTCTTTAAGTGTGTGAGTTGCCAGTTTATTTTCTCAATTATGTATTTTGATGGGTAAAATATTTATATTTTAGCAGATTTCAACACACCAATTTTTCTCCTAGATTTGTTACTATCTGCTCTAAGAAACATTGTCTATGCAAAATTAAAAAAAAATCTCTTAATTTTTTTATAATTATTTACTTTTTAATATAATTTTATGTAATTATATTTTTCTATGAATCTCACCTTTTGTTTTAAGCCTATGATTTATACCAAATTATTCTGTGTAGTGACCAGAAAAGACTAAAACTTCTTTATTTTTGGCTAGTTGGACCAGCCTCCTTTCTGAAAAAAGGTTTTTCTTTCACACTTGATTTTTCTCTGTTGCATTTATTAAAAACTTACTTGCTGAATATAGGTCCCTTACTGAATTCTGTATTCTATTTCATTTATCTGGGTCATTCTTTATTATTATGTTGGCCCTACTCTTTGATAACCATGACTTTATGACCCTGATTTAAAGGAATGTTACTTTTTCAACTTTTGTTCTTGATCATTCCTTTTTTATATTGGATATTTTCTTTACTTACATTTCACATGTTATCCCGTTTCCAGGTTCCCCTTTTAAATGCTCCTATCCCATCCCCCATTCCCTTGCCTCTATGAGATTGTTCCCCTATCCACCCATTCCCTCCCATCTCTCTGCCCTGGAATTCCCCTATACTGGAGTATTGAGCCTTCACAGAGCCAAGGAACTCTTTCTTCTCTCCTTGATGCCTTATAAGGCCATCCTCTGCTACACATGTTGCTGGAACCATGGGTACCTCCATGTGAATGCTTTGGTAGGAGGTTTAGTCTCTGAGAGCTCTGGGAGGTCTGGTTGATTAATATTGTTGTTCTTCCTGTGGGGTTGTAAATCTCTTCAGCTCTTTCCATCCTTTTCTAACTACTCTATTGGAGACCCCATTCTCAGTCTAATGCTTGTTGAGACCATTGGACTCTATATTTCTCAGGCTCTGTCAAAGTCTCTCAGGAGAAAGTTATACCAGGGATCTGTCAGCATGCACTTCTTGGCATCCACATTATTGTCTGAATTTGGTAACAGTACATAGGATGAATCCCCACAGTCTCTGGATGGCCCTTCTTCAGTCTCTGGCCCACATTTTGTCTCTATATTTCCTCCTGTTCATATTTTGTTCCCTATTTTAAGAAGGATTTAAACATCCCCTCTTTGGTCTTCCAACTTCTTGATCTTCATGTGGTCTGTGAATTTCAAAAAAAAAAATGCTTTACACTTTTGCAAATTCTCAGTTCTTAGAATTAAGCATACACTTTAGAGTCAATTTCTCACTTTTATATGTGTGCACAAAGCATCTTGTAGTTGAATTAAATCTTCAGCCAGCATAAAAAGTATCACAAACATTTACCCACAATGTTCCTGTACCTTCTGATAAGTGAGCGATACCGGTATTCAATGCTCCAGCTTGCACACCCCTGAAAGTCAACTTTGTAGCAACCTGGATTCCATCTTGAACTGTTTAGCACTTTTCAAAGCTCAAAGCTTCTTTTATTCCCTATTTTACAAAGTACAACTGTAAAGTAAGTCAGACATAACAAAATGCCAAATCTCATTTGAGGTCACTTAATTAAGAGTTCTAAATAATTTTTAGAAAAATAAGAGATAACGTGGTTATTTGCTTCCTCCTAAACATGTGATGTTAACAGTATTTCCTGAAAAAAAAATGTGATGAAATCAGTTAAAATTTTTATATGCAATCACAAAATTATAGTTTTTATATTTCTTAACTTGATTTTTTCTTCTTATATGATCTTTAAATATTTGCAGTTACTAAGACTGCAATAGACAAGCAAAAGTTCTGCCTTATGAATTGCCCCCCAAAATTTTGAACAAATCTTATATGTAATTTTTTCAGTAAACCTAATAATGCTAGAAGATATAAAAATGGCCTTAGATGTATCACATTTTAGAAGTAAAAAGAATGTGCTTCATAATAACTGACCATATCATGAACACCAAATAACTAAGGATGTGGCTTTAAGAAGTTCAGAGACACATCTGAAGTTAATTTCTAGGTTGGCATTACCTGTTAAGACCACAAAAAGCTGAAGATCCTACTTTTGAATCATATGAAACAGGTCATAAAAACATTTTCAAAACATTTGCTATTTTTTCAGGCATGTTAAATCATCTTAAACTTTTCCTAAATCACCAAACCACCAGAAGAACAATCTCACTCATATATGCAGAAAGTCCTCATTGGCTCCTCAGTCTCTCAGGGTTCTCAGCTAACAGCTAATGTATGCCAGGCATCAAGATAGTCTCTGAACTTTATCACAAAAACAAATATCTTCAATTATTTCATCAAGTTTGTATTATCCAGAAAGAGACACATAATAAGCAAGTAAAATAAAATGTCCTAATAATGGTTGGAAGAAAATAATCAGATACCGTAACTGAGGAGGGAGGGGAAGCAATAACAGGGCAGACACTCTAGATGAATTGAGAAAGGAAATGTTATCTGTAGATATCAGCATGCTGATGAAGAGTAGGGTTAAAGAATAAGAATGGTGTTATATCCAAGTACCTGCCAGGGCTACGACTCCTTGTCTTCTGTGATCAGGCACACTCAGGGTACTACCTGACATGCTTTAAAGAAAGAAATAATGGTTTCTGTACTCTGTTATCCTGGCATGCATGTTTCTGTCTGCGATGGGCACCCTCAAGCTGACAGATGTGTAATCTAAAGCTGTAAAAATGAGGGTAGAGGACAGGGGGATTTACTCACATTTAGCCAAGAAGCGCTGTGGCTTTCCCTTTAGTCAGTCAACCATGTTTGAAACACTGCACAAAGGCAATGGTAGAGAAAGTAGGTCATTTATGTATCTAGAGACTTGACATGGTATTTTCAGTTCAAATTTTAGATAATTTCAGAATTATACAAAATGACTTCTCCTAGCAAGCCAAATTAGTCTCCAGGATCTTACTCTGACAGTTCTCTTAATATGACTTATACAATGTCAGAACAGAAAAAAATAAGCACTCAGACGAAAACATCAAATGAAAAAAAATCCATTTCATCTCCTTCAAACCATAATGCACATCTAAAAGCAGAATTGCTGGTCTGATTTACCAAAGCAGAGACTTGGGCTCACTTAAATGATAGATTTAATAACAGCCCATAATAATGCATTTTATTCTTAATACATTAGTAGGCTTTCATGTCTTACAGTAAAGTAAACTGGAGAATAATTCTCACATAATTTTATTTATTTAGCACAGGATAATGAATTCGGTGTGTCTGAATGCATGCTCAGATGTATATAAATTTCTGTTATATTGTCATCTTTTTAAAAGCTTAAGATGGTAAGATATTAAAAACAAGGAGCAGACAGATTTTACACTGCTGTGTATAAATCTACACATTTTAGTTTCTATGAATGTAGCCACAGAACACAATATCTAGTCTTTTCACTTAATCACTTTTTTATGCTAAATAGATTTATCTTAAGACCAAATCAATTCTAAATTAGGTTATTTTTTATTGTGACATGATTACAATTATGGTAAATTCCACGTGTTTCTGTAGTTTGCAAATTAAAACTGAGATCACAAACTCACATTGAGTTTTAGGATATCACAATTATGTAAGTGATAATATATGTGAAAGGGAAGAAAAAGAATATATGAATTTGTTAATATAAATTGTTGTCACTTGCTATCTGAAGGTGACCAATTCCAGAAACTGTAGAGATTCCAAAATTCCCAATCTTCAAGACACTCGATTACATAAACTGATTTAGATATTGTACATTCTTCTATGTAGTTTATTTTATTATTTTTATGCATTATATACAACGTGTATAATGTGGTGAAGGGATGTATTCTTAAGACCTAACATGAAAGTCAAAGGACAACTCTGTGAAGTACATTCTCTCCTTCTACCTTTACGGTGTGAATTCAATGGATTGAACTCAGTGCTTCAGACTTGTGCTTAAGCACCTTTACTGGCAGAGCCACCTCGCCATTTCTACTTCAAATCACCCTTTGATTAACCATAACACCTAATGAAGATGCTGTGTTAATAGTTGTTATATTGTATTATTCTGATAATGAGAAGAAAAATCATGCACATGTTCAGTGCAGATGTAACATTTAGTAATTCTATTTAGAAATGACTGAATTCACCAGAGAGAAAACAAACAAATACAACTCAATAAAATCCACTTTGATTTAGATGTTTTCAAGCCGTCATGAAATTTGATGATCCTAAAACATTTACTTTGGCACCCATTTCACAATCAGAAGATTCTTATCCGGTAAGCATATGTGCAATTTCTGGGGCATTCCCATTGTTGTGAATCTCACAGTTATTCCTGTAAAGCTGTAGACCTGGAAATAATATGGCATTGCTGAGAATAAAGAAGAAAAGAAAACCTGGCTTGTATTCCCTAAAAATTCAAGGGGATATTTAGCTATGAAAAAGCATCTTCCATAAAAATAACAACAAAGTATACACTGTGCTGTTACATAAACTTCAGGCCCTCAAATGGATGCTCCTGCTCTCTGACCTCATTCCAAGATTAGGCAGAAATATATAAGTTCTGTTTCCTTTGCAGCAGTTTGATGGGCTTTGGTGGCTGGAGAGAGAGGGTGGTTCAAGTCAGGGTTTCTCTGTGTGTGTAGCTGTACTGTCCAGGAACTTGCCTTGTAGACCAGGTTGGCTTTGAACTCATAGAGCAGCCAGACTCTACATCATGTGTTCTTGCCATCACTGACTCTGCTTTTTTCTTCTTTTCTTCCTCATCCTTTCTCCTCCTCCTCCTCCTTCTTCGCCCCCCCCCCCGCTTTTTATTCTGTTTCTTTTCTCAATGAAGGAAACAGTGTGCCAGCTGACATTTTGACATAATTTCCTCATCTCATTATTAAAACATAAAGCCATAGTTGCAGACTAGGAAGAGAAGATCACACTTGTAGATACATTGATCAAAAAGGCATGCAAATTGCATGTGTCTTAGTTCAGTGACTACTATCCACAAAGCCTGCAGAAGCAGAACTCCACAGGAACTACAATCGTTCTGTGCAGAGGTGAATAAGCAATGGACTATTTGGGGAGTCTTCGAGTGCCAAATGTAAGACTCAAGTAAAGAAAAAAAAAATAACTTGGAGTCCCACGTTATACCATATCCAGGCACAAACACAGCCACATATATTAAAAAGCCTCAAGAGATGGAGACTGTGGACTAAAGAGATGACTCAGTGGTTAAGAGCACTGACTGCTCTTCCAGAAGTCCTGAGTTCAAATCCCAGCAACCACATGGTGGCTCTTAACCATCTGAGGCCCCCTTCTGGTGTGTTTGATGACACCTACAGTGGACTTATGTATAATAAATAAGTCTTAAAACAAAGAAATGGGGACTACAAATTCAAATCCTATATAAGTTTATAGCAATATCACATTTAAAAAAAGTTAAGGTATCACTAGTGTGGTTTTCAGGTGAAGTCTTGGACTACTTAACCTTTCAGCATGAAAATAACTAGACTATAAACAAAGCTGAACTCTGAGTAAGGCAAGAACATCTGTAAGAACATATGTATTTTCTCATGAGGCAGGGCACCTGAAGAGATTTTAAGTTAAAGAGTAGGGAGAGCAAAAATGTGACATAGTTCCTCAGAGCCAAGGGACAGCCATCTTCAGTGAGTATCTTGAGGGAAGCAGACATTCCCTGAGAAGAAAGCTAGAATTTTCCTCACTAGTGGAAGAAAAGCCATGGAAATTTCGAAGGTACATAGGCACATGGGGGTTAAGAAAAGGGTATCACTAAAGATTAGCAATAGCAAAGCAGGAGGCAGGCATGTTGTGCGATAAAACTCTCATTTCATAGCTTGGACATTTCAAACAGTCTCAATTTGTTAGAGAGAAATGTATGTTTATTTTAGAACCAGACACAGGAGGAAGAGATTTTGATTCCTTTGTTTTGTATCTCAAACTTAATTGACTGATGTCTGATGACTGATGACTTCCCTGGTTTACACCGCACATACCCAGATAATTTTCTCTCTTCCCTAGGCTACCCTTTGAAGTTCTGATTATATTTACTATCAAAGGGGAATCACGGAAGAGACCTAAAGAACTTGAGCTTGATTTAAGTAATAAGCTTCAGAAGGTTGTTTCCACTTCATTATAAACGGCGGCCTCTAGGAATAAGATGAATCTGATTTGGAAGAAAGCAGGCAAGGGGACTCATGGGAAATCGAGTGCTGCCTTGTTCAGTGGGACTAGCAAAGACATCACTCAGCTCAGTTATGCACAATTTCCTGTCACCATCTACCACATTAATTTATTGTACATTTTAAAAGAATTAGGAGAACATTTTTATTTATCTTCTTCTCTCCTTGCCTTCCTCTCTGTAGCCTTTCCAATAACACCATGAAAGTTTTCAAAGTAGTCAATACTGATTAAGCTCAAGGTGGTTTTCTCTCATTACATTTATTTCCTTTCCTATGAAAGACCTGAGAAGAAACTACCCTGACAATTACCTGACAGAAAAGATAGCTTTTGATGAAGGACCTAGGGAGAAAATATTTTTTTATAAACAACCTCTCTGTTGTCTAAAACCTATCCCATTAGTACTGTGGGATGAGGTAACTAATTATACAAAAGACCATTGCCAGAATTTGTTACATGAAACAAACCTTTCAGTATAGGGACTGACCAGTTAAAAATAAATTCTAGGTGTGAGCAGACAAAATGCTCAGGCCCTTTGCCACCTGGAACAGCAGAGATCTGGGGACACAGGCCTGGTGAAATTGCCCTGTGAGTGACTGGGATAGACTCAGAGAGGGCTGGGTGGAGCCCTGGGAGGACTTGCCCCTGCTGCCCACAGTAGGGCCAAACCCCTGGCAGAGGGACTCGGGATCTGCCCAGAAAGCCTGTGTGCTCAGACCAAATGCTTGGGCCCATTGCCACATGGAACAGCAGAAATCCGGGGACAGAGGCCAGCCAGGTGAGATTATGCTGTGAGTGACTAGAGTGCTAAGAGGGCTGGGCAAGCACACAGAAAATGAACCCCTGTGGCCCACAGTAGGGCCAGGCCTCTGGCAGAGGGACTCAGGGTCTGCCCAGAAAGCCTGGGCTCACAGACTAGACACATAGGCCCAGAGTAAGGCACAGGCCCTTGTCAGTGGGAGCCGGGGTCTGCCCGGGAGAGACAGTGCTTGAAGTTTAACTATACAGGCCCTCTTACACCTGAACCAGAGCAGAGCCTGGCACCTGGGCCCAGGTGCTCATCGGGAGTTCTCAGAGAGCAGAAAGTACTGTGGTATCTGGAAACGGGTCTGTTTTGGCCTAGAGAAAGAGCCAGGTCCCTGCCAGTAGTACTTAGGACCTGTGGGCACAGGCCTGAACTACCAGAACAGCCTCACAAGAGCTCCCACACCTGAGCCCACAAAGACAAAGCTGAGTCACTGCTTTCGAGAACTCACTACTTTCCCACTAAAAACCGAACATTCAGAAGCAGTTTACTTTCTGAGCCCACATGCCCTCAGGTCCATGGGAGAGACAAGTTCCAGTCACTGATAACAAGATCATGTATACTCACAGACAACAAGATGGCAAGAGGAAATCGAAAGAACTTAAGCAATGGAATCCAAGACAACCTGGCAACATCAGAACCTAGCTCTCCTACCACAGCAAGCAATAGATTGCTAAATGCTCCAAAAATGAAGATTCAGACCTGAAATCATATCTCAAGATGATGACGGAGACCTTCTACAAGAATGAGAATAACTCCCTTAAACAAGTAAGGGAGGACAACCATAAACAAATAGAAGCTTTTAAAGAGGAAACACTAAAATCATTCAAAGAACTCAAAGAACTACAGAAAATCACAACCAAAGAGATGAAAAAATTGAAAATGGAAATAGAAACAATAAAGAAAACACAAAAAGAGACAAACCTGGAGATGAAAAACCTAAAAAAGAAATCAGCAGTCACAGCTGCAAGTGTCTCCAATAGACTACAAGAGATGGAAGGAGAATCTCAGGGGCTGAAGACAACATTAAAAACAGCCAAAAAATTCATGAAGATGCAAAAACCAAAAAGCTCCTAACCCACAATGTCCAGGAGATCCAGAACACAATGAGAAGACCAAACCTAAGGAAAATAGGAACAGAAGAGGACGAAGAATATCAACTAAGAGGCACAGTAAATATCTTCAACAAAATCATAGAAGAAAACTTTCCTTCCTTTAAGAATGACATGACCATGAGCATAAAAGAAGCCTACAGAACTCCAAATAGATTGGACCAGAAAAGAAATTCTTCCTGACACATAATAGACAAAATGCGAAGTGTTCAAAACAAAGAAAGAATATTAAAGCAGTAAGGGAAAAAGGTCATGTAAGATATAAAGGCAGATCAATCAGAATTATACCTGACTTCACAACAGAGACTATGAAAGGTAGAAGATTCTGGACAGACATCATACAGACCCTAAGAGAACACAATGTTAGCCCAGGATACTATACCCAGAAAAACTCTCAATCACCATAGATGGAGAGACCAAGATATTCCAGGACAAAACTAAATTTACACAGTATCTGACCACAAATATGGACCTACAAAAAATAATAGATGTAAAACCTAATACAAGCAGAAAAACTACATTCTAGAAAAACCAATACAATAAATAAGCAAGAAAGCCAAAAGGAGAAAGACACACAGACATAATTCCAGTGGGGAACAGCAACCACTATTCCTTAATATCTGTTAACATAAATGGAGTCAATTCTCCAATAAAGAGACATAGACTATCGGACTGGATACATAAATAGAATCCAGCATTTTGCTGCATACAGGAAACTCATCTCAGAGACAAAGACAGACATCTCAGAGTAAAAGGCTGGGAAAAAAACCTTCCAAGAAAATAGCCCCAAGAGACAAGGTGGAGTGTCCATTCTAATATCAAATAAAGTAAATTTTCAAACAAAAGTTATCAAAAAAATGAAAAGGAATGACACTTTTTACTCATTTCAGGGAAAATTTATCAGGAGGAATTCTCAATCCTTAACATATATGCTCCAAATACAAGAGCACCCATATTCATAAAAGAAACCCTACTAAAGCTCAAAATATACATTGCATAACACAATAATAGTGGGTGATTTCAATACTCCACTTTCACTAAAAGACTGATCATGGAAACAGAAACTGAACAAGGACTGAGTGAAACTAGCAGAGGTTGTGAACCAATTGGAATTAATAGACATCCACAGAACATTTCAACCTAAAATAAAAGAATAAATACTCTTCTCAGGACCTCACAGAACCTTTTTGAAAACTGACCATATAGTCAGTGACAAAACAAGCCTCAATAGATTAAAAGAAGATTGAAACACTCCCATCTATCCTATTAGATCACCATGGATTAAAACTGATCTTTAATAACAACAAAAACAACAAAATCCCATATACACATGGAAGCTAAACAATGCTCTACTTAGCAATAGTATGGAAAAAGAAGAAAGAAAGAAAGAAATTAAGGATTTTCTAGAATTTTTTTTAAACGACTTTATTTTGCAAAACAAAGATACATGTAAAGATGTTAAACATTTTTTGCTTAAAATTATACATTTTTGTCAGTACTGTTTTTTCAGACATTAAAATAAATTATACATAAAACCATGTGAATATGTTTTTAGTCAGTACTTGATTTTTTTCAAGGGCTTGACAGTATGCATTGAAAACGTACTAGTTGCAATAAGCGTAAAGTACATGCAAAACAAAACGCAACATGGAAATAGTCAAAGTCTTCTTGTTTTGTGAATATATGTATATTTTTTGTTTTCTTTATTTCTTGGACTTCATACAGTCTGTGAGTTGTTTCTGGGGGCGTGCAAGCCTCTGGGGTTAGCATCCCACTATCAGTGACTGCATATTATGTCTGTTCTTTTGTGACTGGGTTATCTCACTCAGGATGATCTTCTCTAGATGCAGCCATTTTCTTAAGAATTTGGCTAAGTCATTGTTTCTGGTGGCTGAGTAGTATTCCATTGTGTATATGTACCACAATTTTTGTATCCATTCGTCTTCTGAAGGACATCTGGGTTCCTTTCAGCTTCTGGCTATTATAAATAGAGCCACTATGAACATCGTGGTGCATATATTTTTGTTGTGTATTAAAGTGTCTCTGGGGTATATGCCCAGAAGTGGAATAGCTGGGTCTTCAGGTAGTACTATATCCAATTTTCTGAGGTATCGCCAGACAGATTTCCAGAGTGGTTGTATTAGCTTGCAACCCCACCAACAGTGGAGAAGTGTTCTAGAATTTAATGAAAATGAGAGCACAACATACCCAAACCTATGGGATGCAATAAAAACAGTAGTAAGAGGAAAACTCATAGTTCTGAGTGCCTCCAAAAAGAAACTGGAGAGAATATTCACTAGCAACTTGACAGCACAGTTGAAATCGCGAGAAAAAAAAAAAAAGAATCAGATACACCCAAGAGGAGTAGACAGCAAAAAATAATCAAACTCAGAGCAGAAGTTAACCAAATAGAAACCAAAAGAATCATTCAAGAAATCAATAAAACCAAGGACTGGTTTTTTGAGAAAATTAATAAGATTAATAAACCCTCAGCCAGACAAACTAGAGGGCAAAGAGAGAGTATCCAAATTAACAAAATCAGAAAGGAAAGTGAAGACATAACAACTGAGATCGAGGAAATTCAAGAAATCATACTACAAAAGCCTATACTCAACAAAACTAGAAAATCTGGAGAAAAGGGATAAATTTCTAGACAGGTACCAGATACCAAAGTTATACCAGAACCAGGTATAACCATAACGCCTAAAGAAATAGGAGCAGCCATCAATAGCCTACAATCAAAAAAAGCCCAGGACCAGATGGGTTCAGTGCAGAATTCTACCAGACATTTATTGATGACCTAATACCAATACTGTTCAAACTATTACACAAAATAAAGTCAAATGGAATACAACCCAACACATTCTTGGAAGCCACAATAACTTTCAAACTGAACAAAGACCCTACAAGGAAAGAGAACTTCAGACCAATCTCCCTTATAAACATTGATGCAAAAATATTCAACAAATTCTTGCAAACAGAATTCAAGAACACATCAAAACTATCATTCACCATGATCAAGTAGGTTTTATCCCTGGGATGCAGGGATGGTTTAATATACAGAAATCCATCAATGTATTCCACCGTATAAACAAACTCAAAGAAAAAAAAAAAAAAAAAAAAAAAAACATGGTCCTCTCACTAGATGCTGAGAAAGCATTTGTCAAAATTCAACACCCCTTCATGTTAAAAGTTTTGGAAAGAACAGGAATCCAAGGCCCATACATAAACATAATAAAAGCAATATATTGCAATCCAATAGCCAACATCAAGCTTAAGGGTGAGAAACTTGAAGCAATCCCACTAAAATCAGGGACTCGACAAGGCTGCCCACTCTCCCCCTACCTATTCAACATAGTACTAAAATTTCTGTCTGGAGCAATTAGACAGCTAAAGGAAATCAAAACAATACAAATCAAATGGAAGAAGTAAAAATATGACTATTTGCAGATGACATGATAGTGTACATAAGTGACCCCAAAAATTAAACTAGAGAACTTTTACAGCTGATAAACAACTTCAGCAAAGTGACTGGATATAAAATTAACTCTAACAAATGAGTAGCCTTTCTCTACTCAAAGAATAAACATTCTGAGAATGAAATTAGGGAAAAGATACCCTTCACAATAGTCACAAACTATATGAAATGCCTTGGTCTGACTCTAATGAAGCAATTGAAGGACCTGTATGGCAAGAACTTCAAATCCTTGAAGAAGGAAATTGAATAACGTCTAAGAAGATGAAAAGAACTCCCATGCTCATGGATTGGAAGGATCAGCATTGTAAAAATGGCCATCTTACCAAAAGCAATCTACAGATTCAATACAATCCCCATAAAAATTCCAAATCAATTCTTCATAGAGTTGGAAAGAGCAATTTGCAAATTCATCTTTAATAACAAAAAAAAGAAACTAGAATATTGCAATTCATCCTCCACATGAAGAAAACATCTGCTAGAATCACCATCTCTGTCCAAAACCTATATTAACAAGGCAATTTTGTTAAAAACTGCAAGGTACAGATAGAGAGATAGGCAGGTTGATCAATGGAACAAAATAGGGGATCCAGAAATGAACCCTCACACATATGGTCACTTGATTTTTAACAAAGAAGTTGAAAACATTCGATGGAAAAAGGACAGCCTCTTCAACAAATGGTGTTGGCACAACTTGCACTCAGTATGAAGAGAAATGAAAATAGACCCTTTCTTATCTCCTTGTACAAATCTCAACTGCAAGTGGATCAAAGATCTCCACATAAAACCAGGTATACTGAAACTATTAGAAGAAAAAGTAGGGGAAACCTTAGAACACATAGGCACAGGGGAAAATTTCAGAACCGAAATGAACAGAAAACCATTGGCTTGTGCTCTCAAACCAAGGATTTAGAAATAGGACTTCATGAGATTGCAAAGTTTCTGTATGTCAAGGAAACAAAATGGCAGCCAACAGATTGGGAAAAGATATTTACCAATCCCATATCTGACAGAGGTCTAATATCCAATATATACAAAGAACTCAAGAAGTTAGATTCCAGAGAATCAAACAATCCTATGAAAAAATGGGTACAGAGGTAAACAAAAAATTCTCAATTGAGGAATATCGAACGGCTGAGAAACCTCTAAGGAATTGCTCTACATCCCTAGTAATCAGGGAAATGCAAATCAAAACAACCCTGATATTCCACCTCACACTAATTAGAATGGCTAAGTTCAAAAGCTCAGAGGACTGCAGATTTTGGCGTGGATGAAGAGAAAGAGGAACACTCCCCCACAGTTGGTGGGGTTGTGAGCTGGTACAACCAATCTGGAAATCAGTCTGGTGGTTCCTCAGAAAATTGGGCACGATCCTACATGAAGACCCAGTTATTCCACTTCTGGGCATAAACCCGAGATGCTTCAACATACAGTAAGAACACATGCACCATAATGTTCATAGCAGCCCTATTTATAATAGCCAGAAGCTGGAAAGAACCCAGATGTCCTTCAGTAGATGAATGGATACAGAAATTGTGGTTTATTTACACAATGAATTACTACTCAGCTATTAGAAACAATGACTATGAAATTCCTAGCAAAATAGGTGTATCTAGAGAATATCATCCTGAGTGAGGCAACCCAGTCACAAAAGAACACACATAATATGCAGTCACTGATAATTGGATACTAGCCCCAGAAAGCTCTGAACACCCCAGAAACAATTCACAGGCCATATGAAGCTCAAGAAAAACAAAGGCCAAAAAGTGAAGGCCTCAGTCCTTAGGAAAAAAAAATAAGTGTATAGCACCCTCTCAGAGTGTGGTACACCTTGACTTTAAATCACTAATAATCCAGGAGCTAGGAATATAGCCTTGTGGCAATTTTTGATATTCAATCATCATTATGTTTAATCTACACACACCAAGAAAACTCTGATTGTTTCCATGTTACATTCTGTTCTACATGTACTTTGTTTATGTAACTAGTGGGATTTCAATGCATGCTGTCGAACCTCTGAAGAATTAAGTACTGTCAAAAATATATTCATATAGTGTGATGCCAAAATGCTTTTAAAAATCTGTACATGTATCTCTCTTTTTAAAATAAAGTTGTAAGAAAAAAACAAGAAAAGGAAAAATAAATAAATTCTTTCTCAGATTCATAGATGGGCTGTGACCATGGTGCAGACATTGGTAGAATAACAAGTGGAACAGTGGAATTTGGGGTATCCAGGGATGTAAAGAGTACAGAGGAGGTTAAACATAAGGAATGAATTGTCTATGTGGGTGGTACCCTATTTTCCAGGGTTTGTTGGGTCCATCATGGAAGTTATAATTGAAAGGAGGCTCAGAATAACATCTTGCTTTCAGGTACACAACACATAGTATTGTGCACACACCTTACCACACTTGTTTGACTTTTTGATCACTTTGAAAGACTGAGCTGTATCCCTAATATAGCTCTAATTTTTAAAAATTTATTCTTCGCTGTTTGTTTTAATTTAGACAAAATGTTACACTATTTTCTCTAAGCAGTGCTGAATCTCTGATATTTCTAAACAAACAACAAAAAACTAATTAAAACAAAATTGAATCATATAAAAGGCAATAAAATTTCTTGTTAAAAGAGCAAATGAGTAACCACAAAAATAGTGTTCAATTTGTAATGATATTCTTTAAATAAAATGTTTTTTTTTTGGGTGAGGCTATTATTACTATAGATAATAATTTGAAACTAGAAACATAATAATAAAATTTTAGTTATTTATTCATTAAGCACAAAGTGTTGTAAAAAGGACTAGATTGTTACACATATTCTAAAATAGTAAAACAAAAATTATTATCAAGTACAAATGACCATATCTGATCACTGGTGATGTATCTATGTCCCTCCTTCTTGTTCAGCATGTTGTTGCTGATACTATCAGGAAACAAAGGCCCTACTGCTATTAAGCAAATAGAGTTTGGCCCTAGAAGAAATTAGACTAGTAATTACACACTCATCCCTGCTTTAGCTGGGGTTGAAGGCTTGGGGCTAAAAGTTCAGACTTATCAAAACCTAGGGCTTAAATGAGGCTGTAGATCATTTAATTCAACTCTTAGTCCTTAATAAAACACCAAATCCTCCTATACTGTGGACTCTATGAAACTTCAGTAACCAAGAACTTAGTTTCTGGCAAAGTCACATTTCTCATCATCCGAGTCATTTCTACACTAAACAGACATGGGAAGTAAAATCAAGTTTTCCATGCTTCCTGAGTTCAGAGAGAAAAATTGTTCTAGATTCCTTATGAGTGTGGTTATCTATACAAAGGGGGAAGGGAGGGTAAGATTGTCCTTGTCACCAGTATATTCTGATGTGTGAAAACATCACTTCCACGTGAGTATTAAAATTCAGACTTAGTATAAACAACCAAACACTGGAGAGTTCTGAGAGGCACTACTTCTGGTTAACGTTTGGGCATTTGTTCACAAATGTAATTAATACGTTTTTTCTTCATAATGCACTTAGAAAAACTAAGAAACACTTCTTAATAGACAGCAATCTGACAAATAAAGGTTCTTTCCATGACAGCACTTGAGATATCCTCTTCATCCCCTTCGGGCTTATTTCCTTCAAATTATAAAAGTGTAGCCATATTTCGCTTTTTTCCCCCAGTGACTGCTACTTAAAATACTCTGTAGAAAGGTAAACCATAGAACAGTGCTCTTTATTGTTTAGAAGTCAGCAAAATAACAGTATGATCTTTTAACCTGTGTGTGCAGCCAAACCTAAGTCATCTTATCTGTCTTAAAGGCCAGTCTCTCTTTCTCTGAAGCTTCTGACTTAATGTGGATTAAAATAAATGCATAGAAATGCAGCTGAAGCTCTAACATACACATACACACACACACACACACACACACACACACACACACACACATACACACACACACACATACACACATACACACAACCTCTACAATTACCCAATAGACCCTTGCTCCAACCTACATCATAGAGCCAGACAACATGGTTTTCTTCTTTTCTGTAAGAAAAACAAGCACATGGAGAATGCCAGCAAGGAGCTGTAATATCAGATAGAGTCGTCTTAGCTATTTCTGTGGTGAAAAGATATTTGACAGAGGCAACTTAAGAGAGAAAGGGTTGGTGTTATAGTTAACAGTTCATAAAACATCACAGTGAGGAAGCCAAGCAGTAAGCATCTGGTCACATTAATCAATTGTCACAAAATGAACCATGGGTACATGAATCCTAAATGCTCAGCTTGTTTTCTTCACTGCATACAATCAAGGTTCCTCATCTGGGTAAAGGTCCCAAGCTCAATTAATATAAGTCCTTCCACATCAATTAATAGGATCAGGCTAATTCCCTACATCCAGGCCCTAAGGCCCATCTCCCAGGTGACTCTCTTCTTCCAAATTAACAATTTTATATTAACACAATGGCTGTAGCAAAGATAGTCACAGGCATGAAATGCTTAATGGAGAAGGGGATTGTGGGAGCCAAGTTTGCCTTCTTTCTCAGAAAAAGAAAGATTGCTTCTTATTGAAATGACTTAATATAATATCCAATATATCTGAAACATGTTAAGAAGTATGTGGAGAAAATGAGGAGTAGAGTGAAGGAGCCCAAAATAAAAAGAACCCAGAGAAAATGGGTTTCAGAAAAGGAAAAACAATCAACTGGGCATCATATATTTTCCTTAAAAGAATCGGATCAATGTAGGAGATGCTGAATGTAATTGATGAATAGAATAGCCAGGTCCTATGGAAGTGGGAAATTCATCTCAATAACAATAATTTAGAGAAAGATATAATGAGTTTAGTTCAGGTTAAAATCTTCAGTATGTCTCCCATGAACCACTCACTATTTTTGATGTTATAAATATGAGGATTAATATGGTCATTACAGTAGAGGCAAGTGTATTGTTGGGAAAGATTATCGGACTGTATATGGTTAACTCCAATGAAATGAACTAAATGCTTTTATAACATTGAGGTGGGAATTCAAGCAAGACTAAAAGATCAAGCTAGGTTTTCTAGAAAGCATAACGCTTCAACTTTCTTTTTTTTTTTTTTTTTTTTTTTTTTTTAGATCAAAGCCCAGAAGTATTTAGTTCTATGCTACAGGGCAGCCAGCATAATCCCTTTGAGCATACTTGCTCATTAATTAAAAATGGGCGCAACAATACCAACCCCACAGGTTTGTTATATGGATTAAAAGATTAAACATGTGAATGACTTGTACCCTTCTTTGTAAGGTGAAAATGCTCACTAAATGTTCTCTTTCCTGCAGCCTATAAAGTGTTAGTGTTGGGAGGTGCCAGAGGTTTGAATGGCCGATGCTACTTTATAAATGAGCAGGCTGTAGGCATGAGACTCAGTGAAATCGTCCAGGGCATGTGACCTGGCCTTACAGCCAGTTCGTGCCACCTGTAGCCTTGCAATGTACTATAGCACCATGTCATTACCATATAGGGCTATAGATGTGAATGACTACAGGGTAAACAAGGAAATGGTGCGCTGTAAGTATAGAGGTGCTAGGTGAATGGATCAGACAAGTTGTTGGAAAAAAGAAAGTCTATGGAACAGCTGAACAATCAGTCTTAAAAATCAATCTGAAATAGAACTTCAGTCTTAAAAAAAACAATATAGGGCTTGAGGATGGGTAGAGAGATGGCTCAGTGACTAAGAACAATTGTTCTTTTCAGAGGACAATCCATTTGATTCCCAGCATGCAGGTATCAACTTATAACCATCTATAACTCCAGTTCTAAGGTCACACATACAAAGTGTATATCTTCAACATCATTATCTATGAACAGAATGAGTATCAGTTGACAAAGATAAAGTCAGTATTAAATATCCAAGATTCTTAAGCTGTTAAGATGTGAATGCTATTAATATGAGGCTTGATGAAACTCTATAGAGCTCGTGAGCTGGCCTTAGCGCTAGTCCTTCCCACCTACAGCCTAGAAATGTACTATAGCACTGATCCATCACTATATAGAGCCATGAAGGTGAAGACTATAGTATAAACAAGAAAGTAATGCACTGTAAGTATGAAAGTGCTGATAAAGCTAAGAACTGGTTAAAAATAACTAAAACTTAAGGTATGTTTCATGATTCATAGTCTTCTGGTTCAGGACCCTATTACTCACCATACATGGATTCTTCTTGTGAAACAGGCACCAAAACAAGGCTTGCAGTAGGTGCAGAGTTAGTCCTTGATCCAAACCTAGGTTAATCTGACTCAGAAATGATGCTCCTAACCAATGTTCCCCAGCTTCCTCAACATAGTACCTTTTTGATACCTGCCACATAGCATGGTATTGAGAACTAATTAAAATCCAGAGAGAACAAATGTTGCTTATTGCTTGATCAATGATCTAAGCATCTTCTTCTACTCCTTGTTTTTTCTCGGTCACTGGGCTGTACACCATTCTAGGTTGATGAGCTGACCAAAGAGAGAAAAGAAAAAAATGAAAGTAATGAGTAGGAAAGTCCATTTCAGATAAGCCCAGGCTGAAGAAAAGTCAAGTTCCCTAGAGAGCCCATGCTGGGTGTAACCAGAAGCATTAGCAGCTGTCAAAGAGCAAAATTAAACATAGGAACCATTCCAAGTCCTATGTGATTCAGATGTGATGTTGATAGTTTATTGAAGGGTGGAGCTCTAAGCTTCATTAGAAGTGAGAGACGACTTCCCCCACATAAGAAAGTAAGAACAGCTTCTGTGCAAAGAAACAGTTTTCTCAATCAAAATTGGGAAACCTCGTTATTAATGTCTTTCCAAGTGAGTTCATGCCCAGGGTACACTTGTGTTCCTTTGCTTCATTGCATTTTCTAAGATGCAGGCGTTGGAAGCTGCTGAGGCTTTTGTAAACTGCCATAGGACAATCTTTTTGTTCTTCTTTAAGATTAAACTGCCCCTGCACAAATCCCTTAGGATAATCTGGACCTTAAAACCTTGCCTAAGAGACCCTCTTTGTGTTTGCACAGTACATTACTTTAAAAGGCCATTGTTTCATGAAGATAGCCCTTAAATAAATGGCTTCCCCTTGGGAAGGGTATTTCCCTGCTGTGACCTTCCATAGAAGAGGTTTTCATGAAGACAGCCCGACCTTCAGGAGGATTATGGATAAGTCACCAAGTGTCATGTCATTATTCTTTAAGCTCCCACAGTGTTGAGGTTGGGCAAAGACATTTGTCTCCTTGCTGTGAACTTTGGCAGTTGTTAATCAGCTTGCCCAAGTCTGACTTCCTAGAGGCCCTTGGAAGTTAACAACAGCTTGAAGAACAGCAGACTTGAGGCATGGCTTGTTTGGCACACAGAGCTTCTGTGTGGAGGCATCACAGACTCCATGTGTCTGTGGACCATTTCAGCTTCTAAAACTGTAAGCTAAGTATACCACTTTTGCTTATAATATCTAATTTTCAACATTTTGTTATAACAACAGAAAATAGACCGAGATTCTAGTCAACGATGTGTAACATGAAAATATCTATGTCAGAGATTAAATAAGATAGCTAGCTCTGTAGGGCTTATTTATCACAAAGCTATAAACTTAATAAATAAGAAATAAATTTCACCTATAGCTATTTCACTATGAATGTTTGAGTATTTATTTACACTTATGTCTTTTCTTTGTTAATGTATGAAAAGACTGTTGAGAAACAGGATCATGCATCCATTACATTTATTTCAACATTCAGTTAGCCAAGTAGCATTTATTTAAGCAGTTAGTCACCTTTCAAGGAAATGCAAAGGTAAACAAAATGCCCCAAGTAGATGCCAATTTGAAAACTCCCATGTAGAGATGTAAAGTTGTGCAGCAAAGAGAATAAATTTAAGATGCATCTCTGAGACTAAGGGGAACTTTAAAGTGGGGATTTATGATGGAAGAGTTAACCAACAAAGGAGGGCAAGAAGAATCTTCCAGGCCAGAACACACAGCTACACATTTATAAAGAGAAGTGCAGCCTTTTCAAGGATAAGGAACCGTGAAGGAGCTAAGGGAGAATAGAGCATCATGAGTAGGGACAATGCCCTGCAGAGCTCAAGTGTGATGGCATGTCCTTCAAACATCTTATGTGAGAATCTAGGAAGCTCAGCATTTATCTTTGGAAAAAAACTCACTCTGGCTACAATGTGAAGCCTAGATAATGTGAAACAAGTGGTTTGAAAGGGTCCCCAAGACTACTGGAGTTGAGGGGGGACACCTAAGAATTCTGGAGTTCATGAAGGAAAAGGTCATAGGTGGAAGCAGCCACTGAACTGAGAGATTTTGAGCTTAAATCAATACAATTTTGAGTGGGCTGCTGAGTAAAGAGGAGATGTTAAAGATAGCTTTGATTTCCACACCAACTTTCCAATTTTGGAATGCACACTTAGTGTGCTTGCAGAGAACATTGATACATATATATTCAAATTACCTGTTATGAAAAAGTTACCCCAATCTTAGGATACATGGGCCCTTAACATTTATACTGCATGTTCAGATGCATCTTACTGGATTCCTACTGAGGCCCACAAAGAAACTAATTTGTGTCTAAGTAACAGTAAGTAAGAGACAGGACAGGACAGGCACTGAAGATGCATCCCCCACCACTCTGGTTCCATGTATTGCCTGCTCCACATAGCCGGCATTTACAGCATCTGGGCATTTAAAACAAAATCCAGACTTCTCAGGTAAGTTTGCTTACACAAACACAAAGCCTTTTGTTTTGTACATTTCTGTATGTATTTCTTGAACTTTTTTGATAGGAAGAAAAGAGTAGGCTACAGTTCTTACATTTCTTTTCTGGAAAATTAAGGGATAGAAAGACTAACAGGTCAAATGTCCATACTAACATTTTTTTTAATAAAGGCTAGCCCACTGTTCCTTACACAGCCAAAAAAAAAAAAAAAAAAAAAAAAAAAAAAAAAAAAAAAAAAGCTGTATACCAGCTCTGTCCTGGCAGGAGCTTGATATAGATGTATCCTGAGAGGCCCTGAGAGGCTCTGGCAGAACCTGACACTACAGAGGTGGATGCTTACAGCCAAACATTGAACTAAGCATGGGAACCCCAATGAAGGACTTAGAGAAAGAACTGAAGGAGCTGAAAAGGTTTGTAATCCATAGGAAGAACAATATCAACCAACCATATCCCCCAGAGCTCCCAGGGACTAAACCAACAACCGAAGTACACATGGAGGAACCCATGGCTCCAGCCAAATATGAATCAGAGGATGGCACTGTCAAGCATCAATTAGAGGAGAGGCCCTTGGTCTGGTGAAGGCTCTATGTCCCAGTGTAAGGGAATGCCACAGTGGTGAGATGGGAGTAGGTGAGTGGATGGGGGAGGACCCTCATAGGAGGAGGAGAGGATAGAATAGGGAGATTCTGGGGGGGGAGGAACTGGAAAGGGGATAACATTTGAAATATAAATAAAAAATACTCAATAAAAAACAAAAAGTTAAAAGAAAGAGTACCTGGGAATGTGCATGTATTCTCTGAACATATGCAAAAAAGAAGCTTATATAGGAAACCATTACAGATAGTCCAAGGTTAAATTTCAGTATACATGTACAGAGAGCTTCAGCGATCTCAGTAAAAAAATTCTAAAGCAAAGCTTCACACCTCTTGTTCCAACCAGTGTAATCAGTAATGGAATGTCCTGTTGGCAGAGGACAAAAGAGAAAGACTGGATAGGTTAGTTCATCACGTAGGTATTTTATAAACATTTTTGGTATTTGAGTGTCATTTTGTGAATATAAGAAAGAAAATTAGATGTCTCTCAAGGAAGTCAAGTTTGAGGGATTTGAATGTCAATGTTGTAAAGAAAAAAAGTGGGATGGAGAGTGAGGTACCACAGGCTTCTATGACTCCTCAGAGTCCTGACCTGCTGTTCATGGCATTAGGTCTAAGACAGCTAGCTCCTGGAACAGCAGTGAGACAGCAAAAAGCAACCAGAGCCAGGGAGGTGATTGCTTTTCTATCTTCACAAAAGTCCTAACAGATATTCACACACCCCACCTCCTTCTGATGACCTCATCCACCAGGGCATTCCTTGGGGCACTGTAACAGTGTGGTGAGATTGAACTGACCAAGCATTTAGGGACTTGGGCTTGGCTCAAACATTGTTTATAAGCTTACACTCTGCACAGGAAATTTCAGATCTGCACCTTGATTCTGGCCTGCAGAGTCTAATTACCAGGATCTGTCACCTTTCACTCTCATCCCCATCTTCAGTCTTCTTCCCACAATAGAGTAGCTGGGTTTTCTTTTTGCTGGATTACTGATGAATTTTTGTATATTAACAGACACAATCCATAGTCCATATGAGAAAATGTTATCAGTGTGAATTAATCTTATGCTGAGATCAAGTAGTGGACTTAGGTAGCTCTGACTGGTTCATAGTAACCAGTGGCAACTATCTATATAGAAGAATATGGTCTTTGGAACTCCAAGGAACTGATAGCCAACTCGGTAAGAGTGTCTTTGCTCTCAGATTGTTACCCCAGTAGATGAAATAAAGGCAAACAAAGGTTTGATTACAATTATATAAAAATATAATTATAGTGCCCTGAAGTTTTAATCGAAGTACTCTGCTCTAAAAACATAAGAGTAAAAAACAGTTCTTGACTGACTTTACTGAATTTTCCAAAATTCAGCACATGCTGAATAAAAGTCTTCGGAATCCATGGCCGCATGGAGTTCAGAGAGTTAGACACCATCTGCAGTGCAAGGCAGCTCTCTCTTGGGGACCACACACTGTGTGCAGAGCCTCAGAATTTCACATCTAAGGTGAATTGTTTTGCTGGTTGATTCCTTAGTGTTGGCAAAAACACATTCCTTTTTTTGCTCCCCCTGTAGACATGGAAGGTTCAAGCAGCTGTGAAGTATAGAGTGTGACCAACAGCCTGCTGGGCAGATTTTCTCTGTATCTCATTTCCGGGAGCTGACAGAGAAATGCTTAGATACACAGGATAAAATCTATGCTATATAAGAATTTCACTTTAATACATGACAGTTTCTCTTTATTAAAGAATACATACACATTACGCTGTAATTTGTGCTGCCTACCTTTTCAGATTGAATAGAAAAAAAACTGATCACACTTTCTTCCTGAGAGTGGAAAACAGCATATACAGACTTTACTGTAGTCAGTGAATCATATCCTTCTTGCCAGCCATGCTAATACTAACTAATGTGCATGTGCAAATAAAGTATTAAATTAATGAGTGAAGAATGAATGGATGGATTCTAATGGCATACAGTAAAAGTCTGGCATAAGTCAGTTATTTAGTATGAAAGAAACTCTTCATTATTGGCACTATCAGATTAAAACAATGTTTCTATGTATTCAATAGGCCTTTTTGGTTGTAAAAAAATTGGCATAAAACCAAAACATATAACTTTCTGTTCAAAAGAGTCCTGTCTACTTGTTACTCAGCTTTTCTAAGAGATAGCTTCCATGTGTTTGTACCCATTTGCAATGAGAAAAATACATATACTTACTCTTATTGCAACAATTTTTCTTTAAATTATTCTTTACCTTTTATGCATGAAATGGTCACCAAGTGAGGTTTTAAAGGATGCTGTAACTACCTGAGTCCCACAGAAAACTGATTAGATTCTTACAAGACACACTCTAGTCCTGTATATTTCTAAAGTGATTTATAATCTGTGGTCTGACATAAAAACTTCAAATGAAGCTCCTATCTAACCCTTGGTCAGACAAAATGTAGGTGCTACCAAACTTCCTTTTTCTTTTCTTTTTTTTTATTTTTTTGAACAACTTTATTTTAAAAAAAAAAAGATAAATAAACAAATCTTAAGCATTTTTGCATAAAGTATACGAATACATTTTTGCCAGTGCTTAAACTCTTTTTAGAGGTTTGATAGTGTACATTAAAGTCTTACTAGTTATAATGAGCATAAAGTACATGTGTAACAAGATGTAATCCGGAATTAGTCAAAGTTTTCTTGGTGTGTAAGGATTAAGCATAAAAGTTTTTTCTTTTCTTTTCTTTTCTTTTTTTTTTTCTTGAACCTCACACAGTCTGTGAGTTGTTTCTGGGGTATTCAGAGCTTTCTGGAGTTAGTATTCCATTATCAGTGACTGCATATTATGTCTGTTCTTTTGTGACTGGGCTATCTCACTCAGGGTAATGTTCTCTAGATGCAATCATTTTCAAAGAATTCCATTAAGTCATGGTTTCTGATAGCTGAGTAGTACTCCATTGTGTAAATGTACCACAATTGTTGTATTTATTCATCTACTGAAGGACATCTGGGTTCTTTCCAGCTTCTGGCTATTATAAATAGAGCTGATATGAACATTTTAGTGCATGCGTCTTTATTGTATATTGTACTGTCTCTGGGGTATATGCCCAGTAGTGGAATAGCTGGATCTTCAGGTAGTACTATGTCCAATTTTCTGAGGAATCGCCAGACTGATTTCCAGGAGGTTGTATCAGTTTAAAACTCCAACAAGAGTGGAGAAGTGTTCCTCTTTCTCCACATCCTCGCCAGCATCTGTTGTCATCTGAGTTTTGGATCTTGGCCAATCTGACTGGTGTGAGGTGGAATCTCAGGGTTGTTTTGATTTGCATTTCCCTGATGGCTAAAGATATTGAGCACTTCCTTAGATATTTCTCAACCATTCCATATTCCTCAATTTAGAACTTTTTGTTTAGCTCTGTACCCCATTTTTAATAGGGTTGTTTGAATCTCTGGTGTCTACTTTTTGAGTTCTTTTTATACGTTGGATATTAGGCCTCTATCAGAGGTGGGGTTGGTAAAGATATTTTCCCACTCTGTTAGTTGGCATTATGTATTCTTGACAGTGTCCTTAGGCTTACAGAAACTTTACAATCTCATTAAGTCCCATTTGTCAATCTTTGACCTTAGAGCATGAGCCATTTGTGTTTTGTTCAGGAAATTTTCTCCTGTACCAATGTGTTCAAAGATTTTCCCTATTTATCATCTAACAGTTTCAGTGTACCTGATTTAATGTGGAGATCTTTGATATACTTACACTTGAGCTTTGTACAAGGAGATAAGAAAAGGACTATTTTCATTCTTCTGCATGCTGAGTAGCAGTTGGACCAACACCATTTGTAGAATAGGCTGTCCTTTTTCCGTTGAATGTTTGTAGCACCTTTGTCAGAAATCAGGTGACCATATATGTGAGGGCTCATTTCTGGATATTCTATTCTATTCCATTGATCCACATGCCTATTTCTGTACCAGTAACATGCAGTTTTCAGCACAATTGCCTTGTAATATAGCTTGAGGTCAGGGATAGTGATTCCCGCAGATGTTTTTTTGTTGTTGAGGATGGATTTCGCTATTCTAGGTCTTTTGTTATTCCATATGAAATTGCACATTGCTCTTTCCAACTCTATGAAGAATTGGGTTGGAATTTGGATGGGGATTGCATTGAATCTGTAGATTGCTTTTGGTAAGATGGCCATTTTTAAAATGTTGATTCTTCCAATCCATGAGCATGAGAGATCTTTCCTTTTTCTGAGATCTTCCTCAATTTCCTTCTTTAGAGGTTTGAAGTTCTTGTCATACAGGTCCTTCACTTGCTTAGTTAGAGTCACACCAAGGTATTTCATAGTTTTTGTGACTATTGTGAAGGGTACCTTTTCCCTAATTTCTTTCTCCACATGTTTGTCTTTTGAGTATAGGAAGGCTACTGATTTGTTTGAGTTAATTTTGTATCCAGCCACTTTGATGAACTTGTTTATTAGCTATAAGATTCTCTGGTAGAGTTTGTGGGGTCACTTAAATACACTAACATGTCATCTGCAAATAGTGATGTTTTTACTTCTTCCTTTCCAATTTGTGTGCCTTTGATTTCCTTTAGCTATCTAATTTCTCCAGCCAAGATTTCCAGTACTATGTTGAATAGGTAGGGGGAGAGTGTGCAGCATTGTCGAGTCCCTGATTTTAGGGGGATTACTTCAAGTTTCCTAACTTTAAGTTTGATGTTGGCTATTGGTTTGCTGTATATTGCTTTTATTATATTTAGGTATGGATCTTGGTTTCCTGTTCTTTTCAGGACTTTTAACATGAAGGGGTGTTGAATTTTGTCAAATGCTTAACCAGCATCTAGTGAGATGACCATGTGGTTTTTTTCTTTGAGTTTGTTTATTTGGTGGATTACATTGATAGATTTCTGTATATTATATCATCCCTGCATCCCAGAGATGTAGCCTACTTGATCATGGTGAATGATTGTTTTGATGTGGTTTGTATTAGGTTTGCTGAATTTTGTTGAGTATTTTTGCATCAATGTTCAGAAGTGCGATTGGTCTGAAATTCTCTTTCCTTGTAGGGTCTTTGTGTGGTTTAGGAAGGAGGGTTAATGTAGCCTCAAAAATTGAGTGAGGTAGAATTCCATCTGATTCTATCTTTTGGAATAGTTTGGAGAGTATTGGTATTATGTCTTCAATAAATGTCTAATAACATTCTGCACTGAACCCATCTGGACCTGGGCTTTATTTGGTTGGGAGGCTTTTGATGACTGCTTCTATTACTTTGAGTGTTATGGGATTATTTTAATGGTTTACCTGGTCCTGGTTTAACTTTATTATGTAGCATCTGTCTAGGAATTTATCTTTTTCCTCCAGATTTTCCAGCTTTATTGAGTATAGCCTTTTGTAGTAGGATCTGATGATTTCTTGAATTTCCTCAGTTTCAGTTGTTATTTCTCCACTTTCCTTTCTGATTTTGTTTATTTGGATACTCTCTCTTTGCCCTCTAGTTAGTCTGGCTAGGGGTTTATCAATCTCGTTAATTTTCTCAAAGAACCAGCTCTTGGTTTTGTTGATTCTTTGAATGGTTCTTTTTGTTTCTATTTGGTCTATTTCTGCTCTATGTTTGATTATTTCTTGCCTTCACTCCTCTTGGGTGTATCTGCTTCCTTTTGTTCTAGGGCTTTCAACTGTGCTGTCAGGTTGCTAGTTTATGCTGTCTCCAGTTTCTTCTTGGAAGCACTCAGAGCTATGAGTTTTCCTCTCAGTATTGCTTTCATTGCATCCTGTAGGTTTGGGTATGTTGTGTTTTCATTTTCATTGAATTATAGAAAATCATTAATTTCTGTCTTTATTTTTTCTTTGACCCTGTTATTGTTTAATAGAGCATTGTTTAGATTCTATGTGTATATAGGCTTTTTGTTGTTTTTGTTGTTATTAAAGACCAGCCTTAGACCATAGTGATCTGAAAGGATACATGGGAGTATTTCAATCTTCTTATATTGATTGAGGCTCCTTCTGTTTGCAATTATGTGGTCAATTTTCAAGAAGGTGCCGTGAGATTCTGAGAAGAAAGTTTATTCTTTTGTTTTAAGATGATATATTCTGTAGATATATATTAATTCCAGTTTGTTCATAGTCTTTGCTAGTTTTACAGTGTCCTTGTTCAGTTTCTCTTTCCATGATCTACCCATTGGTGAAAGTGGGATATTTAAGTCTCCCACTATTAATGTTTGGGATGAAATGTATTTTTTGAGCTTTAGTATGGTTTCTTTTATGAATATGGGTGTTTTTGTATTTGGAGCATATATGTTAAGGATTGTGAGTTTCTCCTGACAGATTTCCCCTCTAAAGAGTAAAATGTGTCCTTCCTTATGTTTTTTGATAACTTTTGGTTGGAAATTTACTTTATTCGATATTAGAATAGCCACTCCACCTTGCTTCTTGAGACCGTTTGCTTGGAAGTGTTTTTCTCAAACTTTTACTCTGAGATAGTGTCTGTCTTTGTCTCTGAGATGAGCTTCCTGTGTGCAGCAAATGCTGGGTTTTGTTTATGTATCCAGTCTGATAGCCTATGTTTCTTTATTGGGAAGTTGAGTCCATTTTTCTTAATAGGTATCAATGAATAGTGGTTTCTGTTTCCTGCTATTATTGCTTTTGTAGGTTGAGTTGTGTCTGTGTCTCTTTCTTTTTTTGGTTTTCTTGCTAAGGAGTTTTCTTGTTTTTACTAGGATGTAGTTCCCCTCATTGTATTGGCTTTTCCACCTATAAGTCATTGTAGTGCTGGGTTTGTGGTCAGATATTGTATAAATTTAGATTTGTCTTGAAATATTTTCATCTCTCCATCTATGGTGATTGAGAGTTTTGCTGGGTATAGCAGCTTGGGCTGGTACATGTGCTCTCTTAGGGTCTGCATGATGTCTGTCCAGGCTCTTCTAGTTTTCATAGTCTCCTTTGAAAAATCGGGTTTTATTCTGATTGGATTGCCTTTATATGTTACCTGACCTTTTTCCCGTACTGCTTTTAGTATTCTTTCTTTGCTTTGGGCACTTATTGTTTTGACTATTATGTGTCGGGAGAAATTTCTTTTCTGGTCCAACCTATTTGGAGTTCTGAAGGCTTCTTTTGTGCTCATGGTCATCTCATTCTTAAGGGTAGGGAAGTTTTCTTCTACAATTTTGTTAAAGATATTTACTGTACCTCTTAGTTGATATTCTTCACCTTCTTCTATTCCTATTATCCTTAGGTTTGGTCTTTTCATTGTGTTCTGGATCTCCTGTACATTTTGGGTTAGGAGCTTTTTGGTTTTTGCATCTTCTCTTACTGTTTTGTCTATGTATTCAATGTTGTCTTCGGCCCCCCAGATTCTCTCTTCCATCTCTTGTAGTCTGTTAGAATGCTTGCATCTGTTACTCCTGATTTTTTTTTTTTTTTTTTTTTAGGGTATCTAACTCCTGGGTGGTCACTTTTAGTGTTTACTTTATTGTGTCCATTTCCGTTTTAAATTCCTTCTTCCATTCCTTCATCTCTTTGGTTCTATTTTCTTCTAGTTCTTTGAGTTTTTTTTTCTTTTTTCTTTTTTAAAAGCTTTTAATTCTTTATGCTTTTCCTCCCCTTATTTAAGGATCTCTATCATCATCTTGAGGTAGGATTCTGGGTCTCAGTCTTCTTTTTCTGGAGTGTTTGGCATTCTGCTGTTTTCTGTGATGGGAGAGCTGGGTTCTAGTGTTGCCAGGTTGTCTTGGTTTTTTTGGGGGGTATGTTCTTTTGCTTTTCTCTTGCCATGTTGTTGCCAGTGATTGGTTTTTGTCTTTCCCTTGTACCTGGCCTGTGTCCCTGGATCTCCACTGTTCCTGATGGTGAATGGCCCTAGTGCCTGTTCTGCACCAAAAAGCCACTGGCTGTGAACAGAGGACCCAATGCTAGGTTTCTGGTCCCTGGATCAAGCAGGGCAGGGGCGCACTTTCTGCTTGCTTGGCAGAGATCTTTCTGCCCCCTAGCTAGTCTGAACCCCTTATCACCTGGACTGTGTCTCTGGGTCTCTGCTGTTCCTGGTCCCAACTTTCTTAAAGTAAAATTACACAGGACTCACCAGGAGATCCATTAAAATGCAGCTTGATTTTGTGGGCCTGGGGTAGGGCTCAGATTATTTCTACCTAAGAGGTTCCAAGTTATAATTGTGATGTTATCAGTCCAAAAATCACAGTAGGAAAGCAAGGAACTAGATCACTCATGATCTGTGCCCCGATACAAGTAACAGAGGAAAGAAAAAAATCTCTCAAGAGATAAGCTCAAGGATGACATGCATACAAGGTCACTTTAATTTTGAAATTATGCAAAAATAACTGATTGAGAAAGAGCCATATATCTGTGTATGCCTGCTGACTAGCTGGGCCTCTTCAAGAGACTGGTATACAGTAGATGTAGTAGGAGCTCATTAGTTAACACCTGCTATATCAGGGATCCAACAGCATCTACACTAGTGGATGGCTTTCAGTCTTGACTGGTTGGACCTTTTGCTGAACTGACTATTAAATCTCTTAAATATCACACGTGAGCACCTTGAAAGGTTCAAATCTAGAAAATGGTCTAATTGTCATCTTGAGGTTCTGTTATCTTGAAAGATGATCATGTTTCTTTACTAATGTAGATGATTTTGATTAAAGAAGGCATAAAATCAGAGTTTATTACAACAAACAAAGTAATTGCTTTTAAACCCCAATTTAATTTTAAAACCACTGGGTCCTAATGCCTATCCTCAAAGGGGAAATATATGTAAGTTAACATAAACATGAAAATTGAGAGAAAAAAAAAGCTTAGTTTAATTAAAGGTTAAATATTCAGCTTTTAGAAACAATGACTTTATGAAATTCCTAGGCAAATGGATGCATCTGGAGAATATATCATCCTGAGTGAGGTAACCCAGTCACAAAAGAACAGACATAATATGCAGTCACTGATAATGGGATACTAACCCCAGAAAGCTCTGAACACCCCAGAAACAACTCACAGGCCATATGAAGCTCAAGCAAAACAAAGGCCAAAAATTGAAAGCCTCAGTTCTTCTTAGGAAAAAAATAAATGTATGGCACCCTCTCAGATTGTGGTACACCTGGACCTTAAGTCATTAATAATGGAAGAGCTAAGAATATAGCCTTGTGGCAATTTTTGGTATTCAAAGATCATTATGATTAATCTATACTCATCAAGAAAACACTGACTGTTTCCATGTTACATTCTGTCCTACATGTACTTTATGCTTATGGTAACTAGTGGGATTTCAATGCATGCAATCAAACCTCTAAAAAAATTAAGTACTGACAAAAATATATTCATATAGTGTTATGCCAAAATGCCTTTAAAAATCTGTACATGTATCTCTCTTTTTCTAAAATAAAGTTGTAAGAGAGAAAAAGGAAAGAAAAAAAGTTCTATAGAACTGAAAACTGTAGAAAAAATTTGCTCTTGTCATCAACAGAAACCACAGGCCTACCTTGAGAAGAGTTACTTATAGCATATTGTTATCAGGTATTTACTGCCTTGCTTGGACAAGTGGTGATTGTGATGTACCACATGTATGCTAATAACCACTTCTTATAAGTTTCAGTGAGATACTTGGATTTAGAAAAATGTTGATATCTATTCTTGTGCAATTACTTACTTTGTAAAATGAGTTTGCAGATTTATAGTTTTCCTCATTGTCCCAACATGTGTTAAAAATGTTATGGAAAACTTAGGTGTGTGTGGAAGGGGTTAAATCTTAAATCTTTACTTTTTGTGTATTTCCTCTTAAGTATAATCAAATCCAAGCCACAAAAAATGTGTGAGTGTGTGTGTGTGTGTGTGTTTGTGTGTGTGTGTGTGTGTGTGTGTGTGTGTGTGTGTTGAGTGAGAGTAAATCAAAGGGCTCTGTAACAACCACGAGCTTCCTTGACAATTGTGTAAACACACTCACTCAATAGAGTGAGACAATGTATTCTCTGTCTTGATGTGAGTGTACAGGTATTAGTTGTCACTCTCTAATGAGTCCTAAGTGATCATGTGAGCATCTTCACTGGGGTTGCTAAGGTATACTCAGTCTCCTCCCAGTCCCTGGTGCACAGCGGCAGCCCACACCAAACACCTTGTTCATTTTTCTAATCGGTCTGGCTTTTTCTTTTTCTTCATCCATCACTTTTTAAGTTCTAAAACATACAACAGAATTGCTATCATAATATCTGACCTTGCTTTTTCCCTTGTCCACTGGATCTCAATTCAAATGCCACATTCTTTTTCAAGTACTTCATACAAAAATTTACGAAGCTCAGATACATAAATGGCAAATTATCTGTAACCAAAAACACCTCCTTCCTGCTTCCGTCTCCTCTTTCCTGCCAACACACACCCCCTTGGTACCACGTCTAATATCAGGACCAGAAAATCCTCCCACCATATGTCAAAGACACTTGATCTCATTCTGTCTAAGCCTGTGGTGGGGCTCACAGTTCACACTGTCTGCTGTGTCTGATCCCTCTTTGGGGGAGTCAGATTTCACATTCTAATGGTCCCGAGAAGACGGAAGAAATATTTTCTTCTAGCCAGACTGAGAAAAAAACAACCATGAGCAGGGAGAAGAAATAAACAGAAAAGGAAAGGGATGGACCTCTGTGTGGTCAGCTCCTATCAGCCACCCCCTAGCCACCCCCTCCTGTGAGGTCATAACAAAGCAAAAACATGGATCAGACCCGCCAAGCTTGGACAGATGGGGCCATTCAGGATATAGGGCAGGAATTTTCAGCCCTCTGCCCTTCTGTAGCCAGAAATTTGTATGAGGCCTAAAGCATGGAGCTTTACAAACAAAACTAATGGTAATATATTTAGAATGTATAATAGTTTTAAAAAAAAAGATTCTTTAGATCACGAAAAAAGTGAAGCCAAACTGAAGGGGCAGTATCTGTATAATGTATTCAAAAAGGCAACAGAGTTCCTATTTTTTCCACCTTTGCTTCTGACTGCCATCTCCTTAAGGAGGGCCTGGCATGTGGCGACCCTCCTGCTGCTGCCTGCATTGAGAAACCCTATGACACCAAATGAGAGCTTCTGGGACTCCTGGTGGGAAGTTTTCTCATTTTTTTAAAACTTAAGCAAAAGCTAATTTAACCATATACTTCCATCTTGAAACCACAGGCCGCTGGGACTTCTGGATCACCTACTTCCTTTTATGTCACTGGGAAGTCTAATCATCCCTTTTCCCTGTGCATATATAAAAGTTATGTCTTCATCGCTGGGTGACAGAAACAAATTGGCCATATAATAACACATAGACAGATATAGACAGATGTGGCGGGGGGGGGGGGGGAAGGCCTCTTTACCCAGGACAGAGTTGCCTTCTGGTATGATGATCATGATAACATATGATGTAAAGAACAGTGATGGAACTCCATGGACCAAAGTTATCTTGGTGGGAGGATGGGAAATGCTATCCTAACCTGCCATCCACAAGGCTTCAGGCAAATGCAGTTTCTCTCCTCTAACTCTTACCAGATCCTGCTGTGTGTGGCACACAGGCCAGCCTTTCCAGCCACTATCCAGACTGTTTGCAGACAGGGAACTTCTGTTGTTGTATCAAGAAAGAATAAAGCCAATCGAGACCAAAGTACACAATTTAGTGTTGCTTAAGGAATACTGGCGGAATTTATTGTAGCCCATATCATAGGGTTTGTTTCCATATTAAGAAAACATTTTTCACAATGAGCTAAGAAGACATAAATTAACTGTGAATGTACTGCAAAGCTCACCTGTTTCTGTACCCAGAAAGTAGACTCAGACAAAAGGAACCTTTTCACTAACCATTTTCCACTATAATTGGTGTTTACCTTCAAATATTTGTCAAAGTTACATTTCTTGGGAAATGATGGATGTCAGAGAATATTTGTACAATTGCTGTATACATTGGGACCAAACTTGCACATTTCACTTGTAAAAATTTTTCTGGGGAAAAAAAAGAGGAGGAGGAAGAAGAGGAGAAAGAAGAAAAGGAGGAGAAAGAAGAAGAGGAAGAAGAAAAGGAAGAGGAGGAAGAGAAGAAGAAACATGTCAAATAAGTATAAAAAAATGAAAAAAATAAACTGATAGAATATGCCACACGAATAGGTAGAAGAAACAAACTCCTGGATTTTATCCTGAAGAACAGATGTCTCAAAATGGCAGTTCATTAGCACTACAACAACATCCTGTTTTGTTTAATATACTTCTATAGTTTTTATTTTCTCAGTTGATGAAGGGAAATGGTCCTGGTAATGAGAGGAACATTGGTGTGGGCACTTTTTCTATCTTATGGAGACTTCAGGCATCATTCTATAAGTCACATACTATATATTACAAAGAAATATTGTTGCATTTGAAATGTATCACTTCTGGAAGGTTGATGTTGAGAGACTGTACCATTCTGTAACGGGAGCCTTCTGATTCTTTTAGTGGTTTTATGTGTTTGTGCATGTATGTGTGTTTGTGTGTGTGTGTGTGTGTGTGTGTGTGTGTGTGTGTGTGTGTGTTGAATACACATATACACATAAACAAACATCATATACATACACTATGTATACAACATATACAGAGACATATATCCAGGCAAATCTAGTATATACCACAGTTAAACTTGAAATAATATAATGAAAACACAGAGTGGCTAAACGGTTAATCTGCTTTCTGCTGTGTCCTAGAAAATGAAGCTGATCTCAGGTACTGGAAGGGAGTCATTTATTCACTATTCACTCTCCCGAGGAACTTATCCCTGGCCTTGCCCTGTACTCCTTCATTGACTCCACTCCTCCCTTGAATTATTCTTGGAGGCATGCATTTTGTCCTTTATTTTATGTTGTTGGGTTTTATTTTCTTTGCTTTTGTATTTAGAGGGACTGGATCTAGGGCCTTGAGCATGCCTGTCTAGTACAGCCTCATTGGATTCTCTCTACTACTTTTTACATTTCAGTATGAGACAAGATCTCACTAAATCACCTAGGCTGGCCTTGGACTTTTGGTTCATCTGATTTATCCTTTCAAGTAAATTGTATTACAGGTTTACACTAGTTTGGCTTTCTTAGTTTTAATATTAAAATCCAAATAATGCATACATATGTTTGCTATTACACATACTTTTATATATATATATATATATATATATATATATATATATATATATATATATATTGCATGCATATGTGTGTATATATATGTATAGACACTTATATGTGTATATGTGTGTACATGTAACAATGAAAAAGGTTATGAATCTGAAAGGAAGCAAAGAGGGATATATGGGGAAATTAGAGGAAAGAAAGGGAAGGTGAAATGATGTAATTATATTCTATTCTCAAAAAGAAAAGAAAGTATGTAAGAGTCATCCTTGCCATACAAACTCATAAAGCAAAACAGACAGTGGGGAACACAAGGGTCCTTCTTTCTCTTGAAGAACTAGAGAAAATATGCCCAGGCTCAATGCTTGGCAGAAAGCTAAACTACAGAACAGTAGAAGCCAAAGTGTGGCTAAGAAATGGTAAGTTTCCATTCATGACTAAGAAATGGCAGTTACACCACTCTGTGTATTTAAATGATTTAAAAATATTATTCATTTTCTGCACATAGTCACTTATTCTGTCAATGTGTTCCCATGTGTATGCTTGCTTATATGGTTCCACCATTTAAAAGGTATCAGGGGCTGTGGATATAGTTCAATTGGTACTGTACTTGTCTAGGATTCATGAAGTCCTGGGTTTAGTTCTCAGTTCCCTATAAATTTGGCATGGTGGCATATCCTAGAACCCCAGTACTTAAAGAGGAGACACAAAAGAATGAGAATTACCAGGTCACCTGTATATATGGAGAGAGCCAGGGAGCAGAAGAACAGGGAGAAAAAAGAGAGAGAAGGAGAGGGAGTAGGAAAGGGACAGCAAGAAGGAGAGTTAGACCGGGGAGGGAGAGAGGGAGAAAGAATGAGAAAGAGGAATGACTACATTAGGCAACAAACAATTAAAATGATCGTGTTGATTGATCAAAAAGTCTTCCCATGAGGTCAATGCATGTTGCCCCTGGTACCCTGAAAAAGGCAGACTACATTAAATGAATGATCTTAAGTTCACAAAACTTACAGCAGCTCACATCATTTAAATTGGATTAGAAGCCACAGCCTGAAGTAGGGTGAAAAATTGAATACGTGCATATAAGAATATGAGGAACTTGTTGGAGAGCTTTGGTTCTGATGTGTGAATGGATAGAAGAGAGAAATCCAGGTAGGGTTAGGTCATTGATAAGGAATTTTCTTCATTTTTAAAGAACAGAAACCATGCTGCTCTAGGAATCTGGGATGTGAGAAAACACTAACCAACATTATTTTTCCAGATCATACATCAAAGCAAAGAGAAGAGAGCAAACAAGCTCTCATGTTCAATGGAGAATAAAAAAAAACCTGCACTTATGAGAAAAAAAAGCAAATAATAATAGAAGATAAAGAACCAGAAACGTTCAGAAATCAAGTAAATGCTAAGGAATTATCAACTAGTTTCTGGGTTAAATATGCTAAACGTAACTCATAGCATCAGCAAACTGGCCTTCAGTTTGTCACCTACAAAGCAAGAAAATATCTGAAGAGCGCTTTCTTTATCAAAAAGAAAAAAAAAAAAAACAGAGATATCAACTTGTTTCTCTCACTAAGAAAATCTATTTAGGGGACCAGCAGTTCCCAAAGGTTAAGGCCTGGTGAGAAGAAGATCCGAGCAGTCAGGGGTCAGAGAGATCTCTGCCGAGTGGGCACAAAAAGCGCGCCCCTGCCCTGCCTGATCCAGGGACCAGGAAGCCAGCATTGGGAACTCTGTTCCCACCCGGCAAATTGGGGGCTCAGAACAAGGCTGGGACCATTCACCACCTTGACCAGTGGAGATCCAAGGACACAGATCAGGTACAAGGGAAAGACAATAACATATCACTGACAACAAGATGGCAAGAGAAAAGCGAAAGAGCAGAACCAAGGAAACCAAGACAACCTGGCAACACCAGTACCCAGCTCTCCCATCACAGCAAACATTGGAATTCCAAACACTCCAGAAAAAGAAGATGCAGACCTGAAATCATACCTCAAGATGATGATAGAGATCCTTAAACAAGAACGGGAGGAAAAGCAAAAAGAATCGGAAGCTATTAAAGAGGAAACAAAAAAAAAAAAAAAAAAAAAAAAAAAAAAAAAAAACACTCAAAGAACTCAAAGAACTAGAGAAAAACAGAACCAAAGAGATGAAGGGATGGAAGAAGGAATTTAAAACGGAAATTGACACAATAAAGAAAACACTAAAAGAGATAACCCTAGAGGTAGAACACCTAAAAAAGAAATCAGGAGTCACAGAAGCATTCATTTCCAATAGACTACAAGAGATGGAAGAGAGAATCCGGGGGCTGAAGACAACATTGTAAACATAGACAAAACAGCCAGAGAAAATGCAAAAACCAAAAAGCACCTAACCCAAAATGTCCAGGAGATCCAGGATACAATGAGAAGACCAAAACTAAGGATAATAGGAATAGAAGAGGGAGAAGAATATCAACTAAGAGGTACAGTAAATATCTTCAACAAAATTGTAGAAGACAACTTCCTTATCCTCAAGAATGAGATGACCATGAACATAAAAGAAGCCTTCAGAAGTCCAAATAGGTTGGACCAGAAAAGAAATACCTCCCGACACATAATAGTCAAAACAACAAGTGCCCAAAGCAAAGAAAGAATACTAAAAGCAGTAAGGGAGAAAGGTCTGGTAAAATATAAGGCAGACCAATCAGAATCACACCCGATTTCTCAACAGAGACTATGAAAGCTAGAAGAGCCTGGACAGACATCATGCAGACCCTAAGAGAGCACAAGTGCCAGCCCAAGCTGCTATACATAGCAAAACTCTCAAACACCATAGATGGAGAGATGAAGATATTTCAAGACAAATCTAAATTTATACAACATCTGACCACAAACCCAGCACTACAACAAATTATAGTAGGAAAACCCAAAACAATGAGGGGAACTACATCGTAGTATAAACAAGAAAAGACCTAAGCAAGGGAACCAAAAGGAGAAAGACACAGACACAATAAAACCTACAAAAGCAATAATAGCAGGAAACAGTGACCACTATTCATTGATATCTATTAACATGAATGGACTCAAGTCCCCAATAAAGAGACATAGGCTACCAGACTGGATACATAAACAAAACCCAGCATTTGCTGCATACAGGAAACTCATCTAAGAGACAAAGACAGACACTATCTCAGAGTAAAAGGTTGGGAAAAAAACTTCCAAGCAAACAGCCCCAAGAAGCAAGCTGGAATGGCCATTCTAATATTGAATAAAGTAAATTTCCAACCAAAAGTTATCAAAAAAGATAAGGAAGGACACTTTTTACTCATTACCGGGGAAATCTGTCAGGAGGAACTCTCAATCCTTAACATACATGCTCCAAATACAAAAGCACCGACATTCACTAAAGAAACCCTACTAAAGCTCAAAAAATACATTTCACCCCACACAATAATAGTGGGAGTTTTTAATACCCCACTCTCTCCAATTGAGAGATCATGGAAACAGAAACTGAACAAGGACACTGTAAAACTAGCAGAGACTATACCAACTTGAATTAATAGATATCTACAGAACATATCATCCTAAAGTAAAAGAATACACTGTCTTCTCAGCACCCCATGGCACCTTCTTGAAAATTGACCACATAATTGGACACAGAACGAGCCTCAATCTATATAAGAAGATTGAAAAACTCCCATGCATTCTCTCAGATCACAATGGTCTATGTCTGGTCTTTAACAACAACAAAGACAACCAAAAGCCCACATACACATGGAAACTAAACAACGCTCTTTTAAACGATAGCAGGGTCAAAGAAGAAACAAAAAAAGAAATTACGGATTTTCTAAAATTCAATGAAAATGAAAACACAACATACCCAATACTCTGGTATGCAATGAAAGCATCACTGAGAGGAAAACTCATAGCCCGGAGCACTTCCAAAAAGAAACTGGAGAGAGCATACATCAGCAACTTGAAAGCACAGCTAAAAGCTCTAGAACAAAAGGAAGAAGATACACCCAAGAGGAGAAGAAGGCAAGAAATAATCAAAACTAGGGCAGAAATAGACCAAATAGAAACAAAAAGAACCATGGAAAGAATCAACAAAACCAAGAGCTGGTTCTTTGAGAAAATCAACATGATTGATAAACCCCTAGCCAGACTAATTAGAGGGCAAAGAGAGAGTACATAAATTAACAAAATCAAAAAGGAAAGTGGAGACATAACAACTGAAACTGAGGAAATTCAAGAAATCATCAGATCCGAATACAAAAGACTATACTCCACAAAGTGGGAAAATCTGGAGGAAATGGATGAATTCCTAGACAGATACAAGATACTAAAGTTAAACCAGGACCAGGTAAACAATCTAAATAATCCCATAATACCTAAAGAAATAGAAGTCATCAAAAGCCTCCCAACCAAAAAAAGCACAGGTCCAGATGGGTTCAGTGCAGAATTTTATCAGACATTTATTTTGGATATAACACCAATACTCTCCAAACTATTCTAAAAGATAGAATCAGATGGAATACTACCTAACTCATTTTGTGAGGCTACAATAACCCTCGTTCCTAAACCACACAAAGACCTTACAAGGAAAGAGAACTTCAGACCAATCTCACTTATGAACATTGATGCAAAGATACTCAACAAAATCCTTGCAAACCGAATCCAAGAACACATCAAAACGATCATTCATCATGACCAAGTAGGCTTCATCTCTGGGATGCAGGGATGGTTTAATATAAGGAAATCCATCAATGTAATCCACCATATAAACAAACGCAAAGAAAAAAACCAAATGGTCATCTCACTAGATGCTGAGAAAGCATTTGACAAAATTCAACACCCCTTCATGTTAAAAGTCCCGGAAAGAACAGGAATCCATGGTCCATACCTAAACATAATAAAAGCAATATACAGCAAACCAACAGGCAACATCAAACTTAGAGGTAGGAAAATTATAGCAATCCCACTAAAATCAGTAACTTGACAAGGCTGCCCACTCTCCCCCTACCAATTCAACACAGTACTGGAAGTCCTGGCTGGAGCAATTAGACAGCAAAAGGAGGTCAGGGGGATACAAATCAGAAAGGAAGAAGTAAAAACTTCACTCTTTGCAGATGACATGATAGTGTACTTAAGTGACCCCACAAATTCCATCAGAGAACTCCTACAGCTGATAAACAAGTTCAGCAAAGTGGCTGGATACAAAATTAACTCAAACAAATCAGTAGCCTTCCTATATACAAAGGACAAACATGTGGAGAAAGAAATTAGGAAAAAGATACCCTTCACAATAGTCACAAAACTATGAAATACCTTGGTGTTACTCTAACTAAGCAAGTGAAGGACCTGTATGACAAAAACTTCAAACCTCTAAAGAAGGAAATTGAGGAAGATCTCAGAAAATGGAAAGATCTCTTATGCTCATGTATTGGAAGGATCAACATTTTAAAAATGGCCATCCTACCAAAAGCAATCTACAGATTCAATGCAATCCCCATCCAAATTCCAACCCAGTTCTTCATTGAGTTGGAAAGATCAGTGTGCATTTTCATCTGAAATAACAAAAGAACTAGAATAGCGAAATCCATCCTCAACAACAAGAAAACATCTGAGGGAACCACTATCTCTGACTTCAAGCTATATTACAAGGCAATTGTGCTGAATGGTACTTGTACATAAATAGCCACGTGGATCAATGAAATAGAATAGAAGATCCAGAAATGAGCCCTCATGTATATGGTCACCTGATTTTTGACAAAGGAGCTGTAAACATTCAATGGAAAAAGGACAGCCTATTCAACAAATGGTGCTGGTCCAACTGGCACTCAGCATGCAGAAGAATGAAAATAGATCCTTTCTTATCTCCTTGTACAAAGCTCAAGTGTAAGTGGATCAAAGATCTCCACACTAAACCAGATACACTGAAACTATTAGATGAGTAAGTAAGGAAAACCTTAGAACACATAGGCATAGGTGAAAATTTCCTGAACAAAACACCAATGGCTCAAGGTCTAAGGTCAAAGATTGACAATGGTTCTTAATGAGACTGCAAAATTTCTGTAAGACTAAGGACATTGTCAAGAAAACATGACGGCAGCCAACAGAATGGGAAAAGATCTTTACCAACTCCCCATCAGATAGAGGCCTAATATCTAAGGTATACAAGAACTCAAAAAGCTAGACACCAGAGAATCAAACAACCCTACTAAAAATGTGGTACAGAGCTAAACAAAACGTTCTCAATTGAGGAATACGGAATGGCTAAGAAACATCTAAGGAAGGGCTCGACATCCTTAGCCATCAGGGAAATACAAATCAAAACAACCCTGAGATTCCACCTCACACCAGTCAGAATGGCTAAGATCAAAAACTCATGTGACAGCAGATGCTGGCAAGGATGCAGAGAAAGAGGAACACTTCTCCACTGTTGGTGGGGGTGTAAACTGATACAACCACTCTGGAAATCAGTCTGGCGATTCCTCAGAAAAATGGACATTGTACTACTTGAAGATCCAGCTATTCCACTACTGGGCATATACCCCAGAGAAACTACAATATACAACAAAGATACATGCACCACAATGTTCATAGCAGTTCTATTTATAATAGCCAGAAGCTGGAAAGAACCCAGATGTCCTTCAGTAGATTAATAGATACAAAAATTGTGGTACATTTACACAATGGAGTACTACTCAATCATCAGAAACAATAACTTAACCAAATTCTTAAGAAAATGGTTGCTTCTAGAGAATATCATCCTGAGTGAGATAACCCAGTCACAAAAGAACAGACATAATATGCAGTCACTGATAGTGGGATGCTAACCCTAGAGGCTTGGACTGCCCCAGAAACAACTCACAGACTGTGTGAAGTCCAAGAAAAAAAGAAAACAAAACAAACAAACAAAAAAAAAAAAACTAAAATGTCATGTTCAATCCTTTACACACAAAGAAAACGTTGATTAATTCCATGTTACATCCTGTTTTACATGTACTTTTTGCTCATTGTAACTAGTAAGACCTTAATGCAGAGTATCAAATCTTTAAAAAAAGAAGAAAAAAGCCTAGCACTGACACAATTGTATTTGTATACATTTATGCAAAATGTTTAAATTTTTTTTCTTTTATCTTTGTTTTTTAAAATAAAGTTAAATAAAAGAAAAAGAAAATCTGTTTAGGGCTATTATTAGTGTGTTCATCATAACCCTCGAAATAGAGACTTATTTTTTTTATTATATATATGTGGCTTCAAAAATGTTGTACCTTTATTTTCATGTTCACTTAGATAGATATCAATCCAACAACCATCATGAGTTTTCAAGAAACATATTGCCTAGACTTTGTCTTCAGATCCTGACCAAGATAGACTCTAGTACTTTTTGTCTGCCATTAAAGTATTTTATGGATCCATGTTGAAACTTCACATTTTAATTGAAAGCAGCTTTAAATACAGCTGTCTGCAGCAGCTTTCTGCCAGTGGCCCCGCTATCATTATGTTCACAACCATGGAGTAACTGATGTTGTAGCAACTGTCCTCACATTTGTTCTTCCCTCTTAGCTGATTGGCTTCACTGGATACACTAGTTTTGAATCCATTTATAGCTTTTGTTATATTTATTGAATGGCCACTTACTCAGCCTTTCCTCCTAGGAATAGACAAGTCAACATGATTTAATGAGCTCCTTCTGACATTTTAAATAGCATCAAGGAACAAGAAGAACTGCACCTGGGCATGATGTGGGGCTGTGATATATGGACTGTAGACTGGAAAGAAAGTAGCCAGTCAACTTTAGCATGTGTTGTGTTTAAGTACTGAAACATAAAATACTAGACAACTGGGTCCTCAAAACTCTTTTTCTCCCTCGGCATCTTTCATCATTGCCTTACATCCAGCTAACCACAGTTAAATAGGTTTTATGCTTTTCTATTTGGTGAAGCATCTCCTAGATCTTGGGTTCTTCCTCCTACCACTTCCTCACATTACAGACAGCTCCCTCTCTACACTGTAGCTTCCCCAATGCTTCACACACACTTCTCTCGAGTTGATTTTCTTATACTCTAACTTGAAGTCTCATGAACTCTCTTATACAGACACCAGGTTTTCTGCTTCCTCAACCACCCATATACCATGACAGCCTGGCTCTTAGACTCTCCCCACATTCTTCTGAATTCTTATTTGCTAAGTACACTCACTCAACAGTCAACTCGCCTTACTCTGCAAGTCATTGTCACCTAAGATCCTTCGTGATAACTCTATGAATCAGTAGTTTGCTCTCAATAATAATAAAAAATACTATTTAAGAATGTTTAAAACATTCTTAAGAGTTTGGGAATGAATATACTGAGTCACCCATGTGAGTAAGTTTCTCATGGACATTGTCATGCAACTATTAAGTAAGAGGGACATAGTGGGTTCAAACCATTAATCACCTCATTTTATCAAATCCTCCCGGGGATTTCTTTGAGATGTTTTAATTTTACTGACTTTACCACATTATTATTTTCATATATGCTCTTTTCATCTGTCCCTGTGAGTCAAAAGCCATTCAGAGGCTGAGATCCTATCACAGTGCCTTTACTAAGGTATCAGCTGTGATAGTTAATTCTACTCATCATCAACTATTTCTGACCTACTAGAATACCATGGGCAACTCAATATCTCTCTGTAATTTTGACATGATCATATATGAGCATAACCAGTGAATCATAAAAAAATGTGTGTTCGTTTGCTTGCGTGGTTGATTTTAAGAGGCATGAAGTGAAGGTTTCTGCTTGTGTCATATGATACATACTCAGGTGGTGTCTTGCTGAGGCAAGACCCATGGCAGGACATGTGATAAGTGGAAAGAGCATAAATAGGACTCAATGGACAGTGATGGGGTTCTTGCACAGCTAGCCTCGCACCACTGTGTTGGTCTCACATCTTCAACTGTTCACTAAAAGAGGCATGGCAGAGAACTTCTCCTGGAGTCCCAGTAGGTTCTTGTTGATTTGTGGCAATTTGGTAAAGTCCTGGTTGTTTCTGCTGGATCATACCACCACTGCTGATTTGTGACTGGTTTCCTGACACTACTGAACTAAACTGCTGGTATCCTGACACTGGAGTTTGCAATCACCACAAAGCACTACTTCTAAAAAGGTCCACATTCCCTTGTTCTATTTACTATCTCCAATACCTTTGAACCATGGGCTAGAAAGGGTGAGGGAAGTTTGAGAACCCTTATTAAAAGTGGGTTTGGGGAAAGTCTAAACCTACAGAGGTTGAGTGCAACTCATTAACAAGGTCCTAATAGATGCTGAGTAAATAGCATGGTTCCTAGTGCAGAGGACCAGCTGGCTCATGCCCCAGAAGGAAACAAACCTTTCTAATTTATAACTTATTTTTGGAAGTGATTTATTACTGCTGCACAGTAAGACCACCTAACCAATACATAAACATTATGATGTGCAAATTCCAGAGGGGTGGATGGGAGCATGAAGGCCTAATCGCTGATTACTGTGGAACACTCCTAAAAGCCTGCAAGAAAAGTAGTAAAGAACAAAGCTCCATACCAAGAAAATTATGAACTTCCCTTGTATCTTATTATAATCAAGATTAGAAGTTATAACAGAAAAAGACTACAATGAATACATTTTTGATTTGAAATCCTTCAAAATCTCAGTATGTAGGGCAGATCTCTTATTTGAACCAGGTGTTTCTTTTCTATTGTCCTTTCTTCCTAATGACTGTTCTCCAGCCCAGCCCTCAATCCTTTTCCCTGTGATATGTTCTCACTGCTCAGCTTTTAAGAGTCTCTGGCAGTGTACAATAAACTTCCCCATCACAGAGACTATATCCAGGGCAGCCTACTCTATATATCACAGTTCCATTTCCAGTCTCTCCTGGGCAAAAAATAAGAGGGAAAACTCTAGAGTACTAAGTCCCAGGTTAACCAAGGGAAGCAATGCTTTGGGAACTTAGTTTTCATATTTATTAGTTCTTGCTTATAAGCTGATATGAATGTATATTCTTAACTTCCCAATTATATTCTAGATTCAAGTGAATAGGTACTGGAATACATTGTTTACATATTTGATCAAAAGCCTTCCAATCACAATTCCATATACCATTAAATTCTGTAAAGCATGAACAGACACTGTGAGAAGCAATTTAAGAGCCTTTCTGGCCATTTAATTTCTAACATTCTGAGACAAGTGAAAATTAAAAATTAAGATATTAAATTCTGTTTATCATCTACAGACTACAGAGCATATTGATTGAATCCATGACTTAAAATGGGAGAGTTTTATGTTTAAAAGTTGTAGTTAACTAAAGCATTTTGAATTTTAGTTGACACAGGAATTTCCCAAATTCTAAGTGGAATATTTATGGAAGAAATTCTGATAATATCTTGTAGCTCCCATGAAGCAATGCCTGTGCCTGATTAGGCTTTCAAAGACCAGAAAACTTCATTACACAATGAAGCTGAGGTTGGTTTCCAAGTACGCATGAGTAGTGAGGTGAACAAGTGGGAAACCAGGCAGATTCCTGAGGGAAATTCCAACTGATGCCGGCTGTAGTCCAGAAGCAGGAGCAGTATCTTTGCTTCCTATTACAGGCCAAGAGCTGATTCGATATCCTGAGAGCTAGGGTCACTACAAACTAGAGAGAGTTGTACTTGCTAGTAACAATTTAATTTGCACTATCCCAGCCAGGCTTATTGAATTCTTTCCAAGTCCCAAAGGCAAGAAGATATTGCTGTACTTAACTATTCAATAAGGTTTACTCTAGGCCTCGCTGGTGCAGCCTGGTTATATATTCCACATCATGTAGTTTAAACATATTGAGCAATCAATTTAAACTTGTTATTGTCATTGGGGTTTGAAAATTTAATAAGCAATTACCTGAACACATTCCTTTATGTTTTTAATTTCTACTGAGATGCTGTTCCACTTTCAGGCCTAAAGCAATCATGCCCTCCAGAATGTCTAATTGAATGAGTCCATAATGCAAGCCTTTTGCTTGACTGTATTTTCCTCGTGTGATATATGAAGCTGAATGAAACAGCATCTTCTTAAGGATGATGCCAAGAATAAGTGAAAATTCCAAAGAGCAGAAATGAATTATATGGTGAACACTCATATTTTAATGTGAAGGAAGCCAGCTAACCTATTCTCTGCCTCATACAGCAATGCCTTTGTTAAAGCATAAATCTAAAATGTTTTACCATCCTATTTTTTAAGATGTGTAATGAAAGTCTATCATCTATTCATCTATCTCTTTTCCTCTCTCTGTCATCTTTCTACCATTTATCATCTTTCTGTCTTCTGTTATCTATCATCTATCTGTCTTCTGTTATCTATTTATTTGATTATCTACCTAATACTTATTTATCATATGCATATTCAACTATCATGTATCCATCTATCTATCTACCATCATCTACCTGTGTACCTATTTATCTATTGATCTATCATGTATGTCTGTCTTTGTTATCTATCTACAGATATATCTGTCTATTTCTCCTCTATCTTTATTTGTGGTAATCCCGCAGCATTCACCGAGTTCTTTCATCAACCAGAGGGGGTGTGTTTGTTTGGTTGGTTGGTTTTGGTTTTTTACAGAAGGAATGTAGAAAATGATTCTGAAAACTGAGTAGGTTCATTTTATCTAATAATTGGGTTCTCCTTTTGTTTTAAGTCTAAATCAGAGGTCAACAGGCTTTTCTTGTGAAAGCCAGATGTAAATGTTTTAAGTTTTGTAGCCATGGTGTTTATGCACTGACTACTCAACTTGTCTATTTCAGAACAAAAGCAACAGAGGAGGAAACACAGATATGTGGCAGGGACTCAGTCCCAATGTGACCATGTCTATTGAAACAGATCAAGCCAGGTGTTGATGAGTGTCCATAGTGACAGTGTTCAATGGTGGCCTAGACTAATTAACTGTATAAGTGTTATTTCTTTGCAAAGTGGTTTGGTTAAATTCTGTGATCCTTTGGATTTGTTTGACTTTTTTTTATTCTTTCTCAATAGATTTTTCTCTATCAGCTCTACAAAGATTGATATTTTAATATTATTATTTTTATGATTTTTCCTTTTTGGAAGGAACAGTATACAGTTCTAATCCATTATTATCATTTTACTTATTAACTAAAAATGATTATGGTCTAGATTTTATACAAAATTAAAGATTAGAACTACTACATGCCCTGGTTCTTTCAGTTCATGGCTCATACCCAAAGAGCCCCACACCCTACCAAAAATAGGTTTTAACCCCCATGTTGACCATCAACAGATTAGAAGGAAATGAACACTTGGTATACAGTGAAATATCATTCAGCTAAAAAAAAATGAAGTTTTAAACACTGCAAGAAAATGAGTGGAGTTAGGATGTGTAATATGAATAACATTAAATGAGGTCTTACAATCTCAGAAGGAAGTAAAGATTATCTTCTCCCTCATGTGTAATCTAGCCAATAGCATGTGCATATACAATTATTATGCATAAGGAAGGGCTGCGTGTAGATGATGGACAAGAGTTATAAAAGAGGATATGGAGCTAAGTTTTTCCTATTTCTAATTTACATGGATTTATTTACTTATTTATTTTTGATCTTGGTAGTTGATGCATGTATATTATACATTTGATAATAAAAGCATAGAATTTAATGCAAAGCTATATAGTTTAGGGTCTTAATTCCTGTTCTAAAGTATGGAAAGTTGTTGAATTGTATAAACTCTAGGTGTGGCTATAATTTTAGTGTAAGTTACTTTTATTCATTTGCAACCTTTTAAAATATGATTATAAAATGAGAAAGTACAACATTAGTGCCAGTCCTGGTGTACTTGCATGCTTTGCTAACGAATACTCCTTAGGTCTGTTGTTTCCTTCCCTCTGGTCCCCTTTTCCTTGGCCTCAGTTAAATGTACCTAAAAATCTTAGGATTTAAAAAAAAAAAGATTCAGGAAACTCTTAGACATCAAAATGTAAAAGAATAAATATCCTTATCATCTCTTCTACTAATATTTTTTGCGTTTTAATCACAATGCAGAGGTTGTTTGCAAATGCAATGATGTTTGACTGATCAAATAAATCCAAGGCCTCTACTCATCTTTTTTTTAGCCCTGCCTGCCTTTTCTTACCTGAATGTTCTCGTATTTGTCCTGTGGAAGGTGATCAATTAAATGAATAGCCTCATTACTTTTAGTTTAATAAAAGATTTTATATTCTGAGATACACACAAAAATAAGTCAAAGTCAGCATGTTATTTATGGGATGGGAAACAGAAGGAAAATTGTTTATCTAATAGCTCTCAGTCCCGAAAAGCTTTTTACTATCTTGGCAGGCTTGAGTCTCTCTCCTTTCCCTCCTGAGCCAGAGAGAGGGATTTTCCAAATTACAGACGTGACGGCTGGAAAGTCCTTACAAAGCTGAGTTTCTCCCTCAATGTGTCTTCAGACAAGCTACCCCTCTGGAAATGCTATTTTCAACAAGAAAGATTATGTCCAGAGATTACAATCTCCTTTTAAAACTCCCTCTGTTTCTCCACTTTCTTTGATTGAGCAATATTGCAGAAACATGTGATGGAAATCTATGTGCTTTTACCACCTATAGCCTCTGTCCATTTCTAATTGCCACTATAATAAATACTTTTGTTACTTTAAAACTCTAAAATGACTGAGCTTAAATTGTACTTATTTTTTTCTATTTGCCCAAATAAAATTTCTCTGGGTTGAAGAAACCCAAACAGTGAAAGATAGGTTGATTCTGGTCTGGAAAATGTTCAAAGTGGGACTTGCAATTTAAGCAATGAAGTAAGCATATACACGAAAGCTACAGAGCTGAAAAGCTTGAACCTGGTGCTGGAGACACAGACTCAGCAGTAAAAAGCAAGTTCAACAACTTGCCATTGTTGAAAAGAACCCAGTTATTTCCCAGAATCTACAATATTACTCACAATTGTCTATAAGCGATCTAATGTCACCTTCAGAACTCTGTGGACATCAGCCCCACATACAACGCAGATACACACAGAGGCAGGCAAACACTCGTACACACAAAGTACAAACAAGTCTTTTAAAATCCAGAGTGCTAACCATGACACCATGGAACCAAAGGAAAACAATCCTTTTAAATACAATAGGTAAAAATCTTCAACCAATAGTGCAAAGACAAAAGATGTATTCCAGTGATAGTTATGGCTACAAGCCACTGGCAATATAAAAGAGAGGCTATTCCTCAGCACCCGGAAAAGTACACCTACACTGACAATGTGGAGACATTCCCTAACTTATTCCTTCAGAAAACATGAACTTTAGGAAACCTGCTCGTTTTATTCCCAATACCTTAGTAAAGCTAAAAGAATAGATTCTTGGCTTCACTACTAAAACACAATTCTGAAAGCTTTCCAAAGCTTCCTGCTCCTATATTTGTGCATCATCAACCATAGAGACGGTCATTTCCCCTACACACAAGTCCTGCAATTGTACTAATGAAGCAAATCGATCTCATTCCTTTAGAAAAACTAGATTGTCTTCCCCCTTCTAATAGAAACTTGTTTTCCAAAACGAAAATAGAAGGGGAAAGACAAAGCAAAGCACTCCACAGTGAAATATTACAAAAACAACTTAAAAAAGAGAACATGGATGGAAGGAGAGAGAAAAATGAAGTTGTGGATGGGGATGCTCTGTGTAGGATGCTAAAAAAGTCTTAAAGATGTCAGAGACCTTGTGAGTTGTTCCTTAGTCTGTTTGCATCTGACAAGAGATGAGAAGCATTGTTGTTTAGGTGAAGTGAATGATATATATCACTCAAGGAGGATGCATCCGACCATCCCTGATGCTGCAGCATTTCCTACTTGCTCACAGGAGTCTCTCCAGCTCTACTTACCCTCAGCAGATTGAAGTGTGTGGTCCACTACTCAACTTCATATCAGAGGTCCTCTGTTAAGCTTGTGTTTCAATGCTGTCTCCTTTACATGTAATACCTTTAGATCTCAGCATGATGGTGGGACCTGGCATGCATCTGTTTTTGCTGATCCCTTACTACAAACAAAAGTTGCAAAGGGATAGAATTCTACTAATCTACTTCCTGGCTGGATCCTGTCAGGCAGGTACTTCATCTCTACATGGATCCTTCGGTGAAGACAAAAGCATTTCCTAACCCAGTACACTTTCAAAAGCAAATAAGGGTGAACCAGCCCTCCATTCTGAAATGCAAACAAAATAAATGCTTTAATGTTCATGCTATTAGTAATGTAAACTGTCAAATTCAAACATCTCTTGTTGTGAATGCTGAGATCTCCCATTAAAATGTACTTTGTTTTTCAAGTATTTGGGCTGAGCCATGAAATCCTCTCTAGAAACATCAATATTCTTCTGCCCCTGTGTTTTCAATCCCATAGATAATTGACTGGAAAAGCCATAAAGGGAAATTGTGCCCCATGCCACCTTCTCTCTAGAGCCTAACCTCCAAGCCTGCAGAAGAGATTAAGATGAGCTGGCATGTCAGAAGCAAATGACGAGGGGTCTGTGGGAGCATCCTTCATTGGTGTCTTAGACATCTCATTCATTGTAACAAAGACATCATTGACATCTTTAAATAGTTAAAGGACCAAGTGGGAAAAAAATCTCTTCAGCTGGTTTAACTCACAGCTAGAAGCAAAATGAGAAGCACAGAAGCAGGAAGGAAAGAAGAAGCAGATCTTATTCCCTGCAGAAAGAGGTTTCCTGACAACCATGGCCAACCATCCAACAGAAATATCAACGATTGATGAGAACTTGCCAGAACTCTAAGACACTCCTCTTAAAGGTACTCCTGCTACCAATGAAGCGCAGTTGCCATGAAACATTGTGACATATGGTGCAATCCCCCCCCCCATATCTTTAAGAGACCACTTTACCAGTCAGCACCCACTGCCATGACTCCTGTAGACACAGAACTATCTAAACTTATTATGCTCTATTCATTACCTAAATGTGCATAAGAGTCAAGGGAATCAGTTCAGTGTAAAAACAATAGTTTCTAGCACATGAATGGGATGAAGGAAAATATTGATGGAGCTTGCTAAAACTTTGGCAAGGTTCATCTTACTGGGGACTCTGAAAGTATCATTCCAAGGAGATCTCTGAGAGAAAGCAGCTTCCCGTTTAGAATGTTGTGCAATGATTGACATGTTCAAAGCACTACATGTCCCAGTTTGGTTTGGTTAATTGAAAGCTAGAGACACCGTGTTGCAAATAAACTTCACATGTGACCTGTTAATATGAACACCGCTCCATGTTTCTGGTAATTTTCATATTCTCTGCCCAAGCTTATTTTTCACAGTACGTAAAAACCTTTAGAGCCATAGGAAGCAGCTCACAGATCTTTCAATTAAAATGGTCCTGGCAAGTTTCAGGATTTTCCTAAATCCTTTTATTATGTACAATCTAGAGCAATCTTGATAACGTTATTATCGTGGAAACAGAACTGTCTTTATTGTGAAAGATTTTACTTCTGATAACTTTAACATAATAACGCATTTAAAAGTATCTAAAATAAGTTAAATTGGCCCAGGCTAACACATGCATATGTATGCATCGCACAGTCATGGACAAACCATACATGGATAGAAAGTTCAGACATTCAGCTGCAAAGTCTTAACAAGATGCTGTTGGACAACGTTATCAAATAAGGATGGTCTCACATGACATGTCTGTTCTCTTAGCTCTATGAAAATTAAGAGAAACTGGTAGGAACAGGGAGTTAGGCAGAGGTTCTGGGGGCACACAGAAGATGGTGGGCAGAGGAGAGGCAATCTTTCTGCCTGACTGAACAGGAAAGGGAAAGTGTGTACAGCATGGCAAGATTTATAGGAATGCACATATCTCAGAAGCACTGAGAATGTTCTATAATACTGCCATAATGTGCCCAGCAAGGATGACATTATTAAGTTGGAAAGCAATGTTTTGCTCATCTCACCCATGCCCTAGGCAATACTACCTTTCCCACCAATGTCAGCTATTGCCTCTCAGAGCACTAATATTCAGTAAGTTCAGAAGAGTCATCGCTTAGCTCGAGTTAGACAAGAAAATACTTTATTTAGGTTAAAGTGAAGTGTCCAGTTAGGCTTTGATGTTTTCTAGAGATGGAATTTCCTGACAGGAAAATTGGTTTTAAATACCAGGGTGGACATCTTGAAAATACAGCATTATGCAATGAAAAATTATAGTCACAGGTCCTTTCTGTGTTATAGAATAATAGTAGGACTGGTTTCTAAAACGAAATGAAGAGCCTATTTGGCTATGGGTGGGGGGAAGGAGAGGGCAATACAATAAGGGCAAATTTTTGCTGGGAATGGTGATGTCTAATTCTTGCTTCTTTGCAACATAAGGGTAGAGAAACCCTGGCACAGACAGTTTGCTCTGAGAAAGTCCAAAGGCACCTTGTTCAAGAACCCTACTTCTCTGCGACACTAACTGATGCCCATACTGGGTGACCTTGAGGCCCCACCCTATATTCTCAGTCTCCTTCCACTGTGCCCAGACTCCATGTGCTGTGTTTGTTGCAGCTATCTGTGTCCCTTTCTTCTTCAGTGAGTTGCATCTACGATGAGGCAAGGGTGCCTGGAACTGTACAGTTCCTTCAGAGAAGCTAAGACACAATGATTCTAGTCATCCAAAAAGTTTCTGGAGACAAAGTAAATTCCCAGAGAAAATTTATACGACCCACAGGAACATATAAGCCTGGGGAGCATCACCAGAAACTGTAGACTATTTTATCTCCTCCTTCACTGGAACTATTCTGCTCCCTTATTGCTCTCTCCTAGGAGTGCCGTTATTAATACATCACTATGGTACAACCTTTGGCTTGAGGTCTACTTCCGGGAAAACCAAGACAGTTGATATATGAAGCAGTTCTTCATGGGAGAAGCGCTGAGTAGAATTTATATCTGAGACTGCATGAGGACAGACAGGAATAAGCATCATATCCTAGTGATATGTAACCAGGCAGGCCAAGACATGTTCTGATCATGTCAAAATGAGCTGGACATTTGTGCTTAACAAGAAGATAAAGAGCGAGAGAGAAATTATTGACTTTAGTAAATAAAATGCTTAGCATTTGTGAGACATCAGGGAAAGAGGACCTGTGAAGATTTTTAAATTATATTATTGTTGCTAAGTAACATCGACATAGAAAATGAGGCTCAATAGTTATCCCATTACCATCATAGAGATAAAGGTAGACTTAAGAAGGCATCCAAGGTGCATCCAAGAAAAGCACAAACTATGACTAAGAATAAGGTCAAAAAAAGAAATTACAATCTCCTTGACTTTTTTTTTTTTTGTGTGTTTGCTCCCTGGTAGGGTAGTGGTGGGAAGCAATGGTGGGAGTTATGAATATGTGGTGAATGCAGTGGAAACCATGGAGCCCCAAATTTACCAGAACCCTTTTGCTCTATCAAGAATATAGTCACCCTTTGCTTATAAAGATGGCCCATATAAAAAAGAGATAGTCCACTAAAAGAGGATTCTACAACAAACTGCATTTAAAACCTGATCAATTCATATTAACATAAACTCAGAGAGTGTTCCCGGGCATGAATCTTGAGGAAAAATATGCTGATATGATGGTAAAATATTCTGACTGAGGGCTTAATTTCTGAGAAAAAGCTTTCCAAACTGGATTTGACGTTTCTTTAATGGTTCTTGGCCTTTCGGCTGTACAAAAATTAAAAAAAAAAAAAAAAAAAAAAAAACAAACAATGATCCATGTAAAATGATGTGAAAATATGGGACTTGACTTGGCATAGAATGGAAGAAAAGTGAAAAAGGCTTAGAAAGTGGATACATGTGTGGAACTGAAATATGAAATCTCCCTGTATTAGTCAGGGTTTGCTAGAAGAATAAAAATATGTATATTAAATCAGCTTTTACAATATAGCTGAAAGAGTAGCAAAGCTGTTGCATATATATCTCAGAGGCTAAGACCCCAGCAGTCACAGGGTCTTTGAGGCTGTGTACCTTCACATGAGGAGTAGCCTCACAAGCCTCACAATGACTGTCTTACAATAGAGAGGCTGATAACACAGTAATTGTTCAGTCTAAAAGAGTGGGAGCCTCAATATTTCCAATCTGGTGTGGAAGATACGGGGGTTTCCTGGAAAGTCACTGGTCTTCTGTCCATGTTGGGAGCCTGGAAATTCCAGACTTTTTAACACCAAGGAAGGAATAAACCACAGCAGGAACAGGTTAAATGAACTTGATTTTGAGAGGAAAGGCCACTTGGGTATAATGAGAGTAATCTTTATGTGTGTGTGTGTGTGATTTTGTCTGCGCTGCCCACAGAAGTTCCTGTCTTTGCCTCGGATGGATCTTCTCCAGTACTTAAGCCAATTAAGACACGTTCTCAACTGAGAACGCTGTATTGATTAATTTTAAGTTATGTCAAGTTGACGTTTAACCCCTAAGCATAGTTGACTGCTCGAGAAAGCCTACAGGACACTGGTCCTGAGGGCAGTAAATAGTATATGTGTATGTGGGGTTGTGGTATCTTACATAGCAGTGAAAATCCTATAAGGGCTGAATTCTGAAGCCTGGAACCAGTAACACAGAGCAAGGTTTGCAGCACTGGATTTCTTAGTAACAGTGCAAGGTGGGAGGGGAGCTATAATGGTTACTTAAACTGTAAACATCAGAGAAAACATCAAATAAATGACTCTGTCATTTCTTCAGGAAACAAGACCCTTGTTTGTAGGTTACAGTTGATACCTTTTATCCCAGAGAAGAAAAAAATATTTCCATTCTCAGGATTAAAATAACAAAATGATTGTGTATCTTGGCAAGAGCATATCCTGGATATCTGTGTGAATGTTGTCAATAGAAATTGACCTTATATTTGAAGTCATATATATCACCAATCCTCAAAATTTACCAAAAGATGAACTCTTAGAGAAAACACAAATATGTGGACCACTCCTTATACTGGTCCACTTCTCTCTATCAGACTGCTAACTGAACAGCAGAAGTACCAGTTAAGGGTGACCTTAAAATTAAAGTTACAAAAACTTAAGGTTAGAGAAGGGAACTTGCAAGATCAGTTTGGGACTGAGGACATGTTAGCAGCAGGGATTAAAACATTGAGCCTCTTGGAAATATTTTGGGAAAATCTTTTTGGGAAAGTATATACAATTAAGATTTTGAAAAAGCCTTGAAGCTCACAAAAGTTTAGCCCAAAATGAAGCATCATGAAATCTAATCGCCAGAGCCTAAACCTTGCCGTGTCTTATTAGCTCTTGGCTTCTACTCACTAGCTTCTGACATCCTACTGAACACTGAGTCTTGGGCTCTTTCAGAAGGTTGCTAGTCATCTACCGACTCTGGAAATGCAAAGGGCTTTGTGACTAACCATCCTCCCCTAAGCCCTGTCTTGCAACCAATGAGTACTGATGGGAAAATGAAAAAGAGTATTTCTATAGCGTAAACCGAACATTCAGCAGTATGAATTCTGCTCCTGAAGTCCTGCAAAGGCAGGCTGAGATGCACATTCCCCATGTTGGATTCTTGCTCCTCTCAACCCTTACCCATATCCTATCTCTTTATCAATTTCTTTGGGTAGTCCTTTCTTAAGATAATGCACATACAATTCCCAACTTCAATGTAATTTCCGGATGGCTTGGATCTAAAACATTCCATGCTGAGTTGGCTGTCTCTAACGGCAAGAATATCAGAGTGTCAAAGGCTAAGGAGGCTGAAGACAGCTTTATGAAATGCATGCCTATATCAGAATATGTACAATATATGTGTCAGACAATCTATATTTCAACCAATGCAGCCACCAGTCCAGACTGTGAGATGCAGGAAACTGCCTAATAGTAGTAAACTCCCTTGATCTATGTAGCTCAGAGAAGACAACCCCTGAGCAGCAGCCCAAACTTTGTTGCACCATATTCTATTAAGACATTCAGAAGTTAGGGAATAAAAGAACAATACAGAATTTTCCCAAAAGTGACTATGTATTAAAATATATAAAAAACATGATAGACACAAACTCAGGAGCAACTAAATATACTGGAATATTTAAGAAGAGCTTATTTATAGAGAACTTATGTCAAAGTAATGTCAAATTCAATTACATATTTTCCTTTACTTCTGCAAAGACTTACATTTTTAAGTGTAATCTTGTATAGGTTGTGGTATTTCACAGGAATTTCTTCCACTGAAAAGAAAGGAGGAAATGGGTTTATCCCATTGACAAAAGTGGGAGAAAATACTGGCTTCAGTGATTAAATGACTTAATAATAAATTTAATGTAATTACTAAAATGGTTAATATAGAAGGACATTAGACATCAAGTTTCTAATCACATTGAGCCCAACTTAAACCCTGTAAACAATACAGGACTCAATCAATGAAAGACAGCATGCCAATTAATTGATGCTACCTCCTTTGCTTGCAGAATACTCTACTATATAAACTTATTTGCCTCCCAGAATCCTCTGGGCAGGACTTTGTTATTTATGTGCTATGACATACTTGGCAAAGGCATTGCTTACTTCTTAGATTAAGAATCTACTAATATAAAACAGCTGAGAGTTCTGATGAGCCAACCTTGTCCATTTTTTTACATTTATTTATTTGTATGTGAAGGTGGGTATATGTGTACCATGGTATGTGGCACAAGGGACAACTTGTGGGAATGAATTCTGTCTGCCCAACACATGAGTTCTGGATATCAAATCAGAGCACTAGGTTTGGCTGCAAAGTCCTTTACCTGCTTAACGATCTCTCTGCCTAACCAACCCCAACTTAAATTTGCCAAACTTTTCTTTGTATCAGAACTGCTTGCAGTCAAATTTTTTAAAGGGATACAGGGACCTCATCCCATACTGAGAATTTTGAGTTCACTGCATCATGCTAAAGGCTATATACTGATGTCTGTGTTTTCAAACAAGTTTTAAGGAAAAAAAAAGTCTGAAAAGTTCAGTTAGATTTTGTCTAGTTTTGAAGTTCAGTCTTGCATTTTTCATCTCTCATCCTTGAGCCTTGAAGCCCTCCAGGATCTGTGGATCCTTTTAACCTGGTTTACTTCATCACAGTATTTTGATAAGAAGCTCTGCCACACCCTTCCTTCTCAATGTAATATCACACGTGACTGGGAAAACTAGGATCATTCCACCTTTGGTTTATGCTAACAATTAGGTGCTTATGTCTCTCTTTCTTCTTACCATGTGGGTATCTCTGAGGAGTAAATATTGTTTCTCCCAAGTAGAATTTGAATAGTATGTGGAGTGGAACTCTTAGCTTCTTGCAGAATGTAATAGTTTTCCCAGACTTCCCTTTTTCAGATAAAGTGAGTTAGCCTTGGAGGCAGCCCTGTGACCTACAGCCTAGCTGAAATAATTTCTAAACCAACATTTGTCTGCCCCCTCATTACTAAAAGTGGAAAAAAACTTGGATATCAAAGCTAAAAGCCCAACATTATGTGAAATCTAAAACTGCCACAGTCCCATTTCAATAACATTCCCACACAATTCCAGTACTTCAGAGATATTTGGGTTAAAGTCAAGGTCTTTAGAATTTTATCCAAAAATGTACTGTCTTCAGCTTGTACCTTATTTGGTTAACATAAATGATAAAAACACATCTCTAACCCTTTTACGGTAAATACAACTCCAATGTTTTTTTACAAAATATTTTTCAGTTGGAGGACACTTAATTGATGGATTTTTATGGCTTTTAATGTAATGTGTAACATTTGAGAAAGTGTAGCCTTCTGGTCTAATTGTTTTCATTCATGAAGCCTTGTATTAAAGTGCTTGGTAGTTATTTTAAAAGGCATAAATTTTGCCCAATGGAGTAATATATGTGGCACTGTAGAAAAGAAGAAGAAGTAGTAAACTGGTGTTTCTCCATCTGTTGCCCATGTCTATGATACAATTACAATTTCCAGCATTTTTTAAATCTCTTGATCATATTAGAATCAAAAAATTCCAAGTAAAACTATGCCTATCTAAGAAAATATTGTGAACAGTTTTCTGTCTTTTAACTATGCACAACTATTATGGCCTAGATGAATGTTTGCAAGTACATGAATAGACTAAGAATAACTAAATTTTATAAAAAGGTTTTTTTAAAAATCTGAATATAGATTTGAATAAAGGTAGATTCATTTTCTTAAAAAATTACCTTTTCAACTTGTATCATACTAGCATCTGTACCTGGCTATTTATAAATGACTAATTGAATCATTCTTTTACATCTTATCTGTGTGTTGAGTATGTATGATATATATATGTGTGTGATGTGTGTATGTGTACTTTTGTGTGTGCATGTGGTGAAGGAGGGTCAGAGGACAACAGGATGTTAGCTCCCAACTTCTAGCTTGTTTGAGCCATGATCTTTTCATTGTTTTCCCCTACATATACCAGGAGAGATGCCCCAGCCTAAAGGCTTCTAAGGATCTTCCTGACTCCACCACCCTTATAGGTGCTGGGATTTCATGGGTTAATAGGATTTGATCTGAGATTCTCTCACTTCTGCAGCATCTTTCCAATACTGCTACTTCATTGATGGGATTTATTTGTAATGTCCAATTATAAAATACAGTGTTATAGGAGAATCCATATACATACATATGTACCAAAGAAAATATGATAAACTACCTCTGCCCATGCCAGACTCAGAGCCAGTGATCAATGGATGCAGAAGGTAGAAAACCTTCCTTGGTGTAAATTGAAAACTTGGAGATCTAATTGTTGCTTCTGAGTTCCTGCAGAATCGAGCTGTGTATTTAACTGCTGTCGTTTTTGATGCTTGCTTAGTCTTACAAGGTATTACCAAGTAGCTCTCTAAAAGACTTCAGAGCTTATGCTGATGGGTAGAATAATGTATATCAATAAATTAGTTTCTCTGTGACTTTTCCAACCCTAGTATCTTAATGCTGCCAGGTTTGTTTTTGATATGACAGTTTAGAATCTTTCTATGACTTGAGTTCATTTCTCTGACTAGTGACATTACATATGTTTAGTTACATCAATCTGTCATTGTGACTTCTACACCATGATGGACTATAACTACAAATTATGAGCTATCATAACTATCCTTCCCTGAGTTGCTTATGTCAAGACAGTTGATCACAGCTGCAGGAAAACGACAATGCCCTTTGCATGTTGGGGACTTGTTGTTTCATATGATTCCAGTTTGGGGTCAGTTTTTATTTTTCCCTATATGAATAATTAACTATCCAGCACAATTTTCTTAATATTTAGTACTTTTCTGATGGTGTGTGAAGGATACCCTGGTACATATCAAACTCTCTCAACAGGCTTGCTTCTGAGCTCTGCTTTCTGTTTCCTTGATATTCTATTATCTATGAGCTTACAGGAATAATGGGTTTTTATAAATAATAACATGAAACTTGACAGAAATATTTAACCTAAATTCCCTGTATGACAAATTTTGTCCTTACTGTTTACTAAAAAGCATTCAGTGGCTATTTTTTGGTAACATTATGTACTGTAATGTTACGTGCTTTAGTTCTGATATCCTCGGTTAATCACAGCTGGCCAGGGGCCATCAACATGTGGTTAACTGCTTTCTGTTTCAACACCTTTGTCTCTAAAATGAAATAAAAAAATAGTTCTCTGTGCTTGCCAATAATCCTTTTTTTTTTTTTTTTGCCTATTTCCTTCTTTTCACAGCCCTAGTTAGAACTTGCAACTGGTTAGATTATTTATTACCTTATGTAAATAAGACTGTAGAATAATTTTACCTACTTATCCTTATATTCCTAGCATCTTCTATAGTACCTGATATATAAAATATAACATTCGAACATGTGTATCAAACAAAAATGTACGGAGTATTATATTTTCAGAACTAGGTGTTTTTTAATGTCTTGGGCTGAGTATGAAAGTGTTCGCCTTGAGTCCTAACATGCAGCGTGCAGGTAGCTTTTTATGAGTTCAAGGCCAGTCTGTTATATGTAGTGATTTGCAGATCGGCCAAGAGCGACTTAGTGAGACCACTCCTTAAAATTTTTTAAAAGTATTAATAAATTTGCTACAAATGTCTGTGCCACAATTTTAGAATGCCTTAATGTATTTTTCAGTCCTTTGAGTTTTTACTTATATTTCACTGTTAAAAGCAAAATAATTTTACACTGCTAATGTAAAAATTTGGCATCAAGCTTTTTTTTTAAATTTTTATTGGGTCTTCTCTGTATTTACATTTCAAACATTATTTCCTTTCCTCCCACTTCCATCCCCCCTCCTCTTTCACTTGTTTCTGTGAAGGTGCTTCCTCTCCCAGCCACCCTCTCTACTTCAGTGCCGTGGCATTCCCCTACACTGGGAAAACCCGCCTTCACTGGACTAAAGGCCTCTTCACCCATTAGGCATCACATTTTGTTTGTTTGTTTGTTTGTTTTTTTAAAGTTCTATAATAATTCAGAAGGTAAATTTTCCTTTTCTAAAGTTGTTAAAATTAAATGAGAATTTAACTGAAGGATCAGCAAGTACAGAGAAAATGTGAAATAGTCTTATAACATTTCACTCACTTAAGCAGCTTTTTTCTGGTAAATTATTTTAAAAAGGCATTAATATAATGCCTAAAATGTTACTTTATGACAAGAAAATTAGGTGAAAGTTTGAATTTTCATATTCTCTCCAATATCAGAAAACATACACAACATTAAAAATACTGTGGCCTTCTATCTTAGGGAAACAAGCTATCCTTTTGGATTTCCTCGCTTCCTGCTTCCCAAGAGGACATGTTCAAGTATTTTAACACTGCTGTTATGTAAATGGATCATTGTTCTTCTTAATTATTTACCATTGATTGTAAATATCAAATCAAAATCTAGTAATGATTTTCAGTATTAAATCAAATTAATTTTAAATAGAAGAAACTTAATGAAAGCAAAATTTTACTTCTAAGCATCAGGATTCCTAAAGTGAGTGTGATCTTCACAAAGTCCTCATTTTAATTCAAAATCTGACTCTTTGCCCACTGCCAAGATCAAAGCAAATGTTACTTGTGTTTAATAAGAACACTGTGGCATTTCATCAAAGTAAGTGGGTGAAGATTATACAGCCAACTCTGTCACCTGACTAATTAGAGAACTGTCAATATCATTAACATCCACTTTCCTGCTGACTCCTGCTTTATAGCCACTTCTTGGTTTGCCTGGGCCTCTTTCTCTTTCATCAGTGGGACACTTGACTAATGTTGCCTGCCTACACCAAAGTATGTAAAGTTCAAGATATTAAACAAAACCAAGCACAGGGAAAGATTTAGCAAAAGAGGGGGAAAAAATAAAACTTTGCCTAAGTATTAAGGGTTTTTACTCTAGTGGTCATGTGAGCACACTATAACTTTTTGGGAGAAGAATCTCTTTCATTACTGTTGTTGCTGGTGATGGTTTAGATATGTTTGGCCTAAGGTGTAGCCTTGTTGGAGTAAGTGTGTCACTGTGGGCATGGCCTTAAGGTCTTCATACTAGCTGCCTAGATGTCAGTCTTCCAGTAGCAGCCTTCAAATGAAGATGTAGAACTCTCAGCTCTGCCTGCACCATGCCTGCCTGGATGCTGTCATGATCTTGTTGAGAATGGATTAAATCTCTGAACCTGTAAAATATTTTCCTTATAAGAGGTGCCTTGGTCACGGTGCCTGTTCACAGCAGTAAAACCCTAACTAAGGCATTGTGATAAATATATGACCAAAGTGACATTGAAAAAAAAAAGGTTATATTAGCTTACAGTTCCAGAGAGAAGAAATCTATGATAAGGAGGAAGGTGGGTAATGGAACAGGAAACAGTAAGATTACATTTCTTTCACACACAGGAAGCAGAAAGGAAGAGCAGGAAGCAGGACGATGCTGTCAATCTTCAGAGCCCAACTCCTCATGACACACTTCCTCCTTCCTCCAACAGGGCTTAACTTTCTAAGGACCCTGTTCCCCAAACAGCACCATCCCTAGGGAAGAAAGATTTCAAATACATAACTGTATGGTGTGGGTGGGCATTTCTCATTCAGTTCAAAATACCATTATAACTCATGAAAACCACTTTTAACCTATTGATTTGATTAAGTCCCATTAGAAGGCAATAAAACAGTTGAATCTCCATTTAGAATGACTTTCCATGCCCATCCTCTTACAAAGATCACCAAGAGACTAAAATCTAGACCTCTTGACTCTAAATTCAACATACTTTCTATCAGACTGGACTGTTAAAGGTAGGCCCTGGTTCTTCCTCCCAGCCCCATACTCCCAGAAATAAGACTCAGAGTCAGAATATATATACAAATACCTTGGCCATATAAATAGGTTCTTCTCTGACTAGATATAAGAAAAATACCTAACTTATTCTAGCTTACATTCTGCCAAGTAGCTGGTTACCTGTGCTCAGGTACCATGCATCTGTCTCATCACATCTTCCCAGTGAATCTCCCACCTGACTCTATCCCAGAATCCTTCCTCAATTTCCTGTCTATGCCATAGGCCATAGGCTTTTTAACTGACAGGTGATGCATCCACACAATACACAAGATATTCTCTCTACACTGGATGGTATTCTTTATCTCTGCCTGGAGATGCCATTCACTTTAATTGTTTATTTACAGTCAAGTAAGTAAATAGTTAGAAATAGGACTCAAAGATTTTACATCATATGTGAATGGCATTCAATAGGTCATAGACAACTAAAGTGAAGTCTAAACTGAATTAAGTGCACATTTTGGAAAATACTGTCACATTCCTGAGTTGGTGTGTGTGTGTGTGTGTGTGTGTGTGTAAATCACAGAAACTAGGCCATATTTTAACTGTGTGATATGCAATCACTCACTGCTTTCATTTCAACATTAAAGCATAATCTATAAAATATCTATTCTATGAAAGTAAATCAAATAGTTCTGAAATTATCCAAAGAACAATGATTGACAATTGTTTATGTCATATCTGCCTTCTCTAGAACTCAGTAACATTTAAGTTCCCACCTTTAAAGGAGTACTCAGTGACAATCATCAGGCTAAAGTCAATGAATTCTGTTGAATCAGGTTTTTAACACAGTTACTTAATAGCTATTAAATTAGCTTTACTTTCCCTATAACTCCTTAAAACAGGCATGCATTACTAAAAAAATAGTATTCTGCCATATTTTCTGAAAATAATACAGCAATAACAAAAGCAGCCTGACATATTGCATCTGCATTTTCCATCAGACAACTCGCTTCTGCTACAGAGATTGCAAGCTCCCATATAAACACCACTAAATGCAGAGCTAATACAACATACTTACAACAATCTCTCTCCTGGGAGCTGCCTCTAACACTCTCCATTCAGAGAGGTTAAACAATAAACAAAGTCACCCAGCTTGGGAAAAAAAGACTCACATATTTCTGATTCAAGTTCATGAGTCATTCATTAGAAAAAGCACCCACATAAGCCTGAGGCTCTGATGTCATACAATACAGAACAGTGTCATATTGTAGGTACATTTTGTGACTCTGCCCTCTGACAGTGGCACTCTAACTTAAGACATTGATAATGAGCCATCAATGTCTTGTCTATTTTTTTCTTAAATCAAGGTTATACCTTTAGATGTTTGATATTTTGTATAGATTTGAAGATAACTAGAACCTGAGAAATTAAGTTAATAACTACACTCGGTGACTTGTTTCTCACTTTTGACCCTTATTGTTCAGTTTTGAAGCTTGCTATGTTTCTTTCACTTGTTTGGTAGGGAGATGGTCAAATTATCATGCCTGATTTTAGCCAGTCTCATCTTTGAGGTAGATTTTATTTATCTTTCCCAATTACTATCTGAGCTAATCTCAGATCTACCTTATTTAGCTTTTAGAAAAATGTCGCTTTTCAAGATTCTTCCTTAATTATTTATGAATTCATGAGTGTGTATTACTTATTCTTGATCCAGGATCTCATATGTCTCTGATAAGCCTCAATCAGTATGCCATCTAGATGATCCTGAACTTCCAATCCTTCTATCTTTATTTCCAAACCTTTAAGAATATAGACGTGGACTGCCATGTCTGGTTGATACAGTATTGGTTGTTAGACCTAGAGCATCTTACATGCTAAACAAACACTACCCACATTACCTCTATCCCAAGAACTTGTTGCTTTAAAAGCTTGAAGATGAGGACTCCCAGAGACCATGCATCACTGATAAGCTGTTAAAATACAGAGGCCTACCTGATATCACATCCCTTGGCACAGGTGGAGGAAAGACATCGAATGCTCTGTCTGTCATTATGCAATGGAACACAGTAGTTAAAAAACATCCAGAGACCTGCCTACTGCCTTGCCATGTGACGTGGGCAAAGGAGGACACCCAAAGAACCAACAGACATAGGGACCACACACAGTATTAGCCAAATCAATGGGCAAGTATGTGGTGGAGAGATGGGAGAGAAAGCAATGTGGTGCTATGAAGAGAGATGGAACTGGAGAAATGAGGGTGGGGATGATATCCTATAGTGAGTAGCCTGCCCCACCACCCGAGACCACGGTGAAGTCTTAGCCTATGCTGCTACTTCAAGCCATGTCTGGGTCCATGACCATGAATCACCAGGGGTCTGTGTTGATGACCCTGGTTCATATAACCACAAAGACCATGTGATGGAAAACAAAAACAAAACAAAACAAAAATAATGAAGAAAACAAAAATCCTGGTCTGGATTGTCTTCTAGAATCATGTTGCTGTCCAAGGGCTGTGCAGAGCTGTCCTTTCCCTTCACTGGCTGCAGAACTCAGGAGAGTAGGAGTTGCATCTCCCCTGGACAGCCCAGTGGAGCTGGCCCTTTGGTGCTGTTGCAGGTGGGCCAGCCACAAGAGTTCGAGCAGAAGATAACTGGACCCTCCACTCACTTGACATGAAGTAGTGCAGGCCCTGAGGCGATGTCTTCCTCATCTGGTCCCTTGCCTCTGGCCTTATACCCCTGTGATGACTGAGAGAACTGTCCCTGAGGTCAAGAGCTGAAGAGCTGACCCTACCATCTCCGCAGCAGTACTAAAGAGAGCAGGCTCTGAACCTTACCTGGGCAGCACAGTAGTGTGTTGTGTGTAGGTTCTGGTACTGTGTGTGGGGGTGCAGGTAAGCCAGTTCAGGGGGCATGAGAGCCAAAGAGCTGACCCTGCCTTCTGCTGTCTGCAGCACAGGATAAGCTCACTGGGGCAAAGCTGGAGAATTTGCCCAGAAGATTGGTAATAGATATGACCAAGAGAGGAAATTTTATTTTGTTCTCCGGTAAAAAAAATTTGACTATACTGCAAAAGTTTACATGAAGCAAAACCCAGGACACATTCACATTAAAACTTAAATGTAAATGAATTTTAAAAGAATATAATCTAGATAGGTTGAGCTAGTTCATACCAAATTACAAAATATTTTGATATCTACACAGCTTCAAGAGCAGTGTGTTTGTTTCTTTATAAACACCACAAACCTAAGAATATGGGCATGTGTCCTGAAATTTCAAGCAAAAGTTTTAAAACATATTTAACTTAGAAAATTATGGTTTTCAAAAAAAGAGGAGATATTTGAACTATATTGTACAAGGAAACCTGGTAGTACTTGCTGACTGGATTGGCCATGGATCAGAGAGAGAAAGGGGAATTATAAAAGACCAATGAGTTTGCTTTAAGGAGCTAGGAGGAATACTAAGATGTCGACAGGGAGGAGAAAGACTGACAGAAACTCACTATGGAGCCTTAGGAAGCAATAGTTCTGTCTTGACCAGTTATGTTTGAAATGCCTCCTCCATTTCCATGGAAGTATCAACCAAAGAATGCAGATGTGACGCTGGAGTTTCAGGAGACTTTGCATTCAACAAAACACCACGTAGAATCACATAATTAATATTTGAAGCAAAAACCCAAAACTGGCTGGGGTGTGAGTGATATATAATTCAGTCGTGGGGTATTGGCTCAGCACATTCAAGACACTGGGTTCAGTCCTTAGCTTTGTGTCCCTATCAAAGATCCTGATCACCCAGGAAGCACAAAGAACTGAAACACAAAGCTTCTCAACATTAGAGATTAGCTCCAGGGCAGGGACGGTGGTGGAATAAATCCTGGTTCTGCAAGTTAGCACAGCTTTTCCCTCTGCCTATAAAATGAGAACAATCACAATAGTGCAGCCAAGGTCAGTGGGAAGATGAATAGAAGAAATGTAAGAACAGGGCTCAGTGCTGTCCTACAGCATGTGGGAAATGGTCAACAATTGATATGAGTTTAATGATAAACACGTTCACAGTTTCAACAGAAAAAAAAATGTGGAAGTAGCCCACGTCATTTAAAACAATAAAAGTTGCCCTTTAATGGGAGCAAACACAGAACTCTATACAAACTGAGGAAAAGAAAAATAACAGAAATCACTCTAAACTAATATCAAATTAGTAGATGAGAACAGAAAGTGATTAGAGGAAAGAAAGAAAGATGGATTTGATCCCAGTGAAGGAATTACATAAATCCCTAAATCAGCAGACCCCAAGTAGTTAAGTGAAATGAAACATCAGAGCATAGCTACATGGATCTGACAGAATGCCTTCTGACCTTCATAAAATACAAAGTCCTGTGTTAATTAGCCCACTTTCATGTAACATTTAGTACATAATAAATATTTGCTGTGGAGCTCTAAATTCAGATATAAGGATTTGGGGTGTGTAAATCCCACCTAATTCCTTTTAGATTGTAGCAATTCTCTATTCGCGTCTTCATTTTTAATACCACATGAACCTAAGAAAATAAAGTAGTAATTGCATTACAGAGAGGAAGGGAGGAAGGGAGGGAAGGGGGGAATTCCCATTATCTTTGTTGTTTTATTAGGTTACTAGAGGGGTGGAAAGAACTCACAGCTAAATACTGTCTTTAAAGTCTGCAAGGCCTAATGTAATTAGAAAAACCAATACTTAAAATCTTCTAAATGGTGCTCACAAAATGGGTATAATTAATGGTCTTTGAACCAACATTTTAACAAACTGATGTCAAATCAGGTCTAAATTCTGTTTCTCCTTTCTCTAAATCAATTGAAGACCATTCATTTTCCTCCCCCTGTTAAAGAAAATGATGTCACACATATAAGAGGAACATAAGAGTGAGTTAGGAACATTCTTTATGTGGTCACTCACCTGCAGGAAAAGATGGCAGCTAGGACTGCCAGTCTTCTCTTCCAGGACAGCCTCAACATGGGCAGAATTGGTCCTGATGCTCATAGGTCCCTATTTCTTTACCCCTTTCCCTGCTGAATACCCCCTGCTCACTCATCCCAAATTCTCTAGTTCTCAATACAAAATTGTATCTATCTTGCTCAGGATATTTTTGCCATTATGGGAAAATAATGTTGACGTTTATTGCTTATGCAGTTATTTTAACAGCTTCAAAATATCTTTCAGCTTGGTTTTCACCACTTACCTCAATTCTTAAAAAAAGATTTTCTGGGAATATTAAGGATTCTGTCCTTATTCTGTGTTTCTCTGTTCCTTCCCCAATTAGATCTCATGAGTACGAAATTACTGCATGTTAGATTGTAAATTCTGCACCATTGTGGATAAGCAGGGAAACTGCAAGCGTTTTAAGCATTTGAAAACCTGTGAACGTATTAATATGGATTTTTAACTCTTCTCTTGTCTGAAATAACTTCTTCATGTGTGTCATCCTGTCCTTTGATCTGGAAGTAACACCTTTGCAAATTTAATGGGGAAAAGTCTCTTCTATCTGGACATCTGTCTACTCTCTGCCCATCTTGAAAATGAGAAAACCCATTCAGCTCTGGACTCCAGTAACACCACTGAAAAATCTGTGATCAGAGCCCAATGATCAAACTGTTCATTAAAACTACACTTTGATGTTCCTACTCTGCATCCTGTGGTTTCCACTTTAATAATTTACCAGTGTATCAAGTACCTTTCTATCCCATATGTACTGGGGAGAACTAAGTCCTTCTGTTATTATTTAGATATAATATTTATTACTATTGCTAGTGTGCTGGTATTATTAAAAATGGAGAGGCCATTGGAATATCAAATACTGTTTAATCTTAATATATGCTCACAGATATTTGGGCAGTCCAGGAGGTTCTATAATATAAGTAAAAGGCCACATAAGTTAGGAAGTAAAAGAACTAGGTTTAAAGGTCAGATCTGATACATTCCAAGCTTCAAGCTTCTTATTCTGTCTGCTCTAGGCTTTTTCTATTTGCAAATGGAACACAAGAGAATTCTCTTTCACTTGTTCCAGGACTCAGGATATATCATGCATGACCTATCTGGGTAACATTGTTATTCACTAGTGGAACAGGGTATAGTGTTGTGTGGGGGGTAAATATATTAAGGAATGTCACAGACATTGTTCTGATTGTAGAGGAATTTTAATCCAGGAGCATGGCTTTTCTGACAAGAGATCATATCCAAAATCTTCTAAGTTATATGATCTGGCTGGAATGCAGACACAATCTGGTATTATAGTATGATCTGGCTAGAATACAGACATGCCTTTAATGCACATTTTTGAATCTCTAACAATGAAGGTAAAGTTAGTTTGTAGAAAGAGGCAGCCATGTTTGAAAGTGGCCTCTAATTGAAGAGCAAACACAGTGACAAATCAGAGAAAGATTTGACAAAATAAGTCAGATATACCCAAGGCAGGAAGAAGAGGCTACTTTAGATCAGAACAGGGACAGAAAGGTATGTGGCAGTTTAAGCGAGACCATTTTACAAAGACAGGGGGCAGAGAGAACAAGCAAGCCATGAGTGAAGACAAGAAGAAGCAAGAAAATTAGAACCTATTGCTATGAGGTCAAGTAGAGCAAGTCAGTGAGAATCTGAGAGAAACTGGATTGAATCAATCAGCTTGGGAGATTAGATTGTAAGCATCCAGACTTGGACATTGGGGATAATTACAACAGACTAAAATGTCCTCTGCTTAGCCCAAGCTGTGTGTATATCACAGCCTGGGTAGGGCTTTCATCTCATCTCTCCATTCGACGAAATAAAATAATAATTTGCATCTGATTAACTGAAAAGTCTCCTTTTAACCCTAAGAATCTTTGTACATCAGGCCAGGAAATCCTTAAAGCAGGAACCTATCACAAGTTAATCCATGGTGGGAATTGGAGTGGACAACAGGAGTACTCAGTGCAGTGTGTGCTGGGGAAGACCTGAAGGCACTCTAAAACCTGTGCAGGCAAAGCAACTGTTCCTTGTCACAGCAGAGCAGGGACATCAGTGGCACTCATTGCCACAGTAAGAGTGAGCATGGTGAGAATACTGTCAACCAAGAAGAAAGGGGACTCTTGTGCTCTGTCCCAAGCTCCTGCCTTAAGTCAAGGCTGGAGGAGGAGAAATAAACTCCAGGACTTAGTGTGTCGTGGCCTTAGTTTGTTAGATGAAGTTAAGGTTTAAACTGAGTGGTAAGTCATAAACCAGTGGTTCTCAACCTGTGTGTCATGATGCCTTTGAAGGATGAGCAACTCTTATATTAGAGCTATGAAGTAGCAATGAAAATAATTTTATGGTCCAGGATCACCACACATGCAGAAAGGGTCACATTCTGAAGGTTTATTCAGAAGAGAACCAATGTCATCAACCATCGTGTAGGCCGGAAAAAGGCCTCAATCAAGTGTTACAGTTGAAGAGAGTCAGACTGTCACAACTGGGATAAGGGAATAGATAAAGATCCTACTTTGATTCACAGAAAACTCCTGTTTCTTTTTTAATACTTGAGCACCATTGAATACATGGTACATCTCAAGCAGGGTAATTGTCATCGCCAGAAATGGGCAGATTCACCAAAATAATAGCAAATGACAAAAATTAGATCTGTGTTTAAAACTAAGATTCCATGGAACCATTACAAATAACGAAGGTGGACTGCTGGGTTGTAGGTTATTGGCACACTTCCAACTTCCATTTTCACTAAGTCTATAGTAACTTAAAGTGGGTATTATTTTGGAAAAGGAAAGAAGGGATTTTTGTAGAACAGTTAATTTTATTCTAAAGTATGTATGCATGTAGCTATAAATACATATAATATATGCACACATATATATACTATTGCGTCAACTTTAACACCACATATACTTTAAAAGGAAATGAATAAGTAACAAACCTATATGAACAGTGTTGACAATGGCCAAGATAGTAAAAGATAAAAGGTATGGATGACATTTTTTTTTCCATAAAATATATTCTCAATGTTTCCCCCCAAGTGATCTTGCATAACTTAATAGTTATTTGGAAAAGCTACAGCTGGACCCAACAGGACACACCTCTAATCCCAGCTGTCAATCAATGGAAGCAGAAGAAGAATGGGGAGAGGATGCTCAGTTTTGTCTTCACAGTGAACTTAAGGCCAGTGTGGAGTACATGAGACCCTGTATCATCAAAAACTCAAACCCATAACCAAAGCAGTACAAAAGCCATAAGTCTGAGAAACTGTCCTCCTCTTTCAACACATATTTTTGTGAACACTGAATAAGGATAATGTTGCATTTGTTTAGCTCGTTTTGAAATAACTAAAAGAATGGAAATGTTTAAAAAGATGAAATCAATAACTAATGCAGACCATTTTGAGAGACTGTCTAATTAATTTTCATTTCATAAAGAGCTTATAACTTTTCTTCCAATCATGTTAAGTGACTTTCAAGTCTTTTCATGATGCAAGATATTTTGGTTTTCAATGTTCACTCCAGTTGGTAATTTTAGGTATACACATAAGCAATATTGACTACTTGATTTGATGGTACAGAGATAGGTTAAAAAAATAAAAAGCAAAAGCTTTTTGAAAAGCTTTTCAAAAGTTCTAAAATAAGAAAGAAAAGCCTGCAAAAGTATCAATATCAAAAGACAGAACTGTACTCTTGAGATGAGCACTTTTTTGTTATAAAGCACACATTTTATTAAAAAATGACACAAAATCTATTCATAAACTTTACAAACACACAGTAATGCTACCAAGGCCCTGGCAATGGTTCAAAAGCCACTTAAAAGCAATTTTAAGTTAGAAAACAGCAAGAACCCCTGAGAAGTCCTTTGATTTCAACACCACATTCCTCTCAAATGTGTTCCCTGTCATGTAGTGTTCCTGGAAAGATGCTCATTTGGCTAACATCTAAGGTCAGATGAACAATGCAGTAACAATCATTTGGGCAACTGTTTTTTTCTTTTTTTTGCTTGTTTATTTGTTTTGTTTTGTTTTGTTTTTGTTTTGTTCTTTTTACAGATTTCCTACATAATTCTTCCAACAGGACACCTGGAAAATCATTTTCATTAGAACAAATATATCCTGAAAATCTGTTTCAAGGAAGCATCATGACTTGAGGCCAGGAAGGAGATGGGCCTGAAGTATTCTCAGAGCAGACAGAATGAACACATACACTTACCCACTCCTGGGTGTGGAGTCACTTCGGGTGCTTCTTCACCTTGTGGCTACTTCCCACCCAGCTTCCATACTCACAAAAGGAGAAAATAAACATCAGCCACTCCTTTGGAAAGACTTAGAAGTGTCAGCAGAGTAGGCTTCTGGCTGTTCCTAAAACACTTGACTTCAGAGGACTGGCGAGTAGAGAAAGTCCTGAGAACCAGCAGAGGTATGACCATCATCATGTACAGTGTTCCTTGGCCCGCGTCGTGGGTGAAGCATAAATTAAGAGTTAACATTAAGCATGCCTGAGAGTTGTCTTCCTCAAGCAGTAAAATATGTTTCCCTGGTGGGTTCTGTTTCCCATGACCTATATCCCATTGCCCTTGACCTCTACACTGTCTTTGTTCCTTGCAGTTTTATGAAGTGATTAATGCCAGTATTTATTTATTTTTCCTTGTCCTAAAGAATTTTAATTTAATTATGTGACTTTCTGCATAACATTTTGTTTAACGATCTAAAATATAAATGAGAGCTACAGAGACTGGCTACTATATGTTTGAAGTAAGTTGCTGTAATTTAGATTTAGAAGACACAAGTTTACTTATGCGTAACACACTCAGCATCTGTTGAATTTTAGGCTCAAGATACTTTCAGGAGACCAAAAGTCAGATTGCATGTGTGTTTTTAAAGAAAGACATCAGAAAGATTTGAGGAACTGGAAATATTAAGAAGACAAAACAGAAGGTAACCCATTATTTGAAATGATTTTTTAAAAGATAAATCACAAGGCAACCCATTTAAATAGAGAAATGGGATCTAGTTGTACAAAGTATGACAATAAATGCTGCTTTATTTCCTGTACATGTATAATACAGAAAAGGAATTGAGCTAAATTTTGTGTCCTGGCATTTAGAAGAAACATATGATGTAGTTTACCCATGAAAAGATGGTGCTAAAACTGTTACAATAGGACATGTTATAAGCATATATAAGAATATTTGTCAGGAACCAAACCCTAGTATTGCTCCCCATACAATAACTTAATATGTAAGCATCCAAAATCTTCATCAGTTCAATTGCCTGTAATGAGAGAGACAAAGACAAGCTGGCTGACCTCTTATAATGACAACTTTTCCAACATGATTAAAGAAATAAATACCCACCACACATAAAACACTTCTGAGAACAGCTGGTAACTTTATAGCCCTCTGTAACTCATGTCTTTTAGCTCTAAGAGTTAGCATCTGAAGACTTATAAAAAACGATGAATAGGCAAAATATTCAACAGCAAACATGGCCTCCTTTGTAGCATATCAGTCCATTCATCCATAAAGTACTTTATGATCCATGTAAGCAGCTTAGCTGCATTCAGCCATTTAGAAGCTAGTTAGCTAAAGTACCAAAAAGCAATCTTAAGATTGCAGTGCCTGGCTTTGAAGCTTTAAAGGTGGCATATGTGAAAGAACAAACTTTCCATCATAGTTGATAATAAAAATAAATATAACTATTACATTGATTTACACAGTGTATTTCTATTTATGAGTCACAAAAGAATGTTAGGACAGTTTTTTTTTCTAACGTTCTAAGTGTATAGTTAATGTCAAAATTAAATTATTTAATATGCTCTTACTTTATCTTCTAAGTGTAGTGTAATCCCATGAAATTCTTCATCTGTTAGCCATCTTTTTAGCAATGAAGCCAGATGAGTGATGGTCATTTCTGTTCACCTTTGAAAGTGATGCAGACTCAGCTTTCCGTGGTTATATTCCTGGCGAGTGGGTGACTTCCAACGGGTCTGTATGTTGATTGCTGCTTCACTTTTAGACTCATCTGCTTCCCTCACGAATATTTTTTTTTCTTTTATAGGACAGGCCATTTGGCACGGATTCTGTATAGCAAAGAAGCATTTGGCAGCCCATGATGAAGAAATTAAATCAGTACAGCTGTCAATCCAGTATTTATTTGTATCTTTAAAGAATTTCAACACTTAACAGTAAGGAAAAAAAAGAAAAGGAACACTTTGAGTTGGCATAAAAATTCCATGCCAAGCAAGGTCAGCATAACATGACAAAAGATGACACACAGAATCTGGTTTGCAAGGATTAGCTGCCTCTTCTATAAAGAGATAATTTTATGTGTACCTGAGGGGGAAAGTAAGCCAAGTGATGGCAGGGGTTCTGTTTATACACTGAATGGGGTCATAAATTTCAGCATCAGAATAGCACAGGACCACCCATCGCCCAGTCCTCCCAGAGAGACCAGATCAGATCTCTGAGGGCACAAAGCTGTGGATGACTGGCAGCTAAGAAGTCGGAAGGAAGGAGTGTGACTTGAACTTGGAGAAGTTAAGAGTGAAGAGGTCTGCATTCATTTACACCACTATGTAATTGGAAGAATCACCCAGACCAGACTTCCTCAAGATTTTATAGCAGTGTCCCTGTGAACACGGAATTATCTTCAGACTGAATGCTGGTCTCTGGCTGGTTGACCAGCTGACACCGTATGGGTATATAAACTGGAAGAAGAGATAAAAGATGAAACAACAGATACAAAGAGAATCCAAGTGTTAAAGAAAAGAACTTAAGAAGGAAGAGGGGGGATAGAAAGAACAGGAGATAAACAGGAAGAAGGGTTTGTGATTCAAGTGAAAAAAAATCATATTTTTAAAAATTTTTCTTATGTTAAGTAAATACAATCTTGGAAAATTTTAAATGCAATCTCGGCTCAATTTTTAATATTATATAATTTATTCTCTGAACTTGAAAGAAAGAGAGTAGCCAGACCCACCCCTCCCATAGTTCTGATTAGAAATTTTCGAAATTTTTACTGACCATGTTTTTGTTTCTTAAGAGGAAATGAACTGGAAACTCAAGTAATATTATGCATAGGTATATTTGAAAAGAAAGGGCACTCATTTCCTTAAGTTCCCTATACTTTGTGTAGGCATTTGCTCTGAGGTTGATGATTTTCTTACATAGGGGTGGGGAGACTGCAGTGTAAGTTGTTAAGCATCTAGGTACCACTGTACACCTGTAGGATGCCTTCATCAAAACTAACACAAGAAGTTTAGAGGGCAGGAGCCCAGTGCTTGTGCTGTGACCTAGAAATAGAACTACCTTTCAAATGCCTTCTTTCTAGACATCAGTGTAACTGATAAAGATAGGGCTCAAGTCATCCAAGTAAAAAACATTTTCTTAGCTACTTGCTAAAGTCCAAATTCCTAGTCCCATTCAAAAATAAAAACCTCTCAACCTAGACGAAAGAAGATTTGACTTCCCAGCATAGGACTTGGGTGATTCTCAATCTGGGGATTCTTAAGAATGACTGCAATCAGGAACAGCCATAAAATATAAATCATGTGCGATTTTATTTTTCCATTTTGAGTGATATATTAACACAAAAGAAATTTCATGCTGTGGGAACCCTGCAATTGACTTATAAGATTTAGACTGAGAGGTTTGTTTAAGTTATTCATCAAACTGTCATCTGATCACATTTAAGACATCTATAAAAGAGTCAAATAGTAAACCCATGGGGACAAGTAGACTCGAGAAAACACTGGGGCCCTTTTGTGCATTAATAAGAGCAAGAACCAAATGTCTGCTACAGCCACCTGTGAACATTCCATGTTTGACACAAGACACGGAAAGTAGTCATTTGTTTTAGAGTCCGTGGCTCGCACCTCTGTAGATTTATGGTGATAGAGATAGCAATTTATTTCCTTAGCTTTTAGTCCAATAGAAGTCAAATTCTCAGTTTATTACTTTATGACCTTTGCCATATAATCCAGCTGATACTCTATAAAACATTTTTTTTAGTTGTTCAATATGTTGTTGTAAGAGATGAAGGACCAGAGAAATAAAAGGTGCTTTTCATGTAGTATCTCATGCCACAAATGAAAATAAATATATAATATTTATTTATTCTATTACACATATTATTAATATTTCTGATTATGTTATAATATAATAACTATATACTTATATATCTTAGCTAATCTAAGTATTAATTAAACTGCTCCCTAAATTTTTCAATATCAAAGAGCTACTCTCTAAATCTTTTTAGAGAGTCACCAAGGGATTTGATTAGCTTGATTCTGTTCAAAATTTGTCACCTATATAATGTATTAAATGACAGGAGACAGGAAGATTTTCATATCTGAAGTTTATAATCCCTTGGATTTCATGTGGACATGACCTTCATTCTATTTTTTTCCCTATAAGCGTCACATTTATATAGAGATGAAAAGTAGCTTGCCACTCACCTAAGTACTGGCTAAGTCCTGGGAATAGATGAAATGTTGAATTCTTAAATGTGCCGAAGCTCTTGTCCTACGTGGCACTTTTAACCCTATAGAATAAGGAGCATAATTTCCTTAATAACAAATAAAGTCTCATCTTTTTCTTCCTATAGTCGCCCAGGACAACAGAGATCGAAAGGCTCCACCAGGTCACTGCCTCATAGAACTTTATTTGCTACATCTGATATGACACAGACCTAGAGACTGAACTTTAATTTTAGGGACACAGATTTATGTTTAGAAAGTGAATCTGAAGACCCTAAAATGGAGTAGAAAAAAAAATCTGAAAGTATAAAGCCAGAATCACTAAGGCAATTACACATAAATATTATATAAATAATGTCAATGTCTATTTAGATGTAAATAAATCTCAAATTGTCCTTTTAGTAAATAATAAATTGACATAATAAAAAAGGTGACATTTGTTGTATACATGTTACAAACTGTGCATTTATAACAAATGCATAAACTCATTTTATAGATGGTTCAATTGATTAGAAAGATTGAACAGTTTGCTCAGTGCTTGGTAGTGAAACTCATATTTACATCTTTCTTACAGCCAAGCTCATCTTCTTACGTTCTGTACAAACTCCTGCTTTCTTTAACATTACAGGTTTGTCTACCTGCTCTGTTGGGTTACAGTGTTCTTTCCAAAGATGGCTGCTGACTCATCTCCTCAAGGGCAAGCAGAGAAGATGAATTTGCTGTCACCTGTAGTTATCAGGGCCAACCCTGCCTGAACATTGCTAGTCTCTTTCAAGAACTGAAAGTCTTTTGAGGTCTCCCTGCCACAGTTGCTATTTATAGGGGGAAGAAGATTGGCAGGGGTGATGTTATATGCACCCACCTACCTGCTTTGTGCTGTCACTGGGACGGTTCCTAAAAATGTTTATCCAGATGCATGCTTAGCCAAAGTCATCAAAAGTCGAACTAAATGGTCATAAATCACAGTTCTACATACAGCATACAGAAAAGCAAGCCTTCTGCTAACTACATACTTTATAAGAACATGCAAATGAAAGATCCCAGAAAGAGCATTGGAGGTGCCTACAAATGATGCCTGATGGGGATGAAATGTTTATACTGAAAAGAAACAAGCTGAATATTTCTGAGATACTAGAACATTTAGACATAAGGTAGCAGTAAAAGGCAAACCCTTTCATTTTGGGAGAAAATTAAAACTTTTGTTTGTTTGTTTAGAAAGATGGTAGCTTCCTGTTTCTTTCGTCATTTTTTTTTTTTTTTTTTTTTTTTTTTTGCCTGTTGGTATCAGGCAAATGAGGTACTGTGTGCATATTTTAAAACTATTATATGATGGTTGTGAAGCCTCACAAAATATAGCTCAGACACCATTCTGATTATCAAGCATGCTTTCAGATACATTGCAGACACAGACATATATACACACATATACACAGAGAGGGGAAGGAGACTTTTCACACCCTCATCTGATATAAATGAAATTTCACAAGCCACCTGGCTTAATTTGTTATTTTACTGTTATTTCTGGCAAAGTTGCAGAAATAATTCCAACAATGCTCCAAATGGTTAGGTTAACCTGGCTATTAATAAATGACCCCAAAGACCAACTTTTTAAATTGTATATAATAAAAATGCTTGTTTTGTCTTACCTGTGACTAGATAGCAGGTGATGGAATCATATGCTCAAATATGAAATATTAAAATAGGAGAGAAAAATCTTTATATCACAGCTTTATTTTTGCAGGCTTTTCAGAGATGTTGCTAGTAAGACTATAATATTGTGGTGCTTTGAATATGCTTGCCCCACAGGGAGTGACACTATTAGGAGGTGGGGCCTTCTTGGAAGAAGTATGTCACTATGGGAGTGGGCTTTGGGGTCTGATGGTCAGACTAGACACAAGGCATAAGAGATTCTTCTCTTGTCTGTTTTTGGATCAAGATGTAGAACTCTTGGCTCCTCTAGTACTAAGACTGCCTGTACAATGCCATGCCTCCCACCAGAAAGATTATAGATTGAACCTCTAATGCTCTAAGCCAGTCCCAGTTAAATGTTTGTCTTTTCAAGAATTGCCTTGATCATGGTGTCTCTTCATAACAATGAAACCCCAAGACAAATACTTTACATTTTCTTTGAAAAACCATTTAGCAGTATATATTAGAGCATTTAAAAAGAGCTACTTTTATTTTAATCAGTAATGATAAGTCTCAAACAACAGCCTGTAAAAATAATCAAGGAAAGAAAGGAAAGAAATGTAGGAAAGAAAGAGCAACGAAACCCATTTTGATCCACGAGAGAATTTTGGATTTGCTTGCTTCTGTTTGTTTGGGTATTTTGAAAGTGGTAACTGTAGAAGTATCAAGAATTAAAAAAAAAAAAAAAAACTAGTAGCACACAGTGAGACATTATGTAATCTATAGCATAAGTACCAAAAAAGTCATTGGGCAGAGAGTAAAATATTTTATGAGAAGTTTATGATAAGAAGAGATAGTTTCTGTAATGTTAACATTTTTAAACAAGGTATTAAATCAAATATAAACAATTTATGCTCATAAAGAAAATTAAAAGTGTATGCTAGTAAATATCTTTTATATTTTAATTAATTTAAATTTTTATTTATTTTACATCCTGCTCACTATTCTCCTCCCTCCTAGTTACTCTTTCCTACAATTGTTCTCCCATATTCCAAAACCCCTCCCCTTAGGATAGGTAGGGCCCACCTGGGTATCCCCTCACCTTGAAAATCCAAGTCTTCGTGAAGCTAGGTGCACCCTCTCCCACTATGGTCAGACAAGGCAGCCCAGCTAGAAAAGCTTATCCCAATGACAGGCAACAGCTTTTAGGATAGTCCTGTTCCAGTAGCTTAGGATCCACAGAAAGACCAAGCTGCACTTTGCTACATATGTATAGAAAGGCCTAGGTATGAACCATGTAATTTTTTGGTGGGTGGTTCAGAGTCTGAGAGCCTGAAGGGCCCAGGTTAGTTGACTCTGTTGTTCTTCCTGTGAAGTTCCTATCCACTTCAAGGCCCACAGTCCTTCCTCCTATTCTTCCATAAGAGTCGCCAAGCTCCATCCACTGTTTGGCTGTGGTTGTCTGACTCTGTCTGACTCAGCTTCTGGCTGGAGTCTCTCAGAGGACAAGATGCTGCTGTCTGCAAGTATAACAGAATATCATTAATAGTGTTAGGCATTGGTTCTTGCCCATGGAATGGGTCTAGACTTGGGCCAGTTATTGATTAGCCATTCCTTCAGTTTGTTACATCTCCTGGCTAGCATTTATGTTTAGATAAAATAAATCCTTGTTTGTTTTGTTTTTGTTTTTTGTTTTTTTTATTCCCAAAAACGTCCACAGGAAGATGTAAATATAGATCACACCATATCAGAGGGTATGAGGATAAGGAAGGCAGAGGAAGTTGGCTGGAGTGATTCTTTTTCTATACCAAATCTTAGTATATGGGTATAGATTTTCACAGAAATAGAAATTACTTAGAATATTAATTAAAATACAGATTTCTAGGCCCAGCAATGAATGGCTAGATGTTTTGAGCTATGCCTAATTTTTTTTTCTTTTGGAAAACATGTGAATTTGTATCTAAGACAATCAGTTAATATGAGGATAGTTTTGAAAATCATTTACTTAATGGCATAATAATTTCTTGTCTGGCAAAATGCATCTTCTGTGACATAAAGCATGTATCAGAGGGGTCTGGCCAGCTTGATTGTATTTACATTGAGAATCAGGAAGAATAAATATACTTAAATTGAATTACAACTAGGATGACATATGTAATGGAGACATGAGCCAAGACAAGACTAAGAAAGAAATAAAGAAAGAGAGAAGAAAGTGAGGTGAACAGGTCCCCATAGTGACCAAGGGGCAGAGGTAGCTCACAGATTGTCATATTGACAATAACCTCAGGTAATTTAACAAGCCCACAATAGCATCCCATGCACAATATCCAGGTATGTGTTGAGTGACCTGGGGGATAAAATTAGTATGTGGCTTCAGAATTTCACTTTGTAAAAGGAATTATTAATTTATAGAATAAGCAGAATGTTTCTGTCAGCAGATCACTAAGAGACAGAAGCAGACTTGAAGAGAGGTAGGGATGGAAAAGAGAGAAGAGAAAAGAGGAAAGAGATGACTATGAAATACTTGCCACAATCCCCAGTCATCAGGGAAATGCAAATCAAAACAACCATGAGATTCCACCTCACACCAGTCAGAATGGCTAACATCAAAAACTCGGGGGACAGCAGATGCTGGCAAGGATGCAGAGAAAGAAGAACATTCCTCAATTGTTGGTGAGATTGCAAGCTGGTACAACCACTCTAAAATACAGTCTGGTGGTTCCTCAGAAAATTGGACATAGTACTACCTGAGGACCCACTTCTGGGTATATAACCAAAAGATGCTCCAACATATAACAAGGACACATGCTCCGTTATGTTCATAGCAGCCTTCTTTACAATAACTAGAAGCTGGAAAGGACGAAGATGTCCTTCAACAGAGGAATGGATAGAGAAAATGTATAACATTTACACAATGAAGTACTACTTGGCTATTAAAAACAATGACTTCATGAAATTCCTAGACAAATGGATGGAACTTGATGCTATCATTCTGAGTAAGGTAACCCAGTCACAAAAGAACAGTCATGGTATGTGCTCACTGATAAGCAGATACTAGCCCAAAAAGCTCTGAAACCCAAAAGAAACAATTCACAGACCATAGGAAGATTGAAAAGAATGTGCATGCTTCAGTCCTTCTTAGATGGGAGAACAAAACACTCATGAGAGGAAATAATGGGACAAATAGAGGAGCAGAGATTAGAGAAAAGACCATCCAGAGATTGCCTTACCTGAGGATCCACCCTATGGGCAGCCACCAAACCCATGCCAAGAAGTGCTTACTTGCAGAAGCCTGATATAGATGTCTCCTCAGAGGTTCTGCCAGAGTCATACTGATACAGTTGAGAATGTTTGCAGCTAAACATCGGACTGAACATGGGGACCCCAATGAAGGAGCTAGAGGAAGGACTGAAGAAGCTGAAAGGTTTTGTAACCCCATAGGAAGAACGAAATGATCAACCAAACAAACCCTCCAGAGCTCCCAGGGACTAAAATAGCAACCAATGAGCGCACATGGAGAGACCCCCGGCTCCAGTTACACATGTAGCATTGTCTGGCATCAATGGGAGAAGAGGCCTTTAGTCCAGTGTAGAGGAATGCCAAGGCACTGAGGTGGGAGAGGGTGGTTAGAAGAAAAATCACCTTTTTGAAAGCAAGTGGATGGGGACAAAGTGGCAGTGGGGGGAAAGGGGATATTAATTGAGGTGTAAATACAGAGAATATCCAATATATAAAAAAAAGAAATATCACCAAGAGCAATTTGTTTAGGAATTTATATGACCTTTTATGACCAAAGAGATGGTAGGAATCTTGAATAAAACAAGTATTGTCCTTGTCAAAACCAAAAGTTTCACTTAAAATTTTCTTTCCTGAAAGTGTTTATCAGTCTTACCTATGGTAACATTAATCAGTCAGGAAAAGAGGGCACTCTGGTACAGAGAGCTTTATGCTTTAATATATATGACTTTAATTCTATCATTTTAACAAAGAGATAGTTATTTTACTTCCTCTATAGTTAATAAAAACTCATCTTGTAACACTACCTTGTAGCAGTCACATTTGATCTGGATATAAATGTTCCTCATACACATCATGGGCTTACAGTGCTTTTCACTTACAGCATTTTTATATAGTGCTCATCCATTAGATTTTACCACAGCATTTAAACATTTCCATAAATCCTGTCATGCAGGAATAGCCTTATGCTAAACACCACCCATACACATCTAAAATTTTTATATTTTTGAACTTTTTTTCTTTTGAATTTCACTTTCAGGAGCAAGTGGAAACCACCTGGGCTACTTGAACTCTAGACTTTAAAATATTCCTGGTGAATTTGAAATTTTAGAAAAAAAGAAAAGTGATTTATATTATCTTAGTATTGAAGGAATGATAGGACAATGCTTTGTTTGAAAATGTTATGGACACCATTAAAATAATGTTAAATAAGGTAACGCTATGTCTAAAGGCCTTGAAAGGCACCATAACATAGCAGGGGTAAAACATTGAGGGGCAAAACTGTGTCAGCAGAAGCATGACCTAATAAGAGACAGAATTGTTGGAAGAAGATACACTGAGATATTTTGTGTGCTTGGTCCAGTGGGATAGACCGTGGGGCTAATTGGAGAAATGACTCTATCCCAGGCTGGTGACATAGAAGAACATAGAGTGACAGGTTTCTTAAGACTGTTGTCAACCAGTGAAAGATAAATATAGGGAGACTCACAGCTCTAATGTTAGGGATGACTAGCAGGTTTTCCAGCTATGTTCTAAAAGGCTTCACAGAAAAAGAAAAGAGCGGTTTGACCCTTTGCTTGGGACAGATGATTAAATGCTAACACAAGCCAAATTACTTTTGTCCAGACAGGCTATCAGATACAATAAGCACTGCACTGAAGAGTAGAGAACAGACATGGTTAAGAGGAAATTGGATCTTAAGATCAGCAACCCAATAACAGACAAACACCCTGACTTTCAGTAAGACCGTTGTTAGACCCTTCTGTAAAAACCACTGCTTAGGATAGACACCAGACTTGGGAAATTCCAGCCACCTTTGAGAAATAAACTGCATTTTTCATTAATACTTCTCTGGTACCATGGGCAGATATCAGGGTTGCAGATTAGCTTGATAAACAGTGACAGAGTTATTCTTGAGTTTAAAGAAAAGGGGATGTAAGCACTGGGAAGATGTACGGTGTGTAATGTAACAGTACGAAACGGGATTGTGTCAGGTAACACCGTACACTGGCATGTCAAGGCAATACCACAGTGACACATTCCAAAGCAGGGATGGGGTCCTGCAGCTTCCTTCCTGATCAAGGAGGCAAGGTAATCAAAGGGCTAATGGCCCTGCCTCAGTCAAGTTAGAAAGCACTCTGAAAAGAAAGTGCATCAAATTTCTCGATAACAAAAAAATATGTAGATGAGATATGGAACAGTTAAATAAGAGGAGAAAATTTAAAAGTTCAAAGGATTGGAATAGTAAGATTGTGGTTGGCGGGCTTGCTTAGTTTTCCTGTTTCATTTTGTTGCTGTTGTTTTGTTGTGGTTTTGTACGAGAGATTACTCCCAGGGCTTTACACATGCCAGTGCGGTTTTAAGCTTTTAATCACAAAATTACGTCCCTTGTCATGAAAGTACATGTGTGTGTGCGCATCCTAAAATTACTTATATAATCTAAATAATACTGAGTATTTAAATATATAATTCAGGCTTCTAAGATTATTTGCATAATTAATAGGTAAAAGAAAAGTTAGGGAAATTTGGTTTGAGAGTAGTTAGTTCCAAAGGTAACCAATGAAATTTGTTGAAAAATAAATATATAAATAACTTCTTACAAAGGCTGTGCTGTTCATCTGAGACTTACCGATTATGTTTACCTGGTGTGAACCCTGTAACCACTAATCCGCTGAGTCAGAGACTGGGGCAGCCCAGTTCTATACAGGCTGAAATGTGTCCGTTGTATTGTATTCCCCTTGTATTATTCTCATCTTAGATGAGAAAACTGGAGCTTAGGATATTTACATAATTCAGAGAAAAACCAGAGTAAGACTAGGTCATGCATCGGATTGGCTCAAAGATTGGCCAAACTAGGTCATGCATCGGATTGGCCACACTTCTCTACCCCTCCTTAGTAAGAGAGGAAAGACTCCTTTCCCCATTTGACAGAACTCTATTTTTAAAAAGGAGCCAAGAGGAAGCAAAGATACAGAAGAAAGTGTGAATGTGGTTCCAAACTACATGTTATCAGAAAAGAAGTGAAATGTGTTTGTTTGATTGATTGTTTTTCTGACAGAGGAGACAGAAAGAACAAGAACCATCATCTGTCATTTTAAGGGACATGAAGTACAAGATGCTCAGAGTGTAAAAGGCAATCTGGCATCTGCTGGGGACTGATTTGCATGGGGTGGGGGGGTGGTCCTAATAATATCTAAAAGAATATAACAATTAACCAGATTCAAAGTGTCTCCTTTTGAAATCCTTTCTCAACATACCAGAAAGCTTCTTGTCTGGGGATCGGAGTTAGGGATGTCTATCTTAACTTCATCAATTTTTCTAACAGGTAAAAGGAGAACCCACTGTGAGCCCATCCCTCATCTAAGTACTAAGACTGGTTGTAAAGGAGATACTATGTGTTCATAAATAGTAAGAACAAATTACGATCATCTAATATTTTTAAGATACAGTGTTGAATAAGGCATATGTCTTTTTCTTTTTCATTATATAGTTTGCATTTCGGAAACAACAAACTTGTAAGCAAACAATGACTAACAGTATGTATTATTTGTAAGTGCTATGAAAAAGAACCATGATGTCATAGAATACAACCAACAGTGGGAGAACCGGAGAGAATGGTTTCCAGAAAAGCTTGACTGGAAGTTTGCATTCACCTAGGGTGAATATTTAATTACAAAACAGAAGGCACATCATCCAGGGTTGGACAGAATTCCAGTCCAATAATTTCATGCTTACTACTATAATCATAAAAAGGCCCTTAGGCCTGGTTAGGCTTATAATGCCTAGGTAGTTCCTTGTGGATGGAAAGGCAAGATTTTCACTCAAAAAGAAAGAGCATGCTTTCTTCCAATATTCCTGATTTGAAAATATGTCATCTTCTTATTTAAAATTTTTAAAAGTAGAAGCAACAGAATTTACTAATACAGATGTGTAAGGTTGATGACATCAGCCACTAATTGAAGACTAGCTCAAATGATGTCAAGCTTTATTATAAAAATCAACAGGCAAATAGAAGTTGTGTACATAGTCACCCTTTGGTATTCGCTGGGACCTTCAAGGGTAGCACAAGCCATGAATTCTCAAGCCTTTGCACAAAATGGCACATACTTGCACAGAACCTACACATACACATACATTCTTTTATATATTTTAATCACCTGATGATTGCTTATAGAACCTGTTAGAATGCAAATACTACGTGAATAGCTGTTATACTACAGTGTTTAGGAGATAACAAGAAAGTATAGATGTACAAAACATGTGGTGTGTCTGTATGTGGTTTGTGTGTGTGTGTGTGTGTATGTGGTATGTGTGTGTGTGTAGTGTGTGTGGTGTGTGGTGTGTGTGTGTGTGTGTGTGTGTGTGTGTGTGTGTGTGTATGTATGTTAAATCTAAGGCTAATTAAATCTAAAAATGTCAAATGTGTAGCTAGGGACTGACTTTATTTGGTGCACACAACATAATGTTGGGAAATATGTATATATTGACAAATTATTAAACAATAATATTATCCATTGCTCATATACTTATTTTATAATAATTAAAAGCTCTTAGGAACTTTCAGGTAAATAATATTGTTATTAACTGGAATTACTTTGTTTTACAATACATTTTTTGGACTTATTTCTCCTTTCTAATAATTTTTAAAATTGTTAAGGGAGACATACATATACATGTGCCATGGTGTGTGTAGATATTTGAGGACAGCTATGGAGTTTCTTCTCTCCTTCCTCCTTTACCTGGGTCTGGGACTCCAACTAGACTTACACTGTACCTTTACCTACTGAGCCATTTGCTGGCCCTAACTGAAGGTTTTTGTTCTTTGACCACCATCTCCCCAACTCTTTTCTATCTCTACCTCACATTTGCTTCACATTCTCCTCCCTGTTCCTGTGAGTTACATTTTTCTAGGCTCTCTATATAAGATCGTGAGGTACCTGTCCACTTATGCAGGAGAAGGTTTTATGTTTTCCTGGCAGAACATATGCCAGTTATAAGTCCATGGAGTCTATTACCTTTGTATTTTACTTAATTATTTCCAACATTTTGTCGAAAAAGGCTTATCTATATGGATACTAATAGACCACTCTATTGCTGTGTCCAGCCAAGGCTCACAGGAAGGAGGGAATGCCAGTTCCTGGCCTGCTGTGGCCAATGATGAGCCGTACACTATGAAGCAGAATGTGCTGGAAGCACAAATTTCATCATGTATCAAGAACAACAACTATGACATCAGCCAGACCAAGTCAACCAAGCATGAAATCATAACCTAAGGAATCACACACAAAAAAATGACTTGAAATTTTAAATCAGTCAACAAGACAGATTTTCCTGTAAACCTTATCGTTCTATTTCACTGGGAAAGGAAAGAAAGCAAAACAAAAAGCCAACCTCCTTAATTTGAAGATCTGAAGCTCTGATCATTCTTTGAACAGTGAACAGTTAGAAACCAAAATCAGGGGGGAAGATAAGGAAAACTCTGAAAGGAGGGGAAGCCATGACTGACAGTTGCCAAGAGGGAAGAGAGGTGGAGCTCAGAGATGTTGCCACTGGAGGAAGGCTTTGTAATTAGGAGCTTTATAAAAATAAACAGCAGGGAAACTCAGGTGAACCCAACCAAATCGTGACAGGAGATGTACAACCACCATCGATTTCTCAATGCCTTTTCTGTTCCTTAACAGGCAAAAACTAGCTTGACACATGCACATCAGCCTCAGTTCTGCCAGATTCCTTTGTCCCTATAGAGATGGGACTGTATGGTTTCCAATAGGTCCCCTGTGCTTCTCCAGTCTCAGAAAATTACAATTATGCTTCCTCCCTCCCTTACAAAAATTAGTGGCATAATATTGCAGACATAAACTTGGAGCCTTGGTGCTAGACTAAAAGAAATAGTTTCACTTATAGAAAAACAGGTAGTTCTGCAGATTATGAAGACACTATATCATTTCCCACGTTCCAGGTGTACAAAAAAATGAAAATGATAAATTACTGAGATTTAGGAGATTTGTGTCTGCTGAGTTTCAATCTCTCCTTCACTCTAATTTTTCTTGCCATAGAAGGTTTCCTGAAATGTTATTGTATCGGTGTCTTTGGCTCAAAAAATCATATGCTTTTTAAAACAAACCAATATGACAAAAAAAGCCCATATATTCTAGAAAGTCTAGCTAGTACAATTTCTTTCAATTAAGTTCCTTGTGGAAATAAATAAAAATAAAATATGGACAGTTCTGAGGTATGGTTAGGAAGAAGTTGCTAGAACTTGTGGGGTTTTGGAGTTTAGGCAGCCAGAGGACGGATGCTGAATTTGTGTTTTCAAGACAAGCATGTGTAAACTTTGATAAGTTCTGTGATAAGACAGAGACTGTCTACAAAGAAGCCGTGCCCACAAAGGCTAACTGAAGACAGTACAGACCGCTGTGGAGAGGATGGAGTGTTGCGGATCTAGAGAGTAATCACATTTAATCTTGGGCTGTTTCTAGCTTCAGAAATAGCCATTTCCTTGCTCACCTCTGTGTCAGTCCGAATAGCACATTAAAAGCCTTTTGGTAAGTCTGGAGAGATGGTTCAGTGGTTAAGGGTTAACAGCTGTTCTTGGAAAAGGACCCAGGTTTAGTTCCCAGCACTCACACAGCAGCATATAATCATCAGTAATTCTAGTTGGTTCTCAACCTTAAGTTCGACCCTTTAATATACTTCCTTATGTTGTGGTGAACCCCAACCGTAAAATTATTTTCATTGATAGTTCATAATTATAATTTTGCTACTGTTATGAGTCACAATGTAAATATATGATACACATGGTATATGATATGCAACCCCCTGTGAAGGGTCTTTCAACCCCCAAAGAGGTTGCAGCTAACAGGCTAGAGAAGCACTGCTCTAGTTGTGGGAACCTAACTGCCTCTTCTGGTCTCCAATGTATGTCATGCGTATGCATACACACAGAAAAATACAATATTTTAATTTAGTCATTAAAAAAACTCTGGGAGTGTATGAACATAGTTGCCACTAGATCCCACCAATCCTATTCAGGTAGCATTTGAGGCCTATAGCTGACATCTCTCTATGTTTCTGTAATCCATCGCTCTGATGTCTCCACTAATATATTTCAAATGACTTAAGACTTTTTGTTACATTACTATAAAAAACATTCTGGAACTGTTTCCACAGGAGACTGTGAAATTTGGAGTAACCTAAATCTGTGTTCCCAGGCTATGGGCACTCTAAGTAGCTCAGGAAAGATGGCTATCTTATCCACTTTGAGGAGAGAGCTGTGATTTTTCATCCATAGGATCTTAGATATGAGAATGGGTTTGAAAAGGAAATGATTCTGAAAGTATGTCAAAATCTAACTTCCAGAAGGTCATAATTACTCTGCAGGCAAGGTTATGGTGATCTCCTACTACAGAGAAATTAAGAAGGATAAAATTGGTATACAGTCCTCAACAGTTAGTGTTAACAGATGTAAACTACTTGTATGTGAACAGACAATCCGAATTAAGAAAAACACGTGATAAATCATCCACTTCAAACCGTACACCGTAGGAAATAAGATAAAATGACCGCATATGCTAATGTATTCATTTGTTCCGCAGGATGTAGGACCCAGAGGAGACACAATTGACGCCGTTAACATTTTCCTTCAGTCTTGAGCCAATTATCAAAAATTATTGCTTGGAAGAGACGAGGAAAATGTGCGTGGGGGGGAGAATGGAAGAGTCGATTCGGCTGAATTCGTGAAGAGCAGAGCCCGTGGAGAGGGGCCGTGTGCAGAAGACAGTTCAGGAGACTAACACACTGATTCCATGCAAGGGCCAAAGGTGACCTAAGGATTCGGGCACCTTCCTGTGCTGCTGTAGAGAGTCCTTTCCGCACTGCAGTTTCTCACATGGCCACTTGCCTCTTCTGCCTTCAGACAAGCTTTGCTTCTGTGTAAAGAGTTATAAGTTACTCGGTCTCAAAGAACTAAGAAAGGATCCACATAGACCATGCTCTGGGAAATCAGATCACAAATACATTAAGCTTGTGAAATTATGAAGGGTGAGAATGGGGGCTTCTGGGTGCACCCTGGGATCCCCAGGAAGGCTGCTGTCATCCGTAGGATAGAAAGACTGAAGTGCTTGCAAAGAAAAGATAGGCAATCATGGAGAAGCTGGATTGGCAGCTTGGCAATTCTATGAGGAATTTGATGAGCATGTTTTAAAGCAATTTTCCAGCTTTTCAGACTAATTTCTTAAAACTAATGCCCTCATTCTCCGTTTGCACATGCAAATTCATTTTCTGACTATCTTAGAAAGAACATGTATATGAAAGTGCCAGTTCGTACTCATATATCACAGCCTTGGGAAAACAAAGTGCAGAAAATTGTATGTAATCCTCAACACGGGGCTCTAATTTCAAAAACGAAGAAGTACGAACTAATGATGTGCCTATTACTTTACACATCTTAAGCCTGACATTTGGTGTTCTGAGACTCATTTCCCAGCCCACTGGAACAAATGCATTAAAAGAAAATAAATCATGATATCTTCTTTCTCTGACTTATAAATAACATTCCACTTAGTCAATTCAAATCGGAAAACAAACTTTTAATGGCATCCATTTGCACTGTTGCTAATGACAACTCCCAAACTTTTAAGAGCATAAAGCCTTGCTGTATATTTAAACAAACTTAATATGCTCCAGAGAATCCCCAAGGCATTTCTGTGTTCAGAACTCCTCATTACTTAGCCATCCTAAAATCATGAGTTCTTTTATTTTATTCCATCTTCCCAGTTGTCCTTCAAAGCCCTGTTTGCCAGGACATCTCTGTTAACTGTGAACTTGAGACAGTTTATTTTTAACCCCTGCACTTGTATCCTCTTGCATTTATAGAACAGAAATGTGTCCTATATAAAAACCCATTCTTTTAGCTCCACACTGGCATTTCAGACCACGGCCAGATGGACAGACACTCCATTCAGTCACTAACAGCTCATTCTGGCCAGACTATCGCAGCTGGGGATTAGAATTTCTCAGTCATTGAGTAGGGTTCCTTCCCCCCTGAGAAAGATTTTGCAGTTTTTAAAAAACAGGCTAATTTTTCCCATATATCTTTACAGTGCCATAAGTGAGCTAACAATTGCCTGATCAGTACAGTGTTCCTGTTACTAGGAAGGGGAAGTATGCCATTAACAAAGAATAAGTTAAAGAATGCTTGGGAAAGAACATCCCCAGTGAATCATGCATGACCTATTTTCTTGGAGACTCGCAACTTTCACTGGGGGATAACTACCCTTGGAAAAGTCAAATACGCCTTTTTCAGCAATAATACACATAACTTCAACAATTAATTATGTTAGAGGACATACAATAGAAAAATGGGAATATGGAATAGAAAATCATTGTTCCTATTTTAAATATCAGTAGGAAAAAAATATCTGTAGATTTTTCCATTGATAACCCAGTGACGCCCATGGGAGCTTCCACTAAGTGTTGCAGCAAAGGAATGCACTTAAGCCAAGTTGGTATATGTGGAGAAGGAACTGTTTGAAAAGGCTTTTGTAAATAGCACTGGGATGCTGGGGCCTTATACCGATAATGAGAAAAGAGCATTACCCAAAGATAAAAACTTAGGCACAAAACACGGAATCTGAAAGTAGTGTTTGATTTACATGGAACTATATGTAGGGCAAAAGGCCTAGAACTTCCAGCACGTGAGATGTCCTGTGCTCACAGCACTGAAGCAGTTAGACTGGGAAGTTGGCAACTTCTCTTGCAGATTTAAGAAAACCACAGGATAAGCAGAGACGTATTTCAGAGATCAGGCTGGTAAGGAAACAAGTCTCAGAGGAGTAAGACTGAAGACAAGACTCTACAAGGCAAGGCCTTCCTGAGAATACCAAATAAAGTAGGGTAAGTGGGGAAAGTCCATATCTAGATAGAAACCAACCATGTCGATGCATTCTACAGCAAGGGGAGGAGATGCTTGGCCTTCCCTTGTGGATAAGAGTGTTGCTCTCTGGTGAATGATAACATTTTAACAAAGAAGCCTCTTGAAGACTAAGGCTTCATTGAAGTTAGAGAAGGCCAAAAGTATGCAGGCTTTCATACTATAGATCCTTAGAAAGAAGTCATGTGTGATGGAGGGTCTGCCATGCAAGGTAATTAAATCATGGCTTACTGAGATCATAGATCATGGAGGGGCAGAATGGAAACTAGAAATAAGTAGAGGCAGCACCACGGAAAATGGAAGAAATATGTTTGAGAGGCAAGGTCCAACTAAGCAGGGTGAGCTGCAGAAAACAGTGCAAAATTCAAGTTTTGTGAACAGTCTGGAAGATTATTGCCAAAGTACCTTCATCTTCTTCCTCCCAAATATCAGTTGGAGCCTTTCACTTTGCCATATAGTGACTGAGGGGTCCCTGGGGTTGGGATATCTTCAGTGCAAAATAAATGAAAAGCACACAATAGAGGCTCATCTGAGGCATTTGGATAAATAACATGCCTGTTCTCAAGCTAACCAACACACAATGAAAAAATTCTTCCCCATAGCCCACCTTCCTTCTGAAGAGCCCACACACTAGTCTGTGCTTTGGAATGGGAGAAGTGGGGCGAGTTCATTGTGTTAAAGAAAAGAGCCTAAAGAGGAAAAAAATCAAATCAAAACAAACAAGCAAACAAAAACCCACTGATGACAGAGAGGAACCAACCAAGCAATAATAAGAACCAGTGAGAAGAGTCAATTCAAGAGCAAATACAGAGGGTGTGCCTTCCCTGGGAGAGTATGGGATTGCAGTGAAGGGGGTTGATGTGGACTCTCAGGGCTGCATCCAAGGATTAACCTACTTGAATTCAGTTTGCTAGTGTTGCCATTGATGTTCAAAAAAAAAATTAAAGACACAAGTTTTTTTTTTTTTTTTTTTTTTTGCCACTTTTCTGTGGTTGAAACAACAAAGCCAAATAGTGCTAACAAAGTAGGAACAGGAAAGTCAAAACCACAGACTAAGTTGCAGCATTAAGGTAAAGAACTATTATTGCCTTTCTTCTAACTTAAAAAATAATGAGTGTTTTCAGGATAGTGTTACATAAGTGAGATATACAAGTAACATTCCACCCAGATGATTAAGAAGCGTAAAACAGACATTGAAGGCCGTCAGAAATGCCTTAACACTCAGTTAGGAAAGTTCCAATTTGGTGTCACCATGGTTTCCCCTTAACTAGGTACAAAATAGTCCATTTCCCTTCTCTGACTAACTGGTTGATTGGCTTGCATTTTGAGGTTACATTTTATTTTCACAAAAATAGAAACTTCAAACCTTTCATATGAGGGAGTTTCATACTCTAAAACAGTACAGTGATATATACAGATTCCAACTATGTTGAAAAATACACTATTTGGTCCCTGAATGTCATTTGAAATGGATGATAAAGATTGCTGTGGTGTATAAAATAGGTCCCTAATTGACTCATTGGGGGGAAAGGGGGTATGGTGGAGACAGGACCAGGGCATCTGGACACCTTGATGTCTCTAACCTTAGGACACCATGGTCTCCAACAGAAAATTTCTCACAGCAGCACAGTTCTTTCCTGTCCTCTCATCACTGTCACATTGCATGTCCCCCACCCCCTCCATTTGGAGGTTTAACCTGACACTCTTGAATTTCTAGGAAGTCCATTGGAGAGGTCTAATACAAAGTCTCCTCCAGGGTTAGGGGGCTTGTCCTGAAGGACTCAGTGACATGTCTTTCTCTGCTTTCATTGGTCCAAGCTTCACCTGAATCTCTGAAGAGAAAAAGGAAGAAAATCAACTCTCAGGACTGCTTGATTCTTAGAAGAGTAAGGAGCTACTTTAGTTGAGAGGTTTGCTGATCTTAGCATCTGGAATAATTTTCAGGGAGCTTCACACCTCTATCACCTAGGATGACAACACAGTATGACTCACCAAAACATTTTCCTGAAACCTCCAGAAGAAGAAGATAGAAACAGTTATGTCTTTTTCGAATGGTTAACATTCTACTATCTACATTCATGACTTCCTTTAAAATAGGGATCAGTAGAGGTGTCTTTGAAAGCAGGATTTTGAACTTAATAAGAAGCCTTTGTATATCATATTTAATTCAAACATCTAATCATTTAAATGTCACTGGGAAGGATTCTCTGAAAACTCTGAATAATTTAAGTAATTTTATATATCAATGAAACTTGAAATCTGCCCAGTAATAGAAATTAGTTTAAACCATGTAATACCAACAAAAAAATATTGGTCATCAATTTGTAGAAATAGCTTTAAAAAGTTTAAAACTATAATTCTCTGTGTCAACTTCATAGTCCCATCTAATATAAATGTATCTTTATGGCAGGACAGGATCACTGCACTTATGATGTATCCATGGGTAATAATCCTCCCAGAAATTACATGCTAAATGATCCCTATTTTATAGGTTTCAAGACACAATTACATTTTGTGTAGAGTCTTGTATATACTTGTGAACTACATGGATATTAAATAATAATGAGCACATTGATTGGTCCCTATTAAATTTATGTGAGGCAATATTGTGGTTTATGGAGGGATTTCTAAGATAGCTGAACAATTGGTTATTTTTATTTTTTAGTTAATTGCCTTACATAGATTGATGTCTGCTGTAGATGCAGTTATTTCTTTCCTTTTATGGTTTTATTAAAACAGATTTTTAAAATGTGCCATATTCCAGGACGATTACTCCCTAGCAAAGGGAACAAAAAATTATAAAAAGACAGAAATTATTGACTTACATTTAAAAGAATTAAATATATCACCTGGCCACATAATAAGTAAGATAGTTTCTGAATACAATAGGAAATAAAAGATGGTGCAAAACTGATTTGCATAATAGAAGCTAAAAACTGTTCGTTTTATCTAAAGCATTCAGTTATTAATGGTGAGATGTTTTTATATTACATTATGTAAATAGTTCCTACAAGTCCACCCTTTTTAACGAAATCTCTAGTTTGTCCTTTGCCTTCACACCTTGTCTTAGTTACTGTGGCAATAACAAAACAAAAGCCAGCTGAGCAGGGATAGCAGAATGGGGAGGATTTGAATGGATTATACTTCCAGTTCATACTCCATCATGGAAGGAAGTCCGGGCTAGAACTCAAGCAGAAACTAAGGGGCAAAGCTACTTAATCTTCACTATCTTACCGTTAAGTTAGCTTTTTAGAGATGATACCACCCTGCCCTGGGCTGGGCACTCTGTATTAACCATCAAGAAAATCTCTTAAAGACATCTCTTGATGTCGCATCTAAAAAAAACCCTTAATTACTCCTTTAGATAACTCCAGGTTATGAAAAGTTGGCAGTGGAGAAAACCTGGGCTTTATAGGAAAAAAGGGATTAAGCCTGTTTTTGGAACCAAAAAATAAAATAATAAAAAAAAAAACAACAAACAAAATAACCCAAGTAGTTGTCTAAATATATAGTACGAAAGACCATGTGTAAAAGAACATAATGCAAAATTAGAAACAATTGGAGAATGAGAAAAGTTAGTTTAATAAATTGTTTTCTAAGGGATTGGGTAAGAAACCAAAATGTATATTACTTATGTTTACTAGTTTATAGTACTTCATAGTAGTTTATAGTACTAGTACTGTGATGGAAACTGATCTATTTATAGCACATAACATATGCATATAGGACTTCTTCAGAAGCATGTGAGGCGAATAGACTTGCAAGTGCCTCTTATCTTGACCACAGACCTTAAAGGTGATTTGCCTGGGTCAGGATGAAACATGGGCTTCCTATTCATACCTTGATTGCCTATACCTAACTTCAACTCCTGCTGGCTTCCTCGTTTCGGAATTAGTGTTCTACCTTGAACCATCAATGTGATGCCTAGTTTACAAATAGAAACTTTACTCTGACCCTCTCAGTATCCTCCACACTGACCACCCCTCTCCTTGCATTTAGGCCAGCCCCTGAATGTGTCTTACAACATCTTTCAACAATAGCAGTTAAGGACAATTACCAACATTTTATATACCAACCACCATCTAGGGAAATAAAATTATTATTGAGAACAGGACTTTCCAATAGTCACATTTGGCATATTTTCTTCTCCCAGTTGCCAGTGAAAACATATGCCTAACTTCAATCAGCTGCTCTCATACTGACTGATATGCATGATGTCATATGCTCAAAACCATTCATGGGCATTTATTAGGATTCATGAGCCAGCATTTGTATGACTTTGAGGTGTGAGGTACTCAGGACTGAGAATGCTTATCTAATGATGCTTAACGAGTAAAATTATAACTAATGAGAGTTTAAATGGATACCATAGTGACTGTACACCTCATTTCACTAGTAATACTTATTGATTTCACCACGTGAAAACACATGGATTGGAATCCTTGAGCTCTAAGAAAGGTCAGCAGAAACATGGGAGCCAACCAGGAACCCAGAATGCCAACCAAGTATACCTCAGTGAACAAACTAGGAAGCAATAAGAATTTTCTTTTACTTCATAGACAAAATAAAACCAAGGGAGAAACTCAAGTATTTGAAACATGTTCTATGAGCAACTCAAGGTCATGGTCTTAACAAGTGGCTCAGGTCTCCAGAAACTAACATCCACAGTAATGACATAGTAACCCTTCACAGGTGTTGCCTCAACTACACTCCAACCTTCCAGCTGAAGACACTCTAACTTGGAAGACTGTTCTTTTAGACCATGCCATTTGACAGGCTGAGGAGAGGACTTTATGAACAAGGAAGGCACTGGCTATGGAAGATGGTGATCAGAGTTCTATTCCTGGAAGGTGGTAGAAGAGGGCCACCAGCTCCTACAAATAGTCATTGAGCCTCCACAGGAATGGACCCCACCCATACAGTAAATAAAAGTGAAATGAAAATATTTAATTCAAAAAATCCATACAAAGAGTCATGAGCCTTGAAACAAAATCACTGAATAACTATGCTCATTTTAAAATCCATCTTGCTTTTTGTTTTTAATATGTTTTTTTTACATTGAAATGAAACAGCATATAAAATCGACAGTGTGATTCAGTATGCTATGTTATATACACATGCTCCTGTGTGTGGGTAAAACATAAACATGTGAGTATGTGCATGCCTTAAAGTGTGTGTGTGTGTGTGTGTGTGTGTGTGTGTGTGTGTGTGTGTGTGTATTACTTAAACTTCTGTTGTATTTCATTGCTATAACATTTTTAATAGCAGTGTCTAAGTCAACATCTGTGGAAGTATTTGCAAGACACTCCCTACTCTGCTTTGCTATGGGCAGTGAAGTTTGTAGAACTAGCTCATTACATAACTGAAGTACTAGCCTTGTATAGTCCAGACACTAAGCTCTTCCTATCCCATGTACATGATTTGGCCTTCTTTTGTGTTGGCCATTTGCAAAAAGTAATAATGGAAAAGTATAGGGAAGACCCCATTCTGGGTGTTGATGGTACAGTCTGTCTACATGCCACCATATATGTCACTTCCCTTCACACCCATACTCAGAATCCTCCCTTCATAGCAGAGAACTGGGTTGGAATGAACTATTCTAAGGACAGCATCCTAAAATGGGAAGGAGCAGATGCAGCCACACTTCTCGAATGACAGCATTCCACAGCAAACACTCTGGCTCAACCAGAATCTGAGTAGGCGGCTTCACATATGTATTTCTAAGTTCCATGAATGAGTGAGCTATTCCAAACTGCTTGTTCTTTTAGTATTTTCCCCTTTCTTCCCAAGAAGAAACTTAGGCCTCAGTTGACCAGATGAAGCCAACAATGGCTTGTGTTAGCATTTGTGCACTGAGTGGCAATGATGTCAGGCACACCGAATTTCAGAGAGACAAACTTCCATCCCTTGGGACTGACTACAGGTCTTCATTTTAGTCTAGCTTAGCCTCTGAAATCACTCTGCATTTAGAGACCTCCCTGTTCAGTGCCAGGCTCTCACCAATGTCAAGTTCTATGTCACAATTTAGAGTCCCATATAGGCAGAGTAGTTGAGGTCACAATAAAAAAATACATGGCAGACAATCCAAGTAAGGGCATGTCTACTGTCTTAGGAAATGGAGAGAAAAGAGGCATGCTGTGGTGGGTGTTGTGCTCAGTGATAAATCAAGGACAGAGGCAGGAATAGGACACAGTTTCTAGTTCTTACCTATGACAATGCCAAGAAGTCACACAAAAGACAAGTTTTATCGCCTATGACAGTCGCCAAGGAAAATAAGACCCAGCAAGCATGTACAGCCTACTCCTTCACCATTGCCAACACCCTTCCCACAATTGTTTTAAGCAACATCATTTGGTATTAATCAACTCTTTGAAAAGCCACCCATCCTTTTCTAAAGAGTTAATTGTCTATTATTCTCTATTTTCAAGTCCTTACATAGACTGTCCACGCCTGAACTCAGGAAGACGAGGAGGACAGAGGAGGAGAAAAAAGAATAGAAGATTTCCTCACTGGTCTTAATCGAGAAAGCTGTCACTGAAAAATAGCCAGCAGTGAACCCCAGGCCTTGGCAGAGGACTCATAAGAGAATATTTTTTTTGTGAGTGGATGGTCTCCAAAGCATATTGGCTGGAGTTTGCATCCACAGACAGTTTAGAATTCAATGTAAAAGACAGATGAGATTTAATCTATCTCCATAATGAAGGCAACATATTCAGTGGATGATTTTCCCCCACTTCTCAAATTTAGGAAAATGTTATGAAAGATAGAAAATTGGTCTTTGAGGGGTGCTGTTCTCTGATTCTTCTGACACAGCATCTTTTGGAAATTGAGTTAGGTGGAGAATAATTCTCATAACTGGAGCCAATGGTATTACATTCAGCTGAATCTATGTGAGATCTGGGGAAATTCCAGATGTGCCTCCTCCATTTGGGCCCCATTAAACTTGCTTCTGAGAATGGCTTGGGCTGCCTACTAATGGGGGCATATAATGTAATTATTGCAGCCCCTCAAGTGCTCTTTGGTCATATGGAACTGTGTGTCTGAGGGACAAAGTATTCTGGACACAGTGACAAGCATGGAGTATCGGGCCGGGTAACCACATTCTGATCACCATTCTGCCTCCTGAAAGACTGGAGACTTGGTCTTTTACTCCTATGAGCCACCTCTTCTATGGTACTTTTCTGAGCTGTGAGTGTATTTGTGTGTGTACAGAACTCAGAACCATGTGACCTTATGCCTAGTGCTACTCTGTCTTCAGTGTCTCCAGGAACAGGTTATGTTTAAGAGGTCCTTAGTGTGAATCTGACAAACCCTATTAACATAAACTGATCACCTACAGCTACAGAAATGAAGGTGACAGGGAAACATTGGAATCAGATAATTAGGGCTCAGATTTAGATACTGTAAATTTCCAGGCTTCAGTTCTTCTACATGTAACACACAGATAACAATGCCTCATTCTGTAATATTTAGTGACACGGCATATTGGTTGGTGTGTGTAACTCTTTATCCCAGAAGAGCCAGCGAAGACCAGTTCATTGAGAGCTCACTTCATATACTCAGATATAAAATATTTCCAAGACAGAAAAAAAAAATCTGGAAAGAATTTCCTCTTCCATTTCTCGAACAACTGTCCTACAATCTGAGTTGTTACACTTGTGCGACAGAAATGCACAAAGCTGTGGCCATGCAGAACATTTGTAGCCTGAAATCTGCTGCAGCTGTTACTTATCAAATGAGAACAATGGCCCTAAGCCCACAGCGAGCCAACTGAATGTACCCTTCAGACATTTCTCCTCTCTACGAATTTGGTCGGTTGGTTGCAGATTGATTTTTATCGTCTCTAGATTTCTTCTGATCTTTTCCTCCACATTCTCTACAGCTGACAGGTCGATGCTATCTTCTGCATTGTCTTTGAATGACAAAATTCAGCATTAGTTGGCTCTTCACTGCACGTCTCCCGAATGTACCCAGCCCAAGCCATCAAGAATAAAACATACATGCTTTTCCGTTTCATCTTCGTCTTTCCTCTACACATAAAAATTTTCATTAAAAGAATTTTCAGATAATTTAGGATATTTGTCTCATATAAACTATTACCTTATGATAACTGTGTAGAAAAATACAAGTCATTATACAGAATGATGAGGGGAGTTTCTTGTCCACAATAATGCCTGGATTAATAAGTTGCCATGGGTTAACTATAAACAAGGGCTTATGAAACTACATGTCCATAAGAATGCACTTTGGCCACATGTGAGAATAAACCTCTTTAATTCTGCAGTCCTCTGGGAACTCACTATTTGCAGAGAAACAAGACTTAAAAGGAAAAAACATGTTTTCTACTTCACAACACACACATTCTCAATTTAGCTAGATAGATTCTGTCTTCTAATGATGCAATTTTAAAAAACTCATGACTTGTCAGAGTATGCACACTGTTCCTTTTTAAGCAGAGTCATAGCAGGTATGCAACAGGCTAGAAAACAAGCCCCTGTCTTTAAACATGTTATTGATATAGTGTATGTATTTATGAATTCAATCTCAAATTGAGTTGGCAAAAGAACCTTGCAAATCCATTTTCTCAAAAAAAAAAAAAAAAAAAAAAAAAGCAATCCTTGGTTTGGCTCTGGCTGATTAATTCTCCAACAAACACCTGGCCACACTTCCTTACTCCACCCTGTCACAGGAAGGGCCTCCACACTGTGTCTGTGCTCCTATAATTAAGGCTTTAGGAATGTGGGGGAAAGCTGCTTGGTGTATTTAATTAAAGTTAGTAGGGATTTAAAGCCAAGCAAGGCGTTTTCAGTAGTACTTAGTATTTAATACAAAGAAACCCAGGTGCTTAGAAATCTATGCCAGAAGAAAGTAGAGTGTTCTTATACTTAGAAAGAACATTCCATGTTCCATTATGAGAGCCCCTTCTCCCCTCCTCCCAAGAAACCCATAAAATATTAGATGCTGAGTGAAAAGCAAACACACAAAGCAAAAACTTAACCTAGCTAGAATAATTTACATCAGTACTCTTGAGGTTTAATTCTTCATCTTAAAAGTAAAAAGGAAATTGCAATGATCAAACCAAAAGAACAGCTAAGAGATAAAAATAAGACTTTTCAGGCCCACAGGCAACAGTAAGAGTGTAACAGTAATTCAGACAGAGGTACCTGAACATAAGGAGAATCACCAGGGGAAATGTCACTGCTTGGAACATGGCAAGGTGATAGGGATAAGAGGTAAATCCACAATCTCCCAGGGGACAAATCTAGGACAAGTTTAACAAATAATGGCAATGTAATTATAGTAGTAGATTATAAGAAAAAAATGAGAAATTAACTCATATTAACATTATACCTTTTTAAAATAAGTAAATGGGTAAGGAGGGAATTCTGGCAAGAACTATCTTTGGGATATAACATATAGTAAGAAGTCCAAGAAGAAAAATCAAAAGATAACATTTGTGTGATCTCAGCTCAACCATACATAGGACTGTTAATTGTTACAAAAGAGAAAATGGGTCTTTGTTTTTATTGAGCAAATTTTGTCTTCAATGTTTAAGATCACATTTGTTGTTGCTATAAGGAAATACCTAAATCTGAGTACTGCGTGTAGCAAACATGTTCAGCCTTTGATAATGTTACTCTAAAATCCAGTTCTTATACCCTCAGAATGTCACTTCAATAGTTTGTGTTCGCTTTCTGTCCTGCAGCTTCATGTTTTAAAACTTTAAAGGTAAATAGGACCTTTAAGAGAAAGGCCTCAACCATGTGTGTTATAGATCATTTAGGAATGCAAACCTCTGAAGGGATAAAGGTAGTGCTCCGGAACCTTGAGTGCATGATCTTTAAACCTTCACTACGTAAAGAATAAGACCAGCCCTTCACCCACACCCTTCCTTTTCCACCATGGGATTATTGCCCCTCAGACACCATCCTACCAAGGTGTCTACCCTGAGACCTTCACCAGAGCCAAGGTAATATTGGGACTCCACTAGGAGGGAAAAAAGTCCTAAGAAAAGCTTGATTTCAGGCCCCCAGAGTAAAGGACGGTGGGAGAAAAAAAGCTCTGTTACCTTAAGAGATGTCACCTCCTAAGTATTGCAATGACAGAGGGTAACTGACCACTGTAACTTATTTCACACAACCTTAGCAGATTAGGACAACTTCAGAAGATAAGTACAATAACTTAAGGTATAAAACCTTAATCAAGTGAGCAAAAGGAACATTAGTACCAAGTACCCTGACCTCCGGGCACAACCAAGTAGAATGGACAGAACCTCACATTCACATTACTCTTGGCAAAAACAAAATACATATTATCAATGTGATACGTTAGGAAATAATAAATGGATTCAAAATGATTCAGTCTACCAAGGAAATAGACTGATTTTTTTAAAGAGGCAAACGACCAAGGTGAAGGAAAAACTGGACTGTGAGAGCTGGAATTAAAGTCTAAGTCAGAGATCTTTGAGGTTTATTATTTGTTATTAGTGTAGGTATGATAATGAGTGTATTTATGTGCACTGTTTATGCCTTTTGTCTCAGGAGCCGGAAGATGTCATGAGATCTCCTATAAAGAGCATGTAGTCATAAGCTACCACATGGGTGCTTGGGAAGAAACTCAGATCCTCTGTAAAGGCAGCCAAAGCTATTAACCACTAAGCTGTCAGACCAGTGCCTTAGTCAGAATTCTTTTTTAAAAAGATATGCTGCAATACTGTTAAAATAAAAATATTGACTAATGCAGTTTTGGGTTTACAGATCACAGTACTGTGATTGAACATGTGTTGTCACTATGGGAACCAAATGAAGGTATTCAGTATCTCAGTGTGTGTGTTTTTAATTTTTAAAACAGGACCTCACATAGGCCAAGCTGGCTTCAAATCTCAGTACCACCAAGGTCAGCCTTCAACTCCTGCCTCCATCACCCTCAATTTTACAATCTGCCTTAATTCCTAAAGTATTCCAAAATAAAGTAGTTAAAAGAGAAGGCAAACAAACAAAAAAAAATCTAGAGGATAATACAGTAGGAATCACATAAAAAGATAATAGAAATACCTCTTTCCACATGAGACAGGCTTAAATTAAAAAAAATAAAAAATGAAAGTAAGGAGAGGTCCTGAGCCAATTAAGAGCACTTTGATAAGCTGATTAATAATGTAAATAAAAGGAAAAATAAAAAAGAAATAAATAAAATTTTCATTTATTGAGCTAGTCCTCAAGTAAAGGCAGTGACTTTATCACAGCCCTCTCAGTGTGTCAGAAACATCTACACATCCTTTGTTCACAACTAACACAGGCTCCACTTCTGTCCACTTAACCTAGCTTTGCTAGCCTGCTCACCATCTTTTTCAGCTTAACTCAAATTCCAGGAACAAGAACTCTTGCAGACTGCCATCCTGTGACTCCTTCAGAGTCAGACCTCTTCAAACTCCATCAACAAAACTTCTTTGATAACATTAGGAGTTCCACAGTGTTTACAATCTAAGGCTCAGCTGGAGAGATGGCTCAGCAGTTAAGAGGACTCACTGCTCTTCCACAGGCCCTGAGTTCAATTCCCAGCAACCACATGGTGACTCACAACCATCTGTAAAGAGATTCAATGTCCTCTCCTGGTGTGTCTGAAGACAGCTACAGTGTGCATACATATATAAAACAAATAAATCTTTCAAAAGATAATCTGAAGCTCATTGGCACCTTATCACTTTACAGTCCCTATGACGGATCATGGGAGAGCCCATGTAATGCTATAATAGAACCTTTATGAGACAACTTAGACATCTTTTTTTTTTCTTTATTCGTGTTTTTTAACTTTTGCTCATGTTTGAATTTAAGTGCAGATATCTCAACCAGTAAACATAAGTGAGGATTTGGGGACTGAGATTAAGGTTGAGATTGAGGCTCTGAGGCTTTGTGGGCATCACGTGCCCTGAAGTTCACAATAAACAGGTGAGGCTGTTCCTCAGATACAAATAGCAACTCAGAGCCTGGGCAGATTTGTCTAGAAATCAAGGAACGAGAAGAAAGAGCCAAAGAACACCTAGAACAACAAACAAGTGCACTAAACTAGAAAAGGACTGTCTCACTGTAGGGGGAGGAGCCAAGTTACAGTTGATTCTCCCTCTTTCTTCTATTTCCTAATCTAGTAAAATTCTGCTGCTCATAACAATGGGACGTTGCCCACAACCAGCTCCTTTAAGTGCCCAGTCTTCCGGAGCCTTTCCTTGGAGGAGAGCCTAAGTTACTGCAGCTGTGCTCAGCCCTGCTTTCTTGGGGCTCAATTTGGACTTCTCTTACAGGGACCCATGTTGCTGCGTGAGTCCCTGAAGATCTGCATAGCCCATGCCATGTCCTCAAACTCCCAAAGCAGCAGTAGCATGGAGAAGTTCGATATACTAATGCACCATGGCTTAAACTAATTCCATTGCCGACTCAAAGCCTGCACTATGTCTCATTTTCCCAGCAATCCCTTTAGGAGAAAATTCTGGAACTTGTTCAACAATGTGCTTACCGGCCTATGGGAGCTCTGGCTGTCATTTCTCTGTTCCCACAGGTATGTGTGTTTAGAGTTCTTGGTGGTAATGAAGGCTCCTGAGAAGGCATAAGTTATTCTTGGCTTGCACTGTTGTAGGGGGCAGGGAGGGGGGACAGCACTGCTAACAGGGCACTTTGGAATTGGGTGTCCCTGGGAAGCACCTAAGAGCCCCGCTTCGAGAAAGGCATGCTTTTCCTACATGAACATGATTCAAAAGAAGTTCTGCCTGGAAAAATCCAACACTCATACTTAAGAAAAGAAAAAAGGCACTGGTCTCTCAACAGCTGTGAAGCGGCCATTGTACTTCACAGGTCTCAAACTCCTGGCGAGCACCCTCCAAAGCATTCATGGAAAAACAAAACAAAACATGTTACTGGTGTATTTTAAGAAGTCAAAGGACTCAAACATACTCAGTTCATGACTCAGAAAAGACATACAGAAAGCAGATTAGAACTAGAGGGAAGAGGGTCCCGAACAACTGGAACAGGCTATCCCAAGAACTGTTGCCTATGCATGGAATCTGCTTTACTAACTGGGCTGCCCTGTCTGACAGCAGTAGGAGAGGAAGTGCCCAGCATAACAAAGACTTGAAGTATGGGGAGGTTGGGGGAACACCTAATTCCAAAGGAGAGGAGAAAGGGAGAGAGACCGGATTGATTGTGGGGGGATGACGGGAAAGGGGGCAGTGAGCAGGATATGAAGTGAATAGGTAAAAACAAAAACATTAAAACAGTTTTTAAAGAAATAGAAACATAGATGGCTATAAGTAAAAAATTCATACTTTTGCTGTTATAAAAACATTGCTATACTATAGTAAATGATGCTATCTACAAACTATCTATGCCTCCTTTCTATCATCTTTGTTGATTTAATTTTACCCAAATTTCCTAATAGGTAGCAGATACAGCTTCTGGAGTTTCCAGATTCATGAAGTTAAATCTCAGTGGTAGATACACAAATGTTACACATTGCTACTACCGTCAGTGTTAGCAATGACACACACCCACACTTAAGTCATGTGCCATTCACTGTGGCTAAAAGTAGGAGGCAGGCCTTGGGGACTGATGGAATGGCTGTTTCATGTTAGAGTAGGAAGATCACCTGTCTGATATGTGGTGGAGTACATTCCCAGGGAAAAATTCAGAGGAGGTATAGGAAATGTGAGAAGTCATATCTCTTTCAAGCCAAACTCTACAAGCTGCCAGAAATCACAGCTTTCCTAACAGTGTGTATTAGTGCCTAGTATGGTATCTGCAAAGTGATATGAGTCATAGCATTTTTAAAAGTTTCTTCAGTGAGATATTTATATGAACCATTATGATAAAATATCCAGTTTTCGAACCAGAAATTGCAAGAACACATCTGTGATGAATAAATGAATAGCCACGGGGAGCTAATTGCCATTAACCAGGAACTCTTCTGTATCAATTTGAGTTTACACGCCTCTGAGACTTTATAAAATTACAGAGCCTCCTGGTTTCTAAATTTAGCTGAGGGCACAAACTGGAAAACTGTTCTGTTCCAACAACGTATAATTCTGCATTCGAAAGGCTTACAGACATGGAGCACAATGTGAGGTCCACAAACATGTTTCTTCCAGAATAAATGTTAATGCAAATAGCGAACAACAGTTTTGAAAGGACACTTCATCTATCTGGGACCTGTGATATGAGGCTTATGGTAATCTGGATGGTAGCCAAGAATGAAGCCAATTGCTAATCACTGGGAACTGAGTACTGTATTATCAGGGAACGGTATATTTGCAGACATGATTTATTCAAAGGCCCTGAATTGGAAAGATTAACCAGGATTATTTGATGGGCCACAAATTTAGAAGCAAGTGGGACTTTAAAACAGAGCAAGACAGAGATTTGAACTGAGGTGGATGGTTGCCTAAGAGCAGGGACTTTTGGGTGGTGTAAAGGACAATGGAAACCACTAGAAGAGAAACAGTAGGACTCAACTTTATTCTGGGGCCTCCAGGAGAGCATAGATGTCAAGATGGTGGGACCATCAGCATCCCAGTCCATGATATCTTGTGACAGTTTTTATGGAAGCAATTTAATATTGAATAAAGTAAGAAATTATCCGAGAACATCTACATCCCAAACAGGAGGAGGCTGAGGCATTTGCGTCCAGATGTTTTTATCATGGCTTCTTGTGTCTCTCTCCATATCTCAGTTTTACAAAGCTTTTACTCCGAGGATATGGGACACCCCTTCGATTTTGAGCTCTCACTAAGGAGGTTGCACAACAAGGGAAAATTCACAGGTATTTCGCATCCAAGCCAACTTCCAGTTGTAAAGTATAATTCTGGTTTCCTGGATTCTTCTTAAGCCCAAACAGGCACAGCTGGCTAAGGCCATTGAATCTTTGATTATATTCACTCTAGGTCACCTGAGCATGGAGGTTCAGTGACCAGAAAAACAAGCCAATAAGAGTCCTCTATGCATACTTAACAGAGTCTCAGAGTGTGGCATGGGGTAAAAGGTAATCTACAGATAGGAAGCTTGGGAAAAATAAATTACTCTATTTGGAAAAGAATGTAGTGATATTCAATGTAAGATCCTCTCTCAAAGACATTAGACATTTGGGTGGTTCATAATTTAAAAGGTTGCCCACCTGTTAAGCAACATGTAAAATCATGGTCCTGGACCTTAATTTATTACAGATTCTCTTATGGTAATAGGCAGGTTTTTAAAAATATAAAAGTTCTCACAGTTCTAGAGAAGCCAAAACAGCCAGTTGCTAACTTATGAAGTTCAGCAGATTAGTACGATGCAAATGAAGAAGACAGCTTTGTAGAATGATGAGTGAAGAAATCAAAAGGGTCCTGATGGAGCCAGGTGTGCTGTACACCTGCCCAAGATTGTATCGTGTGAGGAATGAACTCTGATCATCCACACTGTGAGGAAAAAACAGATTTCCTTAAAATAGTCTAGCCAAGCCATTGAGCACATAAATAACAAGCAAACAACAGAGAGTGTCTAAAAAATTGACCCCAAAAGAATTTTTAACAAAACAGTATAAGAACACCAAAATCTAAAGCAACACACAGAGGAATATAAGACCCTTTCATTAGGGAAGTGTTTCAAAAGAATCTGAAAGTGTGAGTTCATACATGAACTACAGTAGAAGAAAAATTCAAAGGAGTCACTATAGATATGTCAAGGAACTGAAGTACCATGGTGAAAGAAGGACATAAAAGAAAATGAGGTAACACTGCATCTTCAAGAAGAAAATACTGGTGATGCTATCAATGTCGTACAGGAAAAGTCTAACGGAAATTACTGGATTGAAAACTACAAACACAAATTTAAAATTATCTAAAAGGAACCAAATTATCTAAAAGTAGATCTTAAACTGCAGAGCATTTATCACAATATAATGTACTCTTAGGGGTCACATGATTTTAAAAGCAAAGAGGAATAAGTATTAGAAAAGTAAGGGAGCCTCAGAAAAAATGAAGTTGTCATTGAACCAATATATAATAGGAATACCAGAGAGGTGGGAGAAAGAAAAAGGAAAAATCCTTAGGAAAATAAGACAATATTTTTACAATTTTATGAAATACATTCAATTATGTATAGCTAAGTCAAACTCAGGTTAGGTAGTAGAAAAGTACACTACCAGAATCATCAAAATACAATGTGAAAGTCACGATAACTAAAAACTGCAAGTTTGACACAACAAGAAGATCCATCTCATTCAAGAAACACCAGGGCTGTAAATATCATCAAACAGCACACAGTAGAAGTAGGATATCACTACTAAGAGGCAAAAATGTCAGTCAAGAATCTTTTATACCCAATACATTTATATTTGAAAAATAAAGGCAAAATCAAAACATTTCAAACACATAAGATTTGACAATGTGTTGCTAAAAGCACTGGCTCACAATAAATACTAAAAAAGGTCTCTTAAGAATGAAGTAAGAAATGCTTACTTGTTAGGAGAATGACGGTGGATATGTGCATATGAACCTTTCTTTTTCTTCTCTCAGCTCAGCTAAGAGAAACAAAATGTAAAGTAAGCAAAAACTATGTCTCATTGGAATTAAGTCAGCATAAATCTGAAAAGCTTTTGATGAAATGTATCTTCAAATATGAAAAATAACTCCCAAAAGTAAAATCCTCATTAGAGGCATTAATTACAATTCACTATAAAATATTTATGTAACTCATGATACACTTTTAAAAGGTCAGAAAGAATTCAAGTGGTACAAATATTGATACAAATATAATGGTGTTTGCAGGTATGAGCTCATAGGTGAAAACTCTCATGCTGTTTGTCCTTAAGGAATCTGCATAACATGCTTATTCTCTGGCCATCTTGCCCTTCTGTCTTATGTCATGTGATGACATAACAGAATTTCAGTGTCCTTTTTGGACCTGTTAGCCTCCAGAATTAAAAGTAAACAAATAGCTTTTCATTATAGATATTTACTGTCAGATGTCCTCCTTTGCAAAGAACCACAAAACAGGTTAAATCATGCAGTAAAAAGTAAAACATCAATAGAGTTTAAATGAATAAAAAAGATCCCATAGGATGCATAAAAAATGCAAAAAAAAATTAAATGGAAGATACATATACCAGTAACAGTACAAATAATATTAAATGTGAATGGGTTAAAAAATATTAGACAAGATTGTCAGGCTAGATTTTAAATAGAAAATGGAATCCAGCTATATATTTTTGACTACAAGAAACATGTTTTGTCTAGTTGTAAGTAGATTGCTCTCTGTAAACAGGAGAAGGCCAGTAAAGGCAAGGCTAGAGTCTGTGATTAGACAGTAGAAAAGGAGGGCAGACGCAGTTTTTGAGAGGCAGGAGAGATAGGAAAGACAAGAGAAGAAGTAAAGAAGATGAAGGAAGAGATGAATGGCCCAGATCCATGTTGCTTTAAATAGTCATAGTTAGCTATGAATATCTTATAAGGATAACTAACTAATAAATATCAATTGGCTCCAAGTTTATTGTGTGGATGTTTTGTGGGGTGAGAATTTACTGCTATAAATCTGATTAATTAATTGCAAGCCTCTAGAGTTTGATTTTACTGGAGATTATAACTGTAGCCACAGGGGGCAGATGCTGGGAATGTGATCAGCAAGAGAACCAGGACACAGGCAGTTTCTGTATGGTGCTATCAATGGAGGCAGTGAGACCTCTGGGGCTAGAGACTAGCTGGTACTAGCATGGCATAGTGTTATTTTACATTACTTATTATTTTTCCTCATTTTTATTAAATATTCTGTATTTACATTTGAGATGTTATCCCTCCCCCTCCCTAATGTTCTCTCATTTCCCACCCCCTCCATTTTCCTTCACAAAGGTGCACTCCCTCCTAATCACCCTTTCCACCCCATTGCCAAGGCAATTCCCTACATTGGGAAAACATGCTCTCCCTAGACCAAAACCTTTTCTTATATTGATGCCAGACACTGGTATCTTTAGCTATATATGCAACTGGATAAATAGGTCTCTCAAAGTGTGCTCAAAAGTTGGTATTTTAGCCCATGGGAGTTTTGGAAGGTTTGGGTGGTTGATAATGTTGTTCTTCCCATGAGGTTGCAACCCCTTTCAGCTCCTTCAGTCCTTTTTTAGCACCTTTATTGGGGTGCCCATGTTCAGTCTGGTGATTAGCTGCAAGCATGCACAGATGCACAGATGTATCTATATGACTTTGACATAGTCCCTGAGGCAGCATCTCTACCTGATTCCTGCCAGTAAGTCTTTCTTAGCATCAGCTATAGTGCTTGGATTGGGTGGCTGCATATGTGGTGGATCCCCAGGTGAGGTGACTTCTGAATGATGTTTTCTTCAATCCCTGATTCACTATTTGACCTTGCATTTTCTCCCATGAGTGTTTTGTTCCCCCTTCTAAGAAGAGGCATCCCCATTTTGGTCTTTCTTCTATTTGAGCTTTATAATGCCTGTGAATTGTTTATTGGGTATTCAGAGTTTTCAGGGGCTAGTATCCACTTACCAGTGAGTGTATACTATATGTGTTCTTTGTGAATGGGTTACCTCACTCAGGATGATAGTCTCTAGTTATATCAATTTGCCTACAAATTTCATGAAGTCATTGTTTCTCATAGCTCAGTGATTAACAATGTGTGAATGAATCACATTTCCTGTATCTGTTCTTTTTTTTTTTTTTTTTTTTTTTTTTTTTTTTGAAGGACATCTGGGTTCTTTCCAGCTTCTGGCTATTATACATAAAGCTGCTATAAACATGGTGGAGCATGTGTCCTTGTTATATGTTGGAGCATCTTTGGGGTATAGGCCCAGAAGTAGAATAGCTGGGTTTTCAGGTAGTACTATGTCCAACTTTCTGAGGAACCACCAGACCAATTTCAAGAGTGGTTGTACCAGCTTACAACCACTGTAGAGGAGTGTTCCTCTTTCTCTACATCCTGACCAACGTCTGCTATCACCTGAATTTTTGATCTTAGACATTCTAACTGCTGTGAGGTAGAATTTCAGGGTTGTTTTGGTTTGCATTTCCCTGATGACTAGGGATGTTGAGCATTTCTTTAGGTGTTTATTAGCCATTCGATATTCCTCAGTTGAAAATTCTGTTTGGTTCTGTCACTCTCTAGAGTCTAGCTTCTTGAGTTCTTTGTATATATTAGATACTAGCCCTCTGTCACATACAGGATAATCTTTCCTATATCTGTTGGCTGCCATTTTGTCTTCTTGACAGTGTCCTTTGCCTAACAGAAGCTTTGCAATTTCATGTGGTCCTATTTCTTGATTCTTGATCTTAGAGCATAAGTCATTAGTGTTCTGTTAAGAAAATTTTCCCCTGTACCTTTGTGTTCTAAGCTCTTCCACACTTCCACACTCTCTCTTCTAATAGTTTCAGTGTACCTAATTTTACATGGAGGTCTTTGATCCACTAGCACTTGAGCTTTATACAGAAGATAAGAAAGGATCAATTTGCAGTCTTCTGCATGCTGACGACCAGTAGAGCCAACATTTATTAAAGAGGCTATTCTTTTTCCATTGAATGTTTTTAGCTCCTTTGTCAAAGATCAAGTTACCATAGTGTATGGGTTCATTTCTGAGTGTTCATTTCTGTTCCTTTGATCTACCTGCCTATCTCTGAACCAATATCATGCAATTTTTATCACAATTGCTCTGTAATATAGCTTGAGATCAGGGATGGTGATTACCCTGGAAGTATTTCATTGTTGAGAACAGAGTTTGATATACTAGTTTTTTAATATTATTTTATATGAATTTTCAAATTGCTCTTTCAAACTCCATGAAGAATTAAACTGGAATTTTAAGAAAGATTACATTGAATTTGTACAATGCTTTTGGTAAGATGGCCATTTTTACATTGATAATCCTTCCAACCCATGAGCATTGGAGAACTGTCCATCTTCTGAGATCTTCAATTGTCTCCATCAGTGTCTTGAAGTTTTTCTCATACAGATTCATCACTTGCTTGGTTAGCGTCACCCCAAGATATTTTATAGACTTTGTGACTATTGCGAAGGGTGTCAATTCTCTAATTTCTTTCTCAGGCAGTTTATCCTTTGAGTAGAGGAACACAGTTGATTTATTTGAAATAATTTTATATCAAGCCACTTTGCTGAAGTTATTTATCAGCTGAAAAGGTCTCTCATGGAATTTTTGGGGTCACTTAAGTATACTATCATATCATCTGCAAATGGTGATAGTTTAGCTTCTTCCATTTCAATTTGTATCCCTTTGACTTCCTTTTGTTGTCTTACTACTCTTGCCAGTACTTCCAGTACCATATTGAATAGGGAGAGGGAGAATGGGCAGCCTTGACTAGTCCCTGATTTTAATGGGATGCTTCAAGTTTCTCTCTTAGTTTGATGTTAGCTACTGCTTTATTGTATATTGCTTTTGCTATGTTTAGGTATGGACCTCGGATTCATAATCTTTCAAAGACTTTTATGAAGGGGTGTTGAACTTTCTCAAATGCTTTCTCAGCATCTAGCGAGATGATTGTACAGTTGTTTTCTTTGAGTGTGTTTATATGGTGGATGCATTTGATGGATTTCCACATACTGCACGATCCCTACACCCCTGTGATCATGGTAGATGATTGTTTTGTTGTGTTCTTAGATTTGGTTTGCAAGAATTTTATTGAGTATTTTTGCATTGATGTTCATGAGGAAAATTGATCTGAAGAAATTTATTTTATACTGTTTTTGTGGTGTTTAGGAAGGAGCATAATTGTGACTTCAAAGAATGAGTTGAGACGCATTCTTTCTGTTTCTGTGTTGTAGAAGAGTTTGGAGAGTGTTGGTATAAGGTCTTCTATGAAGGTCTGGTAGAATTATGCACTAAACCCATCAGGTCCTGGGCATTTTTTGGTTGGGAGCTTTTTGCTGACTATTTCCTTAAGGGTTATGGGGTTGTTTAAATAAGTTGTCTGATCTTGATTTAAATTTGGTACCTTGTATCTGTCTAGAAAATTGTCCATTTCTTCTAGATTTTCTAGTTTTGTTGAGTATAGGCTTTTGTAGTAGGATCTGATGATTTCTTGAATTTCCTGTTTCTGTTGTTATGTCTTTCCTTTCACTTCTGATTTTGTCAATTTGGATACTCTCTCAGTACTCTCTGGTTAGTCTGGCTAAGGGTTAATCAATCTTGTTTATTTTTCAAAGAACCAGCTCTTCATTTTGTTGATTCTTTGTATAGTTCTTTTTGTTTTTATTTGGTTGATTTCAGCCCTGAGTTTGTATATACCCTGCTGTCTACTCCTCTTGAATGTATCTGCTTCATTTTGTTCTACAGCTTCCAGTTGTACTGTCCAGTTGATAGTGTATGGTCCCTCCAGTTTCTTTTTGGAGGTGCTGAGCACTTTGAGTTTGCCTCTTACCACTGCTTTTATTGTATCCAGTAAGTTTGGGTATGTTGATCATTCATTTTTGTTAATTTCAAAAAAGTCTTCAATTTCTTTTTTGATTTCTTTCTTGACCAAGTTATCACTGAGTAGAGCATTGTTTAGCTTCCATGTGTATGTGGGCTTTTGTTCTTTTTACTATTATTAAAGACCAGCTTTACTTAGTCCATGGTGATCTGAGAGAATGCATGGGAGTATTTCAATCTTGAGGCCTGTTTTGTGACCGAATATAGGGTCAGTTTTGGAAAAGGTGCCATGATGCCGAGAAGAAGGTATATTCTTTTGTTTTAGGATGAAATATTCTACAGATGTCTGTTAAATCCATTTGGTTCATAACTTCTGTTAGCTTCACTGTCTCTGTTCAGTTTCTGCATCCAATATCTGTCCATTGATGAGAGTGGGGTGTTGGAGTCTCCCACTATTATTGTGTGTAGTGTAATATGTACTCTGAGCTTTAGTAGAGTTTCTTTTATGAATGTGGGTCCTCTTATATTTGGAGCATAGATGTTCAGGATTGAGAGTTCATCTTAATAGATTTTACCTTTGATAAGAAAAAGTGTCCGTCCTTGTCTTTTTAAAAGACTTTTGGTTAAAAATGTATTTTATTCGATATTAGGATGGCTACTCCAGCTTGTTTCTTGGGACCATTTGCTTGGAAATTTTTTCCCAACCTTTAACTCTGAGGTAGTGCCTGTCTTTATTGCTGAGATGAGTTTCCTTTATGCAGGAAAATGCTGGATCCTGTTTACATATCAACTCTGATAGTCTATATCTTTTTATTAGATAATTGAGTCCATTGATGTTAAGGAATATTAAGAGTGATTGTTGTTTCCTTTTATATTTGTTGTAGGAGGTAGACTCATGTTTGTGTGCCTTTCTTTTTGGGGGTTTGTTGCAAGAGGATTAGTTTCTTGATTTTTCTAGGGTGAAGTTTCCCTATTTCTGGTGGAGTGTTCTATCAATTATCCTTTGTAGGGCTAGATTTATGGACAGATATTGTATAAATTTGTTTTTGTCCTAGAATATCTTGGTTTCTCCATCTATGGTGATTGAGACTCTTGCTGGATACAGTAACCTGGGCTGGAACTTGTGTTCCCTTAGGTCTGTATGATGTCAGTCCAGGATCTTCTAGCTTTCATAGTCTCTGTCAAAAAGTATGGTGTAATTCTGATCAGTCTACCTTAATATGTTACTTGTCCTGTTTTCTCTTACTTCTTTTAGTATTATTTCTCTGTTTTGAGCATTTGTTGTTTTGACTTTTTTGTGTTGGGAAGAATTTCTTTTCTGATCCAGTCTACTAGGCGTGCTGTAGGCTTCTTGTATGTTTGTGAAAATATTTTTTTTAGGTTAGGGAAGTTTTCTTCTATAATTTTGTTGATGATATTTATTGAGTGTTTCCATTGGGAGTCTTTGCTCTCGTCTACACCTATTATCCTTAGGTTTGGTTTTCTCGTTGTGTCCTGAATTTCCTGGGTGTTTTGGGTTAGAATCTTTTTGATTTTTCCATTTTCTCTGACTGTTGTGTCAATAGTTTCTATGGTATCTTCTGCTCCTGAGATTGTCTTTTCCATCTCTTGTAGTCTATTGGTGATGCTAGCATCTATGATTTCCGATGTCTTTTCTAGGTTTTTCAACTTCAGGATTGTCTTCTTTTGTGTTTACTTCATTGTTCCTACTTCTGTTTTCAGGTTCTTCACCTGGTTGTTTGTGTTTTCCTTTAGCTCTTTAAGTGACTTTTGTGTTTCCTCTTTAAGGGCTTTAACTTGTTTGCCTGTATATTCCTGCCTTTCCTCTACTTCTTTAAATATATTATTTAAGTGCTTCTCAAGGATGTCCATCATCATTGTGAAGTATGATTTCAAGTCTAAATATTGTTTTTCTGGTGTGTTGGAATATCCACTATTTGCAGTGGTGGGAGAACTTGGTTCTGCGGTGGCTTAGAATCTTGTACTTGCCTATTACCATCTTGTTATAAGTGATGCTAGGTGATCTTATTGTCTCTTGCTGAAGCTTGTCCCTCTTGTGGGTCTGTTGGCTAGTGGTCTCTAGAGGGAGATTGTTCCTAGGTGTTTGTCTCTCTGGGTAGGCTTTGAATTTACTGGCAGAGCTTTATACCTGATGAAGCTAGGCTTGGTCTGGCCTTGGGCTGGAAGTGTGCACTCAGGCAGTACAGTCACCCGTGCAAGGAAAGTTCTGGATGGCTGCTCTGGGGTAGACAGTGGGTAGAAGTTGACTCACCCTTAAGATGGAGAGTGCTTCTGTAGCTCTTCTGAGTTCCTAGCAACCTGTGGCTGGGCAGGCCACAGGTCCTGATGAAACTAGGTCAGGTCTGGCCTTGGGCCAGAATTGTTTGCTCACAGACACTACCCACCTTAAGTTTTCATAATATAATAAACACACACACACACACACACACACACATGCATATGAATGTTTAAACAGATTCTGACATAGATTCTGTATAGAAGGGGAAATGTACAATATTTTGCTTTTCTTCTACCATGTATTACTTTCTCTTTTCCTTGCAGATCTTCTGCTCTTTCCTCATTGGCCAATCTACTTTCATGTCCACACACACCTGCACACATATTTACAATTTTATACTCAAATCTAGTATCTGATTATGAGAAGCACACATAAAAAATATTTATTTGGGAGGATGAGGTTTATTTCACTCAATATGATGGTTTCCAATCCATATTTTTAAGGCTGAAATAATTTAATTTTTCTTCTTAGCTGAATAAAACTCCTTTATATATATCACGTCTTTATCAATTCATCTGCTGAAAAGACTGTGCCATTCTATAGCACAGTTTTTGTGAATAGTGAAGTAATAGGTATAGATGTACATGTATCTGTGTCATAGTGAGGTACGTTGACTTAAGTTCTTTGGGGGAATAAACACAGGTGTGGTAACTTTAATGTGATATCTCTAGTTGTAGTCCCTGTTGAACACTCATATAGATATCAGTAATGACTAGCAGTTTATATTGATATCAGAAACAAATATAGGTTCCTCTTTTACCACATCCTCAGCAGTATCTGCTGTCATTTGCATTCTTGCTAATAAGCATTGGAACTGAGGGTGAGATTGAATCTCAATGCAGTTTAATTTGCATTTTTCCTGATGGCTAAGACTATTGAGCACTTCAAGTATTTATCAGCAACTTGTATTTCTTTTGAGAAGTGAGGAGACATGTTTTAAATAGTTGTAGTTTGAAAATAATGAAAAGGGATTTGTTATACAAGTACCAGAATAAGAAATTTTGAGTTACTTTACTAATCAACAAAATAGACTTTCCAAATAAAATCTAGAGAAATAAGAACATTTATAATATTAGGATTAATACAAGAAAAATATATACAATAGTTATAATATATTCACAAACAGCATGGCTGTTGGGAATATGTAAACCCCACCCCACAGTTACCTGGCAACATCCAGGTATGCTCCACCCCAATTACCTAACACTATAAAAGGGGACTGCTTGCCTCCTCCTTGCTCTATTGCTCTCTTGATCTCTTGGCCTCTTGCTCTTTCCCCCTTGCCACTCCTCTCCCTATTCTCCACTCCTCCAAGCCCTCGCGGCCCTCTTCTCTCTACTACTCCTCTCTTCTCCACCTCCTCCTCCTCCTCCTCCTCCTCCTCCTCCTCCTCTTCCTCTTCTTCTCTTCCCTCCCTCCCTCCCTCCCTCCCTCCCTCCCTCCCTTTCTCTCTCTCTCTCTCTCTCTCTCTCTCTCTCTCTCTCTCTCTCTCTCTCTCTCTCTCTCTCTCTCCGCCCCCTACTACCCCATGCCCTGAATAAACTTTCCTCCCATACCCTGAACAAACTCTATTCTGTACTATACTGTCATGTGACTGGTCCCTCAGGGAGAAGGAATTCCCACCATGGATACCCCAGAAGCATCCCCTTAGCTCCCATGCCTCACTGCACCTCCATGGAGCATAGCACCCCCTCTCTTCATCTTTTTCCTGACATTGGTGCCGGAACTCCGGACGTCATCTTTTTTCCTAACATCTCTTTTCTTTCATTGGTGTCATGACCAGATATGTCCTTACTTTCAATGACTGATCACACTGACACAGAATTAAGAGAAAATACACAGTTCTAAATAATATTGGATATTTAATACCCATTAACCTTAATGATAGGAAAGAAATAGAAACTAAAAGGACAGCCCTTTAAATCAACAAGATCTACTAGACACCTTTACAACATCAGCCCAAAACCTGGAAGCTAGTCCCTCTAAAGAACATCAAGGAGCCAGCAAGGTGACTCAGCAGGTGAAGGTACTTGGTGTTGAGACTGACAACCTGAGTCAGTCTCAGAATCCATCCAAAAGACAAATAGAAAAGACTCCCAATAAGCTGTCCTCTGATTTACAAATGCATACTATGGGCATATACACACCACAAACAAATACATACAAATAAACCAATAATTCATAAATAAATAAACCAATCCCTGAAACTGGCCTGGTGACATAGGCCTGTAATCTAAGCTACTTGAAAGACTAAGGCAAGAGACCACAAATCCAAAGCCTGCCTGGACTACACAAGGAAGTCAAGAGCAGCCCAGGGAGACCCTGTTAAAGTTTATGAAGCAATGGGTTCTGGGGCAATGCCTTAGTGATGGAGCTCTCATATAAAACATATAGAGGACATCTATAGAGCCAGAAATTCAGAAATTTATTTTCTAAATAGAGAAGTGAAAATTTTTTAACTAGAGAGACTAATCCAAAAGTTGGGGAAAAAACAAAACAATAAATTGCTGAAGCAATAAATAAAAAAAAAATAGTCATCATTACTGACTGTGCAGAAATGAGACAGAGATCTCTATGATCAAATGAAAATCTAAATACAGAATTATATACATGATGTGCACAGGCCTTCGACTGACCCACAGCAGCAAAAGAAAATGTTTGAATAAACCTGACATTTAAAAGTACCAAAAATAATTAATCATCAAAGATTTTTTTTTTATTTTCTTGGGCAAGTAAAATGGTTTAGTCAGTATAGATATCTGCAGTCAAGCCTAACCAATGAGTTTGATCCTGTGTTCCACATGGTATAAAGAGAGAACTAACTTCTATAGGTTGTTCTCTAACTCGAACACAAGCACGCTGCTGTATGCATCTCTCTCTCTCTCTCTCTCTCTCTCTCTCTCTCTCTCTCTCTCTCACACACACACACACACACACACACACACACACACACACTCACACACATCAGAGCAAATCAAATAAGTAATGTTACAAATGTAGTTTAAACTTTTTAAAAAACAATTTAATTTCTATTTTTGCATATATACGCATATGCTGGCTCTTGCTTGTACCTAGCATAAGGAACAACTTTCCCAAGCCAAGCACTGCTTAGTGCTGTGAACTCTAGGCTACTTCGCGAATGAGATTTTAGAATGATTCTATCTCCACCATGTTTCTGTTGAAAGACACTTGGGATTGTAGGTTCATGACTTGCCACTGCTGTTCCAAAAGTCAAGCTCATTATCTGATTTACTGGGTCTTTACCTCCCAGCCATCTCCCTAAACCCAAGAAGTTAATTGTTTTTAAATAAAATAACAAATAAATAAGATAAAATTTTAAATTAAATAAAAATGAGGCCTAGCTGGCTTCTTTTGAAAAGAATAAGATGATTTGTTTTTGCAGACAGAGAGGAAGCGGCAGAGAATGGACAAAACCCAAGAATACGAACGATTTGGGGCATCATTTTCCTCCACAACACTGTGAACATGTTTTTATTCATTATTTTTATATTTGTGAAAACTCAAAGGACACACAACACCAAGTCTGAGAAACTTCAGGACATCAGACGACAGTGTGCCAGGACTCTGATTCGCAGCATGTCCACAGAGGGGAGACGATGGGCTCCAATACAGTGCTATTTGCTGTAATGTCTTTTCCATTTTATTAATAGGGAAAACAACAAGAAGAACATTGACGTACTGGCACATATCACACAGTGTACGGATGAGCCACCAAATGCTTAGCTAAGTCAAGGGAGACATTTTAAAGACTTCACTTTGTCTGATCTCATTGATGTGAATATTCAGAATAGGTAAATCCACAGGGACTGGAAACTGATTAATGCCTTCCTGGGATCCCAGAAGGTAGGACTATTGTAGTGATAGCCAAATGGGCTGCAGCTTCTTTTAAGATAATGAAAAGGCTCCAGTAGGGAAGGTTGCTCAGCTCCATCAAAGTATTAAAACCTAGAATGATCTTTTAAGTGAATTTATGGCAGATGGATAATATCTGTAAAAGCCACTTTAAATTACTTAAAAGCACAATCTCTGAAATTTGGGGAAAGTAAATCCATACAGGACAAAACAAAGCAAAACCAAAGCAAGGTTGTTTAGACTGCAGCTTTTCTGGGTAGGATCTCTGGTCTCAGCTAAATATGGATGTTTGAAAACTAAGGAGGAAAAGTAGGGGTAGCAAGTCACATTGTCCCTGCATTAAATTAGGTCCTTCAGGTAAGTTACACCATGAAGGGCAGGTGAACCTTAACCTTAAATACCTGCTGGCTCCAGGAACCAATAGAAAATCACATCAGGACAGAGGTAGAACTTGTGAGAACAGTGTTGTTAGTTTAAAATAAAATATGCAACATGAATATCGGTTATAAATCTTCGACCTAAAAGTATACACAAAATGGGTCCTAAGCTATTGAGAACCCAAGTGAATCTCAAAACCAAGCAAAAACAAACAAACAATCCACCAGTTAGGAAGAACAAGTTCATATTCTAAAAATACAAAACACGGTAGGACACAATCTTTACAGAAAGAGAGGCAAGAGCTAACATAAATAAACAGATATCAAGCTATGGACAGCAGCAGAGCTGTTGGAACTGCTAACAGAACCATTAACAGAGCCCAAGAAGAAAAACCAATGCAAAATGAAATAATGGTTTTCTTTAAAGCATTTATCTTGTCATATAAATAATACAAAAATGAACTGCACTGCACTCTTAAGAGTTGTAAGTTGTCCTGCATGTCTGATACAAATAATATTTTAATTTTGCATTATTTCCCGTAGTTTACAAAAGCATCTAGGAAGGACCCCCAGACCTTGGAATGAAGAAATATCTCCTGTAAACTGCATGGCAGCAACATACCACATAAGAAGAGTTAAGAATATTTGAATGAGACTTTCTCCAGGACTGGACAGCCAGATAGCACTGTGTAGTGATTTAAATGTCACTGACAATATAAGTCACCTACCACTTCCCCTTTATCCCATAGTTATGGGGACTACATGCTGCTCTAACAGTAAACCCTGGAAAGTATATTTTGTTTTGTTTTGTTTTGTTTACTTCTTTCTACTTTACTAGACCTTAGATCCAGTGGCTATCTTTAAATAGAAAAGGCATGAAAGGAACCTTGAATGGTATTTCCTGCTCTCCTGAGACTCATTAACTTCTCAAATCTAAGCCGTGGGAGTGCTTACCCATTATGTTTGGTGGGATTTTGACCTAGCAAAGTGCTTTCTCCTGGGAAGGTGTCTAACACACATTAGGAAGGAATGAGCTGTGAGGAAAGAGATTTAGCAAGGAGGAGCAGAAACTGAAAGGAGTTCAACAAATATAACTAGAAAACACTGATAAAAGTAGAAAAGACAGGCAAAAAGGGACTGTGTCCAGGGCTGTGTCAATGGAACATGGTGGCCTGGGTGACCACGATACTCCTGTTAAACAATAAACTTCATCATTGGGAAGGGACATCCCTTCACCAGTTTGGATCACACAATAACAACCTGATTCCCTAATGCTGGTATTTAAAATAAAACAAAGGTTTGTTGTCAGAAAGCTTTGCTTTAGATTTGACTGACAGCCAACTGCATTTTGTAGCAAGAAAAGGAATTGGAGGGTACAGTTACCTTAATAAAGATGGTGCTATGTAAAAAACCTGGATCAAAAGGAACCAAAAGGCAGATAGGAGTGGGGATTCTTCTGCAAGAAATGCCACAGGCAGTTCCCAAGATGACAAATACTTGATTAGGGTCAAGTGTCTGCAAGAGAGTTCAATTTTCATTTGACATCACAAGCTTGCACCTGGCACAGAGAGAGAAAGGGAAAATCCCACAGCGATGGAAGATAATACAGATGATGAATGTGTAGCACAAAGCTGCTACTTTAAAGCATATTAACTCAGAGCAGTGATTTGTGAACTCAGATACTCTGTAACTAAGTGTGTAGAAACACCTGCTTCTTCCTGTGCTCTAACACAGTTCTGTTCTCTGACTTGGTGAAAGTCTGACACTCTTGGGGTGTGTGGAAATGAAGGGACATGGCTTTAGAAAGGAACTTTCAATAATATATCTAAATTTCCACTCAAACAATGGAGAGACAGAAGAGCATGCTGTAGATCTGCTTATTGTATCAGAAACCTTGTATCCACATCTCACCTGAGAACACAAAAGCTTCATTAGCAAGGATGGACCTGCAAACTCTATTTAGTAGACAAAGCAAACAACCATGATGCCCTATGCTATAATTTTTAAGAAAGAAAAATGGTATGTCTCGACCCATGATCACCTACGAAAGGCAAAAAGCCATCTTCTGACACCATATCAGGAAGAGGTGTTCCTGATCATATCTGCCATGGATGATGAGGTTAATCAGAGATAAGCCCCTAAGACTTTTTATATATTGCTGGTATTATGTAAATAACAATTACTCTAGTGAACATCAGTGACCACCTTTGTCTTACCCAGTGAGAGAAATGTGTAGTCTTTTTCTTTAGATTACCCTCAGGGGTGTCTCCGTAAAGTTCCTATGATTGCTGTACATTTGATCTAAACATTATATCCATGCCAGTTTGATTTCAGAGCCAATATTGCTAAGGACTGTGTAAAATCTTGACTAACTAGTTTATTTTTTTTCCTGGTGTTTTCTGAGAGAGGAATCCATAACCTAACCTGTGAACCCTTTCCCACCCACAGTTAACACTTTCAATTCACCAAGAAATATCAGAAAGAATCTCATATTTCCTTTTGCAGGCTGTTTGCTTTCTTTTTCACCAAGGTAAAGAGCTTGTCATGTTTGGTGATGATGCATCATATCATTTTTTTCAGTTTTGTTGGATATTAACATTTCAAATGTTATATACTTTACCCAACTCCCCTCCCTCCTCCCTGTCAACTTGCTTCCTTGAAGGTGCTCCCTCTCCCAATCACCCTCTCCACCTCAGTGCCTTGGGATTGCATTCAATTTGTAGATTGCTTTTGGAAAGATGGCCATTTTTACAATGTTGATCCTTCCAATCCATGAGCATGGGAGATCTTTCCATTTTCTGAGATCTTCCTAGATTTCCTTTTTTAGAGGTCTGAAGTTCTTGCCATCCAGATAGATCTTTTACTTGCTTGATTGTGGTCACACCAAGTTTTTTTATATTCTTTGTGGATATTGTGAAAGATGTTGATTCTCTAATTTGTACTGTTTGTACTTTGAGCAGAGGAAGGCTACTAATTTGTTTGAGTTAATTTCATATCCAGCCACTTTGCTGAGGTTGCTTATCAACTGCAAAAGATCTCTTGTGGAATTTTTGGGGTCATTTAAGTATACTATCATATCATCTGCAAATAGTAATATTATGACTTATTTCTTTCCAATTTATATCCCTTTGACCTCTTTTTGTTGTTTTATTGCTCTGGCTAGTACTTCAAGTACTATATTGAATAGGTAGGGAGAAAGTGGCCAGCCTTGTCTAGTCCCTGATTTTAGTGGGACTCCTTCGAGTTTCTCACCATTTAGTTTGATGTTGGCTACTGGTTTTCTGTATATTGCATTTACTCTTTTTAAGTATTAGTCTTGAATATCTCACATTTCCAAGACTTTTAACATAAAGGAGTGTTGAATTTTTTCAAATGCTTTCTCTGGATCTAGAGAAAAATCATGTGATTTTTTTTTTTTTTTAGCTTGTTTATATAGTGGATGACATTCATGAATTTCCATATATTTAACCATCTTTTCATTCCTGGGAAGAAATGTACTTGATTACAGTGAATGATTGTGATGGGTTCATGAATTCAGTTTGCAAGAATTGTATTGAGTATTTTGGAATCAATGTTCAGGAGAAAAACTGGTCTAAATTTCTCTTTGTAGAGTCTTCCTGTGGTTTAGAAATGAGCTTAATTGTGGCTTCAAAATATGAGGTGGGTAGTATTCCCTCTCTTTCTATTTTGTGAAATAGTTTGGAGAGTATTGGTATTAGGTCTTCTATGAAGGTCTGATAGAATTCTGGGCTTAACCCTTCAGGTCCTGGGCCTTTTGTGGGAGGAGTTTTTGATGACTCCTTCTATTTCTTTAGAGGTTATGGGGCTGTATAGATAGATGGGTTATCTGATCCTGATTTATCTTTGGTACCTGGAATCTCTCTAGAAAATTGTCCAATTCATCTAGATTTTCTATTTTTGTTGATTAGGCTTTTGTAGTAGGATCTAATGATTTCTTGAATTTCCTCAGTTTCTGTTGTTAGTTCTCCCCTTTCTGATTTTGTCAATTTGGATACTCTCTCTGTGCCCTCTGGTGAGTCTGGTTTTGTTGATTTTTTGTATAGTTCTTTTTGTTTCTATTTGGTTGATTTCAGGTCTGAGTTTGATTATTTCCTGCCATCTACTTTTTTTGGGTGTATCTGCTTCTTTTTGTTCTACAGCTTCCAAGTTGTGCTGTAAGGTTGTTAGTGTATGCTCCTCCAGTTTCTTTTTGGAGGTGCTCAGCACTAAGAGTTCTTCTCTTAGCACTGCTTTCCTTGTACCCAAAAGTTTGGGTATGTTGTGCCTTCATTTTTGTTAAATTCAAAAAAAATCTTTGATATTTTTAAATGTCTTCCTTGACCTAACTATCATTGAGTAGAGCATTGTTTAGTTTCCATGTGTATGTGGCTTTTTGTTCTTTTTACTATTAATAAAGACCAGCCTTAGTCCATGGTGATCTGAGAGACCGCATGGGATATTTCAGTCTTGTTATATCTCTGGAGTCTTGTTTTGTGACCGAATATAGGGTCAGTTTTGGAGAAGGTGCCATAAGGTGCTGAGAAGAAGGTATATTCTTTTGTTTTAGGATGAAATATTCTATAGATTTTTAAAATCCATTTGGTTCATAACTTCTGTTAGTTTCACTGTATCTCTGTTCAGTTTCTGCATCCATGATCCATTGATGAGCGGGGTGTTGAGGTCTCCCACTATTCTTGTGTGCAGTGCAATATATGCTTTGAGCTTTAGTAGAGTTTCTTTTATGAATGTGGGTGCTCTTATATTTGGAGCATAGATGTTCAGGATTGAGAGTTCACCTTGTTAGATTTTTATCTCTGATGAGTAAAAAGTGTCAGGTGTTTTTGTCTTTTTTAATGACTTTTTGTTGAAAATGTATTTTATTTGATATTAGGATGGCTACTCCAGCTTGGTTTTTTTTTTTTTTTTTTTTTGACTATTTACTTGGAAATTTTTTCCCAGCCTTTTACTCTGAGGTGGTGCTTGTCTTTGTTGCTAAGTTTATTTTATGCAGCAAAATGCTGGATTCTGTTTACGTATCCAGTCTGATAATCTGTGTTTTTTATTGGAGAACTGAATCCATTGATGTTAAGAGTTATTAAGGGACAGTGGTTGTTGTTTCCTATTTTTTGTGTTAGAGATAGACTTATGTTTGAATGCTTTTCTTCTTTGGGGTTTGTTGCAAAAGAATTAGTTTCTTGATTTTCCTAGGGTGAAGTTTGCCTATTTCTGGTGGAGTTTTCTATCTATTGTAGTTTATAGGGCTGGATTTGTTCACAGATGTTGTGTGAATTTGTTTTTTAACTGGAATATCATAACATAGAATATCTCACATCTATGGTGATTGAGACTCTTGCTGAATACAGTAACCTGAGCTGGAACTTGTGTTCCCTTAAGGTCTGTATGATGTCAGTCCAGGATCTTCTAGCTTTAATAGTCTCTGTTGAAAAGTCTGGTGTTATTCTGATTTGTCTGTCTTTATATGTTACTTGTCCTTTTTCTTTTACTGCTTTCAGTATTCTTTGTTTTGAGCATTTGTTGTTTTGACTTTTTTGTGTTGGGAAGAATTCTGTTGCTGGTTCTGTCTATTAGAGGTTCTGTAAGCTTCTTATATGCTCATGGTCATATCTTATTTTAGGTTAGGGAAGTTTTCTTCTAAAATTTTGTTGAATATATTTACTGGGCCTTTCTGTTGGGAGTCTTTGCTCTCTTCTACACCTGTTATCCTTATGTTTGCTCTTCTCATTGTATCCTGGATTTCCTGGATGTTTTGGATTAGAATCTTTGTAATTTTTAGATTTCTTTCACTGTTGTGTTAATGATTTCTATGATATCTTCTGCTCCTGAGGTTGTCTTCTCTATCTCTTGTATTTTGTTGGTGATGTTAGCATCTCAGACTCTGGATATACTTTTTAGGTTTTCCAACTTCAGGGTTGTCTCCTTTTGTGATTTCTTTATTGTTTCTATTTCTGTTTTCAGTTCCTTCACATAGTTCTTTGTGCTTTCTTTTAGCTCTTTAATTGATTTTTGTGTTTCTTCTTTAAGGGCTTTAACTTGTTTGCCTGTGTATTTCTGCCTTTCCTGTACTTTAAGTGTGTTATTTATGTGCTTCTCGAAGACCTCCATCATCATCATGAAGTATGATTTTAAGTCTAAATCTTGTTTTCCTGGTGAGTTGGAATCTCCACTATTTGCAGTGGTGGGAGAACTGGGTTCTGATATTGCCATTTCTTAGAATCTTGAGGTTGGTGGGTGTTTGTCTCTCTGGCTAGGCTGTGAGTTCCAATGACAGTGCCCAGCTTGCTGGGTCTGATGTAGCTTGTTGGGTCTGGCTGAAATTTTGTGCTCCCAGTCAACACAGCCACCTGCACTATGACTGTTCTGGACAGCCTCTTCAGTTGGCAGAAGATTTGCTCTCCCCTCCACTTAGGATGGAGAGCCCTCCTGCAGCTCTTCCGAGTACCCTGTGACCTGTGGGCTGGCCGCTGACCTGATGCAGCTGGGCCTGGTGACTAACTAGTTTATTTCATTCAAGCTCTATATTCAATTTTACCTAAATACTGGTATTTCCATTGTTAAGAGTGTATACACTTACTATATTTTGCACTAAGAGACCACAACAATTAAATAAATAATCACTAATGAAATTTTGTTACTTGAAACAACCAAGCATTAACAGAGTATTTAAAAGCAAATACTGAGACAATGACCATCCACAGAACTGCTGTATAAATTATTTCAGCTGCAATCAGAGAGTGATCCTTGTGGACAAAGAACCATCCTTGAGTCTAGCAGACTTAAGTAGCTCCCAGAAGCATTGGGAGAGTAGCAATAGAAAATGACACAGAGTTGGTGTCTTGACATCCTGTGTTACACTCCCAGGAGTAGAATACCCTGGGACATCCTCTAAGCCAGTGGTTCTCAACGTTCCTATTACTGCTACTCTTTAATTCAGTTCTCCATGTTATATTGACCCCCAACCATCAAATTGTTCTCATTGCTACAATTATAAGTTGTAATATAAATATCTGAAAGTTTTAAGCAACCCCTATGAAGGGGGGTCACTTGACCATCACCCTGGTGGATAATAGGCAGGTAGACAGACAGACAAACAACAGTGGAATCATTCCCCTTTCATGTAACTGAATATCTAAAGTCCCGAATCTTCTAGTACATCCTACAAGACCTTGCTTCTCCTTTCTCTCTCCCAGTCTCCCTCCTACATTCTCTCCCCGTCAGTCTCTCTCAAGAGTAAGATCACAGAAGTAATAATTAAATTACAACTAGGTTCTTTAACTAGTGAGAATCTGAAATCAGGTGTCAGTGGAGTTGGCTGAAAAGTCTGTTCAGTCCCTTTCTTCTGCAGACAGTGTCTTCTTGCTGTGCTGTTACACAAGGCTTCCTGCTGCACATGTCTGTGTTTACACTGCCATAAAAGCAGAGGCATCGAGAGTCCACTAAGATTGATATGAGCACTTTAATCAGAATATCTGATTCTACGGCCCATGCTATGCTGATGCACAGTCAAAAACTAGTCATTTATTTTTTTCGTTATCTAGCTTTGCCATGTGTACCAATGTAAAATTGTGCCTATGAGGAAAAGAATAGGCCTCAAATGTACAAGCAGATAAACTTTACAGAGCTTCGAAGAATATGTCTGGATGTCTTTGAAGGTAAACAAAGCAGAAAAGCTGAAAGGCGCATAATTATTCTAGCTATGGTTGAAACCATTCATCAAGGCGGGCAGCCACACACATTCACCATCATCACCGTCCCTGGCATGACATTCTCTTCCACCATCAGCACAAAGCCACTCTTGCTCAACCTCTCCCCACAAACCACACAAAGTCAACCTAATCAGCCAGCAACAGAGAGTCACAAATGTACGGGGGCTCATTATTCATTGCTCGGAGACAGCTTCAGCAGGCATTGTCTGTGATTAAATATTTAGTGTCACTAATGTCAGCACCAGAGAAAAGAAAACACTGTATTTCCTAAATGTCTTGGAAAGCCCATTGAAGGCTTCAAGTCAATCAATTAATCCTGGGAAAGGCTACCTGATAAAAAGTAACCAAGCTCACAGCCGGGCTCCAGGTCCACTCCCTTGCTCTCTCCTTAGTAGACAATACTAGGACACCTGTGTTGAATTTGAAACCAAGCTTAAGGTGAGAGCCATCAGCAAGAACAAAAAAGTACAAATACTATAAACAATGCACATTCCCAGGCACTGTGGGTGAAGGTAATATGCTGTCTGGGGCTCTTCAGGTGTGGGGAAACAGGAGCCATCACTCCTCAGGCAGATGACAGCGCCAGCTCTGCTTCATTCCACAACAAAAGGACAATGTGTCTCCATCCCCACATCGCTCCTCAAAGACAAACTCAGCAATTGCCAGACTAGAAACCTAAATTGGATGCAAAACAGGAGTCACTTGATCTTTACAATTTCATTTTGTCAGTTAAATACTGGGGGGCTCCATGCTTGAGTCTGAAATGTTGAGTTCACACACTCAACTTAGACCTCTTCCAGACTCAGCTGGCTTAGACTTGACCCAGACATCCAGAAAGTTCGAACAGGGTGCATTTGCATAGCGTAAATTCAATACCTCTGCTCAAACTGCTGTCTAAATTTTGCACAGATCCCCATTACTTGATACCCAAACACTGTGTGGAAACTCATTACTTCTTGCACAGACCTCATTAGGTAGACTGCCCAACTTCACACACTAGAACTATTTAGAGCAGCTTAGATAAGGAGTTCAGATGCTCCATTCTGTCACTCTTTCTCCCATCCTTGTCTATTACCTAACACCACCTCTCTGGACACACTGATGCCACGTTAAGTTTCAAATGGGTCCTTCCCTTTGTGAAGTATTCCTATAGGCCTCAGATCACTGGATCCAACATGGAAACCCTTCAGAAATGCAAGCGCACGAGCAGGAGTTCAGTATAAAGAGTTGCCTTGCTATTACTCCTGAGCACACTCCCTTCACAGCAATACAGATGTCTGGGTCCCACAATCAGTCCAGGTTTAATCTCCCCATTTGCTCTCCACCATTTTCTGATGGCCATGTTTGAACCAATTCCTCCAGGTTTCACTTTTGAATGCCGATAACATAGGTTGTTAATTTTTCCCTGACTCTAATAACCAGTCCTATTTTTAGAGACAAAAATAAATCACTTGCAGTTATCTGAGAAGCATGCCTACAAAAATTAATAAATTTCTCTGTGATTCGATTTTCTGAAACTTAGTCATTGTTCTAGAATCTTCCTGGGGTCTATGAAGGTTGTATAGCACACAGTTTTGAATGCATGCAGGTATTATCTGAGCCTAAAACACCTTGTCACCACACAGATAAAGTTCCAATAAAGGAAAAGTGATTCGAAATACAGTTCCACTGACTATGTAATATTATGTTTGTCACCTATTGGCTCATTCTGAAATAAAAATGCTAAAACTAAAACTGCACATAGGGTATTTATAGATAAGTAGCAATTATTAAATAAGCATTTTATAATTCATATCTATGCAAATAAAAGCCCTGAATGAACTAACTTAGGGTAGCAGCATTAAATACACACTTATTAAATATCACTTAGAAATCTACCATTTTCAAAATACTGAAAGCTACAGGGAACGAGGGTTTTCACTGAAGGATCGTTAATACGTTTACATTTTAAATTATATCTCTTGGGGAACCTAGAGAAAGTGGTTATTTTTTATTGAGGTGTCATCTGGGATTCCATTTGCTGCTCTATCTCTGTAGGACATGACTTGATAAAGATCTGGAAGTGAAACCCACCCAATGGAAACGATATAGAAGTCACAAGCTGAGAGTAAGACACTGTCACTTGCCTTGTGAACTGGCCAAAGAGAAAACAAGCATGGAAAATCTCCCTTGCCAGGAGAATTAAACAAAGTACCATCTTGTTTCAGATGTGCTTCATTTTCTGAATGAAGATGTTGGAGTACGAATGACACCCTACAGTGAAAATGAAAATCACACTCCTTCAAAGAGGAAGCTTCCCTAATGGCTCTTAAACTGTGCTGGGTTGCTCCTGCCAAAGAACCTCTATTGTTTCACTGAAACAGAAACCCTGTTTCAGAAACAGACAGGTTCTCTTCAAAAAAAAAAAAAAAAAAAGAAAGAAAGAAAGAAAGAAAGAAAGAAAGAAAGAAAGAAAGAAAAGAAGAGGAAAAAAGTATTTACTATGTACTATCACCCACTGCCTGGGTGCCTGGTTTGACTTGTTTTCACCCTGGGGTCCAGCTTCAGCCCTGAATGGCATCTTGTGTGGCAGCTTCCCATGCTCCACTGCCTCGTCATGTAGCAAAACTCAATTGTGTTGATGAGAGACAGTGAATAAGCCATGTAGACAGGCTGGATCTGTTTTCACCCATTAAGCTGGGGGGGGGGGGGCTTCTAAAACTGCTGAGCTGTCATTAAGGCACAGGGTGAGATGCCCAAGACAAAACAGCAAGAAGTAAATTGTCTTTGTGCATCCAGGAGCTCTGAGTCGGGAAAGACGTTGCAATGTCCCACAAATTTCATTTAATGGTGTGGAGGAGAAGCCAACACTTAAACCAGTTGTGGCTGAGAGAGGATCACCTTGAATTAAAGTCTGGGAAACAAAGTGGAAAAAAAGCTTAAACTTCAAGCACTGGGCCAGCAAATCAGGCAGTGCTCTCAAGCTCCCTGGCCATTATAGCAAATATTCATGAATCTGGCATAATCAAAAGAAAGAATGTATTAGGCCTTTCAAATTAAAACTTCTTGGACACCTGCCCTTGTCTTATAGCCCTAAGCTGAAGACTTTCACTAAGAAAGACTTTTATGATTTAATGCCTGAACTCCAACAGAGCCCAGTGTGATCACTGGGAATCACAAACATTGGGAATACGCAAACACACCATCTAAAATGTCCTACCGCCCCTCTCAAAACCTCTTTACTGTGTCCATTGACCTTGAAATTAAAATATTTTAACAATATATCTCAAGGACAAACACTATTTATTTCCTACCCCGTTTATTTAACCCTAAATCCTGAGTGGTGAATGGGTAAAGTCAGATCTCACTGTGCTTTAAAATACAATAGACCTTTGTGGCTATTTTGAGAAACAGAAATGCCACTTCTTCCTTGCCACTTTGGAGACACCATTCTCTCTGAGAGCTCCCTCATTTCCAGCCAATACCTGCCTTGTAGAGAGAGGGAATCTCTAAGGTACTGCTGAACAGAAGTTGGGAAAAAAGACATTCTTGGAGAGCTTTAGACTAATAAAAGAATGCTACTCTTTCTTCATCCAAATGATATCACCTTAATATCTAAATCAGAGATTCAACATATCTCACTATCATTGGACATCAGGAAAGTTCAGCAGTGGCAGCATCTAAAAAACCTTTATTATTGAGGTCAATTGGGGGGGGGGTCCATAAATAGCCTCCATTGTCACCATTGTAGCAATCTATCCAGGCACCATTGTAGTACAGAAATGGCTAAAGAGAGAAGATGGGTAACAGTCATAGAATGAACCATCCTGCACACTAGTCTCTGAAAGCATCCTGCAAGGTAAGACAAACATTATGTGTATTTGGTTGGGTCTGATTGGTTCATCTCCTTGCTAATTTTCTACATTTTTTATACTTATTGAATGACTTTTGATGACGTGAACACACTTCTATTGTATAACAACTTCTTTTGAGTTGAAACATCCCATCTCGAATAGAGGTTCCTTAAGGCTCCAGAAGTTTCAAATTAGAACATTTTCTTCAAAATGAGGTTGAGACACACTCAGAAAGTAAACAATTCACAAGTCTCAAGAAGTTCCTAAAATGAATGAGAACTATGAGACCCCTAGCCAGGGTTAAAGAAGAATAAACAGTTGCTGGGTGAGAAGACTCACCAATCTGTTTCTGTTGAGAGCAGAAAGTTCTGGGGCTATGGCTTTTAAGAGTTGTCTCTGTGTGTTTTAGGTGCCCTTTTCATTAGTACTTCTACTGCAAAGGACTTAAGTCATACTTGATCCTCTCAGTAATCCTTCATTCAAATTCCTGTAGCACCAATAATCCCACTTTGGTTCACCGACTTGTACATCAGTAGAATTAATACTTTGATCTGTTGTTGTTTTTTTATCTGGACTGAGTATATATTTTCTCCCCAGGAAAATCTCACACATAACTGTGACACCTTAGATTTCAGTGGCATAATTTTATCCCCAACCACTCCACTCTCTATATGAAGTAGATATGCAAGAGTTCCATCCACATCTTTGCCTACTAGAATTTTCCTTTATAATATCTTATGGAGTGATCTCTGAATGAACGACTAATGTGGATGTAAAATACTTTTCTACTCTGAAAAAAACACATTGTAAGTCCCTGGGTTAGACTAGTGTAAGTAAAGGACATCTGGGTACAGTTTACCTACTTCTGTAACTCTCTGACTCTACCTAGGCTTAATGCCAAAAATGCCCATTTTTCACCACACAGTAGATTACTGTTGCCTGACCTAATCTAATTTCTTGAGGCATCTGGTAAGCATAACTTATGATAGGTAGCTCTGGTTGTGTAGATAATGAGCAAATCCAATCATTTCCTAGATCACCCATGCCAGGCACTGAGGTTTAACTAAAGAACTTTTGTTTACTACAAAAGAAACAACTTTATTTCAAAACCAAGCATATTGTTCCTTCCGTTTTTCTATGAGGATTTTTAAGATGCTTCAGAGCTTCTTAGACTGATACATTTAACATCATCTGATCTGCTGAGTTATAATAAACTGAGAGGCAAAACAGATTGTCCTGCTATACAAATGCATTGGTCTACATCCTACTCTAATGTAGTACCCTTGAGGGTCACTAAGGAATGGACTGAATGTATAATCTTGGGGGTTGTGTATATTGGTTCCTATATCCACAGAGATCTATAGATATTAGACATAACAAGATATCACTTACAGTGACTAGTATACTCACTCTGATAACCAAACTTTTATCTATTTGGGTACCTTAGTATATACTGTTGGTACATAACAAATTGCTGTCGTTAGTGGCCTAAAACATGTTTTTTAATTATTTGACATTTTCTTTTAGGGTTCCAGAGTCTAGGCATGGCATAACTGAGTTTTCTACCTTTGGGTTTCAGGAGGCTACAGTCAAAGCAAGGAAAGACCTGAAGATTCATCCAAGGTTAGAGAAAATCCACTCTCGGTCTTCCTCATCTTGTTGACAGAATTCCATGTCGCTATATAGCCAAGTTGTCTGTATCTTCTCATTGTGCTTTCTGGTACCCACTCTTGTCCTAAAACATGCTTTTAAATTTCCTGCCAAATATCGTTCATTCATTCACAATATAGCCTTTTGCTTAGACACTTAATAGGAGCCTCACTCTCTTCAAGAAGAATCTAATTCCTCTTCAAATGGTACCTGTCTGATTAAATCCTATCCAAATAGCAGAAGCTCTTTCTTCCTCTCTTCCCTTTATTTATGATTTTGGGAATCCAACTGGAAGTCTTTTATATGCTTACTCTGTGCTCTCTGACCCAGCTACACTCATAGCCACAGCAAATTCAATTTTATTAACTAAAAACCTTGATACCTTCATTACATCTGCAAACCTATCATCTTTGCCATAAAATATGATCTGAATCATGAGAGCAAAGCCCAATCATATCCACATGTCTCAGCCAATCCATTGAAGATAATAATACGGCTGGTCCTCAGCAAGGACTGTGAATCATGAGGTCTAATTTCAATTCTATCTTGGACTGTGTATTATACTCTTGGGATTTGTCATCAACCCATTTTGAAAATTTTCTGCCTTTATGTTCTTTTGGAGTATCCCATTAGGAAAAGTTAAAAATTCTCATTCATTTCTCTCTTTGTGCCTCTGTCAACTATTATCTAGGCAGAGGAAGATAGCTCAGGAGGTAAAGACATTTTGCCACCAAACCAGATAACCTGGATACCATCTCAGCAATGGATCTGATTGAAGGAAGGAACTGACTCCCACAGTTTGTTCTCATTTCTGTGTTGCAGCATACACACACACACACACATACACACACACACATACACACACACACACACAACATGAATGTTATTGTTAATAATTTTTTAACTTGTATGTTGTATTTTTTGCTTTTCTTTGCTTTGTTTGAAGTCACACTAAAATTTCTATTGAAATTGCTAATAATATTGTTTTGGGCAATAATCTGATTACAGAACACAAATGAGAAGGTCATTGTGACAAAATAACAAAGAAAGAGAAAAAAGGCAGAATTGCAAAAGAAGTTTTGTGGGAAAAATAAAGACAAAGCAGTATATTTTAGAGAAGTTAAATTATTGGTGACATGCCCTCGAAAGCCATTCAAAGGAACAAGAATGCTAAATAAATGGAAAATACTCAGTTACAACTTACAATTGTTGTCTTTCTCAGGTGTCACTACAGCAACCTCGGGCCACTGAGTGTTCCACTAGCATTTCTAGCTTTAAGTACTATTTAATAAATAATTAAATGCCTTGGAAAATGTCTAGGGAAGCCATACATGTGAATCTTGAATATGGTTTTTACTGCCAGAAAAGGTGGAAATTTTGAATTTGTCTAGAGAATCAAGGACAACGACCCAGTGTGACCACTGTAATGTGACAAGAAAGAGACAGATGCCACAGCTGGTAGAAGCAGAATAGGTAAAAAAAATTAGTCTATAATGTGATATAAAATACAAATATTTTACAAGACATACATAAAATTAGTAAAATACAACAAAAAATAGGTTTTCTTATTCAAATCACTTTTTGCCCATAAGAACTCAGTATTTTAATGATGCTCTTCCTTGTTCTATGTAAGTGAAGGAAGGTGGCACAGGAAACTGTTTGCTGGTGTGTTGCACTGTTTTGACATTCAGGGGGTCTCTAGAAGACAGACATGCAGTCAAGCACCCATGATAAGGTGCTATTCACATTGCCACTTACTTCTGAGAGACATATTTACTGAAGAGTCTATGAAAACATCATCAAATGCCCTGTAGGTTGGCTAAGATGGAATCCTGTCACCTTGTTCTGTCACAGTGGTTCTCAGCCTGCCTCGTGCTGTGACCATTTAATACAGCTCCTCATGTTGTGCTGACCCCCAGCCATGAAATTATTTTTATTGCTACTTCATAGCTGTAATTTCTTACTGTTAAGAATCTCAATGTAGTCAACAAATTTGTGCCACAGAACTTGGGTTGAGATTTTATCAATAGTTATTAAAAAAAACCTACTGTGCAATGACATTGGATTTACAACCATTGTGCTAATATGATTTTTGTTTTCTACCCAATTGGGAAGATGAGAAATAATGAAACCTTGAGAAAGCACAAATAAGGTTTAAATCATTCATACATCAAATCAAACTAACTGTACTCAAACATTGGTCAGGATTTACAACTACTGGTAGCAATGTATCTTAACCATTACTGGAGGGTATTGTGTGGTTAGAAGGTAATCTCAGGACTAAATGAAATCCCGGCCCATTATCAGACTCAGACATTTTAAAGGTTTGGGAAGTTTTGCTGAGATCAAGGTGTATCTAGGAATGTCCTTGCAGATGTCTTAATTTTCATATTTGGCTGTTCGTCTTATTTTGTGACACCAGGTCTCCCAGATGAACTTGGAGTTCTATGACCCCAGGTACTAGCTAGCTAGTAATCTGTAGGGACACACTGATCCTCAATGCCGGGTTATACAATATCATATGCTACTGTGCTATGGTTTGCAATTTTTGTTTGTTCTTCTCTACTTGGGTTCAAAAGATCTGAGATTTTGAACCTATCTCCTTAGCCCCAAGATGCTTGACTTTAAAAAAAATATATATTGCAAATTCTCTGTATTTACATTTCAAATGTTATCTCCTTTCCCCCCACTCCTATCCCCCCCCCTTACCTCCATAAAGGTGCTCCCTCTCCCAATCTGCCTCTCTACCTCAGTGTTATGGAATTCCCCTACACTGGGAAAATGAGCCTTTACTGGACCAAAGGCCTCTTCTCCCATTAGTGCCAGACAATGCTATCCTCTGCTACATATGCATCTGAAGCCATGGGTCTCTCCATGTGTACTCATTGGTTGGTGTTTTAGTACCTGAGAGTTCTGGAAGGTTTGGTTGGTTGATATTGTTGTTCTTCTCTTGAGGTTGTAGACCATTTCAGCTCCTTTAGTCCTTTCTCTAGCTCCTTCACTGGGGACCCTGTGTTCAGTCCAGTGGTTAGCTGCAAGCATCCTCATCTGTATCAGTATGGCTTTGGCAGAGCCTCTGAGGAGGCATCCATATCTGGCATTAGCAATAGTGCTTGGGTTTGGTGGGCATATGGGGTGGGTCCCCAGGTGAGGCAGTCTCTGGATGATCTTCTGTTCAATCCCTGCTCCACTATTTATTCTTGTGTTTCATCCTGTGGGTGCTTTATTCTTCCTTCTAAGAAGATGCTTGATTTTTAAAAGCAAATAACTGTCACTTTTCATGGAGTATACAATAGATCCACACCAATCCAGGCTTGGAAGACCTCTATCAGTTCATTTCTTTGATTCTACACATTGAAAGACTTTTGTATCTGTTTTTGTAGATTAACTTCAAAGTACAGACTCTCATGTTAAACACACTGATGTCATAAAACAAAGATAGCAGTCTGTTATGTAAAGGAAGGGCATATGTGTCACCTCCATTTCCTTGAGTGTTTTTTGACTATACATCTTTTGTTATGAATTCATCTTCACTGCTACCTAAGCTTCCCATCCTGTCCCCTAGGGAATCCACTGTCAGCCTTCCATGTTGCCATAAACCTTATAAAAGCAGGACAAGACTGATCACACATATTTTAGTTTTTCATGCTACATAAAGAATGTACATTTGAATGTGTATATGTGAACTGCTTCTCGTAGATTTTTTTCCTCCCTCCATTTCCCTGTAATTTTCATGTTCCCTTGCCTTGTTACTAGAAGAAAATTTCCTTGGACTGAATGAACAAACCATTTCTACTTTCCATTTTAGAGAAATGTTTCAAGTCTCTGCCTCTGGCAGGTCCAAGACCACATGCACTGTCTCCTTAAGGCTTACAAACCCTTTGGAGTACATAACAAAAAAAAAAAAAAAAAAAAAAAAAAAACTGTAGTTTCAGCTCAAGCCTGAGAGTTACAGACTTCCCTGGTTATACCTCACCTTACAGATTTCAGACTTACCTGCCTCCATAAAGGTATGAGTCAATTCCTTCTGATGGGCCTCTTTCTCTCCCCATATCATTTACAAATGCATATGTAATACAGTATTAGATTTTATCTAATACATGCATAAGTACACTACCTGTAAATGTTGAAATGGAGTAAGAGGGATTTCAGCACCCTGCAAGAATCTCAGTGGGAAACAGCTCCATAAATGAGATGTTTTCTAATACAAGAAGTCAGTCTGCTCCGACTCTGTAGAAGCACAGGCAATGCATTTGAGTCTTACTCTGGGGATGGGGACAAGGCTCCGTCTGTTTCTTCAATTACCATTCCATTTCCTGGGAAGCTTCCAGTCTCTGGCAAACAATCTCAATCAGGAGTCTCTCAATTACTCTTCTTCTCATTCTTCCCAACTTCAGTTTCAGGAGAAATGAAACATCTTTGTAAAAATATAGCGAGGACTGACAACATAAACAAGGGATCAAAAGCAGATAGACATTAGCTACATCTATCAGGTCCACAAAGGGGGCAGCTGGACAGGAACTGTGAGTGCAGCCCATGGGTGTCTTCAGGTAGCCACATATGTGACACAAGGGACTTGCTTACTATGGGAGAAAAAAATGGTAAAAGAAGACAAAATTGACTGGAGTGTTTCGAATGGATTGTTTAGACAACAAAATGAAAAGGCTTTTTGAGCCTATTAAATTAGAAAATGTGTGCTGCCTCATAAGCCATTCGCAGAAATGGTGAGATGAGCCACCGCTGATTTAGGATATAACGAGCTACTGTCAGGGACGTGAGAGCATTTCAACTGCAGTCGCATATTACTGTGGGGGGGGTGCAATAAAAATGAAACAAAAACTCCCGGAAGGACTTCATTTTCAACCATTCACTTCAAACAGACTGGAAGTTTCTGCACACCAGGATGGTTCTTACCCTACCTGTTACTCCACCCACAGAGAGCCTTCAGAAGACTGCTGCTCTGCAAAAACAGTCACAGCAGCAGCAGCAGCAGCAACAACAGACACAAGAATCTTCTTCCAAATGCTAAATCTCAGATCAGGAGTGAGGCGCAGTTGGAGGAATGTTTGCCTCGAATGAAGCAAAGGTTTGAGTTCAGATCCTGGCAGTAAAGTAAGACAAGTAAGCCTCAGGTGCCTGTAATTTCAGAACTTGGGACATAAAGGCAGGAGATAAGAAATATATTCTCTTTTTTTTTTCTCATTTTTTATTAGATACTTTGTATTTACATCTGAGATGTTATCCCTTTCACTCACCCCGCTCCCATCTCCCCTTCCCTTTCACTTGTCTTCATGTCACACTCTCTACCCAAATGCCTTGGCATTCCCCTACATTGGGAAAACCTGCCCTCCCTGGACTAAAAGCCTCTTCTCACATTGATGCCAGACATTGGTATCTTCAGCTACATATGCAACTGGATCAATAGGTCTCTCAACGTGTGCTGAAAGGTTGGTATTTTAGTCCACGAGAGTTTTGGAGGGTTTGGTTGGTTGATAACGTTTTTCTTCCCATGAGGTTGCAACCCCTTTGAGCTCCTTCAGTCCTTTCTTTAGCATCTTCATTGGGTCCCCCAGTTCAGTCTGATGGTTAGCTGCAAACATGCTTAGCTGTATCTATATGACCCTGACAGAGTCCCTGAGGAGACATCTCTGTCTGATTTTTGCCAGTAAGTACTTCTTGGCATCAGCAATAGCACTTGGATTTGGTGGCTGCATATGTGGTTGATCTCTGGGTGAGGCAACTTCTGAGTGATGTTTTCTTCAATCCCTGCTCCTCTAAGGAAATACATTCTTTTTAGCTGCAAAAAAAGTCTGAGGCCAGCATGGGCTACATGAGACCTTGTCCCCAAAAGGAAGAGGGAAGAAAGTAAGGAAGGAAGGAAGGAAGGAAGGAAGGAAGGAAGGAAGGAAGGAAGGAGGGAGGGAGGGAAGGAGGGAGGGAGGGAAGGAAGAAGAACTGCCAAGCTCCACCACATATCTCTTAGAGTTTACATTTTAACAAACCCCCATACACTAGTAGAAGATGATAATGTCTTTATATCTTTGAATGCTGAAGAAACGTATAAATTTCTTTAGTGGAAGAACATATCATCTAATTATTTTTTCTGTCAAAATGATGTATTGACTTGTTAAGTATGAAATGGCCCTTTGATCAATAATACTAACATCAACAGCTAGATTAATATGCTTTAAATAGTATATATTCTCTGCAATATTAGAAAAAGTAGGGCCTGTCATTGGTTAAATTTGCTTTATCAATAATTTAATTTTTAATTTCCTACTGCCACTAGACATATACAGTAACGGTTGTCAAAAATAGTCATTTGGCTAAGAAAGGGGTTATTCTGTAATTGGATTATGTCACCACATGGGTTCTTTGTGTGGCCTTGTAGGAGAAAGATATTTCATAGGTTGTTCTGCTGAAAAAAATGTGGAAAGGTTTGGTGTAAAACTCCTTGGGCTGAAGACTACAACCCAAAGGCCATTACTTCCCAGCTGTATAAACGGACTTGATAATTCACTTTGGTGAGCCCCATTTTATTTTTATGGACAGGCAATCTTTCCTTTCTTCAGGAGTAGACACTAATGAAGCAATGCATCTTGAAGGGTTTGTGAAACACGGAGGTCATGGGAAGGTGAGGGGTTCATCAGCATCTCAGCAGAGATGAACTCTGTGACCGACCACACAGCATCTATTTGGTTATTTCTGATGGCTGCTGCTTCCATTACAGGATACTTTGGTTCCTGTTTTCTCAGAGATCAGCATCCTTTCTGCAAATTCTGTGCCCAGTTCTGTTCCCAGAAGTTCGGCTTCAGCAGCTTCAGCACAACCTAAAGAATCCCTTGCCAAAAGCCCAAAGACTGAGGAATAGAATGTGAATTACAAGTACCAGGACCAGGATTTCTTTCTGGTAAAGGAAAGAGAAGCCTCTGCCCCCAGATAAACTTTGAGGCCAGTGTTTTTGACTGACACACTTTTTTCACTAGTTGTGATACAAGACAGCCTGTAGTGCACACATGGAAATTCTTCATCTGCCTTGGGATTTCATTTTTATTGTTTATTTGGACTATAACAATGCTTTCAAAATAGTATTTCTATTTAATAACAAAGTTATATTAAAATGCAAAATTGTCCTAAGCCAAAATATCTCTCATCCTAAATCCAGTTACCAATAGATAATGGTTCACTATAGATGATCAAGTAAATTTTGTCCCCAAAACATTGTGCCTCTTCCCAAATTCTACTCTTTATTGGTCCTACTTGGTTTTTAATCAGTCTGGAAACCTCTTCAACCTGCAAGTTGCCCTTAAATTGATTCCAATTGATAGTGAAGTTCTGTTGTAAGGTCTGACTGACTATGACTGGTCCAGGTAATTCCTCAGATAACTGAAATTCATATCCCCAGGAGGTGAAATCAGGAGTCTGTTCATCAAAGAGGAAGCCCCTGAACTATGCTTAGACCTGATTCATCCCACATAGGTGAACTGATTCTTCTAATACCTGCATGTGTAGAGAGCCTCAGAAACATCCATAGCTTTAGGTGAGTTGTCTTTTAGGTGTTTTTATTTCCCTGAGTGCTTCTTGCCATAAGCAGAGTAGCTAGCTCCGATGCCAAAGTGGAAAGCATAATTCAGGAAGAAACTTGAAAGCATGCCAGAGGGAAAGGAGATGCGTCCATCCCTGAAGAAGTAGGACCTGTGTATAAGAGTGCCCTTCTGTGTAAGAGTGGTTCTTCTGGTGCCACATCATGGGAGTTCAAATGCTACAGTCCATCCAACCAAAACGATTTCCAATTTCATCATTCACATACTTTGATTTCTTCCATTCTACCCCATAAAACTGAATTTGGCTGCCATCTTTTCATCAGCAAATAGCAATCTGCCTGACCAGTAATCATATGTAACACAAAGAGAAAATAAAACTAGCATGAAGCTAAGCACACAGGTCTGATTACAAGATTGTCTGATAAGGTATTTGTTACTTTTCCCTATGTTTACTGACACTCAAGTCAAGATAAGTGTAGTGAATGTATTCTTCATTTAACTAATTGATGTCTGTTGGTTGTTACCAGAGTTGACAATAACAACTTAGATTTGTTCTGGTTGCTAAAATGCTGATGGCAGTACATGGCTTCATCTGGCTCTTTGGGACCATACCAACAGGCTTGTGGGGAAGGAATTCTGGATTAGCCACCAGCTCTATGCACAGGTATGAGAGTAGATGGAATGTGACAAATGAAGGGTTTTCTTTTCAACTATGATAGCATTGGTTGTCTTAATACCACTGCCAAGAATCTGAATAGACTTAACTTGCTCTAAATGAAGTGTTTATAGTTTGCCTTGTTCCAGATGTGCCCCAGTGAACATACTGTTCTATTGTGCTAAACCCTGTACCAGGCCCCAAAGTCACACTAACTCTGTTCTGTAGAACTTCTCAATATACTTAGAGAAGACAGATTCACTACTCGCTTGACCCCAAAGCTCTGTACTTGGCATCTATAATCCAAAAAAGCAGCAATTTTTCTATCTTCTACATAGGCATAGTTCCAGTTACATGGCAAATGTGTGATAAATGTGTGATAGTTGGATGGAAGAATAGATGAATAAGTGGGTATGAAATTGCATGTCACAAAATACAGATAGGAGATATTGTCAGTGATTAGAAAATGATGGAAGAATAAGTAATTTTCCCTGTTACTGACAGGTCTTATGAGAACCATAAAGTCTTGGGCTGGTGCTAGACCACATTCTCCCTCATACATGAAATCACACAACCTCTTTCCTTTTTCTCAAGACTTGTCAGCACCACCAGGCTCACTCCATAATAACCTTAGGAATTAAAAGAAAGAAAAATTATATTCTGATATGAGATAGAAAAATATTTGCAGAGTAAAATCACAAGTCTAATTGTCAAATTTTCTGAAATATCAACTAACTTTTTATTCTGGAGAAAAGTATACATGAAGCCTCCTCAATTGTGTTTTAATGCCATAGTTATATGGGAAGAACACTGAAGAAAACAATTTCAAACATGGGCTATGGTACACATACAGGTCACTCTCCCCCTCACGAGCACCCTTCCTGAGGATGATAGTCTACCTTCTCTCACTGGTATTGGAGAAACAGCTGATGGATAGTGAAAAAAAACATATACATTAAAAACAAACAAACTAAAAACAAAAACAAAAAAAAAAAACAACTCTTATGAAGTTATAAAGTAAGAACCCTGAGACAGACAGACAGACAGCTTTAAGATTCTCAGTCTTGTCACCACAATCAATCCCAGCCAGAGGAAATAATTCAAACACCCTTTCCCAATGTCTGAACTACAGTTTAAAGACTGTAGTGAACCACTGAACTACAGGCTGTGTCTGTTCCAGAAGCCACATGCTTAACTGTAACCCTTCCGTTGTCTTGTCTTACCATGTCTTGTCTTGTCTTGTTTTCTAACATGCTTTCAGACTTTATCCTGAGTGGAATATCATTTTCTATACCATTTTTATTCTAATACCATTTACTTAAGTGCAAAATACACATTTAACTTTTAGACACAGCACTGGCACAGCGAAGGACTTTCTGCCTCTTCTTCGCAAGTCTGTTATTTTGCACTACAAACTGAAAAAACTTGGACAGTGTAAAAATGGGTCCTGCTTCATAAAGCAGGACAAAAGAAAGGAACAAAGGAAAAAAAAGAAAGGAAGAAAGAGAGGAAGGAAGGAAGGAAGGAAGGAAGGAAGGAAGGAAGCACTGATTGTTTTCTGCGGATATACAGAACAGTGGTTTGTAATGATTTTCCTCATAACTCTTGCTGACTTCAAAGCATAATCAAAAGGCACATTTCTGATTAATCCAGGGCCCAGTCCACATAGGCACATGTGCAGGGTTCTGATAAGGTAAAGAAAGATGTGTTTCCATGTCAACAATTTAAAGGCTTGAACTATTTTGAGTTGTTAATATAAACTTTGATATTAGCACATTGACTTTGACAGTTTTGCAAGGAAGAAATTCTAACACAATTGAGATAACTGTTGAAATATATTAAATCTCTAGGATAAGTGGAAAATTTGTACGCATGACAGGTTTGTCAATCACTTATTGCCCTGGTTTGGTGACATTAGCATGTGGGGTTTTGTGATTGTTGTTGTTAACTAGAAAATAAAGACAATATGCTATTTCATTACTAAGCTAAACTAAAACATTCTTTAAATTTTTATTGCTTCCTATGTCTCTAAGTAATAAGCACAAAATGCATAATGAAAAATTAATCCCAGTAACTGTATATTGAAGCATCATATCTTTTTATCAGCTCATTAATATGCAGAAATTCTAGCACCATTATCATAACCACAAGCAATTATGTCCTTAATAATAATCAGAGAGCCATGAAGCATCTAGTCCCTAAACATTGTACAAGTCAGCTGTTCAGTTGTTCTTCTTGGGGACTTCTTTGCTCAGAGATAAAATGATAGTCATTTCATGTTAGCACTCTAGATCTTAATAAGAAGTACAAGACACAAAAGAAAGGTAATTTGTCAACAGTCATCACAGCCCATTCTCATCCATAGAAACTTTTGGTGCTGCAAGCATCAAGAATGGGAAAAAAAAAAAAGAGCTGGTCGAGCACACAGCCAGGGCCTGACTTAAAAAAAAAGAGCCAAGAAATCAAAATTAGGCTTGTGGGTAGAGCGTTAACAGCTCTAAGAAGAGGGACATAGCATTGGAAATTCTTACAGTTCTAGACTTCCTAAATCCTAAACATCTCTTCATTTCTAATTCGAATATTCTCAAGTATGTTGTGGAAAATGACAAGCCATAGCTTTGAGTATGTGTCTCCTTGACCTCTGCCTTAAGCCTACATGTGTTGCCTTCTAAAATTCCTGCCTTCTCTACACCCACCCACTGGCCAGTGACAGTAAGTCAGGGCTACTGGTAACACGCATGAATCCTGAGGCAGGTCATTTTGGTTCCAGGACACTTGAAACACTGGTAAACTTTTACAGAATTGCATGATGACCAAGAAAACTGCATCTAATTTCCTCTTCATCTATTTCATTCTAATTTAATAAAATGAAGGCTAATAATTCTTTAGCCTCTCTCAAAAGAATCAGCATTAAAAATTATTATGTGTATCAATTTGTTTTCTTACCTATATTTTTGAGGATCTGAACTCATTCATCTTCTAAAAAATTTCTATATCTTCAACAAAAATTTCAGCAATAAGGAGGTAAACTTTTTGAAAACCTACTATGTGTCAAATTCTTTACAAATATGTACTTGAAATTTTCAACAACTCTATTCAGTAGCATTATCTTATGTGTTATACATAAGAAAGCTATGTTCAAAAAGTTTAGGAACTATCCTGAACCACATGAAATTGAAAGTTGGAAAGGACAAGACATTGGCCATCTCAAACGATTGTGGCTGCATAATGTATCAAGGCAACAGAACCACAAAATGAAGAAACTATAGTTTGAACTCCTGTGTCCTGCTTCCAAAGCCTATCTTTGTGTCCAGTCTACCACAATACTTAAGGGAATTTAGTAAAGAGAGAACGTTGTATAAATAGCATCCCTAAGTTTATCCAATGTCATGTTTGACAAAGTATATATTGAATGTATCCTGGAACATCAGACATCCTTGGGGCAGAATGGCAATAGAAAACAATTTCTTGTTCTCAATCTTTCCTTGACACTCATAATAACAAAAGTTACAAAACATGAGTAATATATACACACTGAAAATGCCTATATTCCATGGGTGACAGGTTATGGAGAGTTTTTGTTATGTTTTTTGTTCATTTATGGTTTTATGTTCCCTGCAATAAATGTGTATTACTTATATAATAAAAAAGTTATTAAAATAAGACATAAAAAGTATTGCTAGAGAGTCATTTTCCAAACACATCGATGGTCCCAGCACCATTAGTCATATGCTATAGTCAGCAAGAAGACTCATAAACAGGAAGATGAATCTTTCCTGTCCCTCTGCTAACCCTCTGTAGTCATGCATTTGTCTGGCTGTACCTTGGGGTTTTTTTGTGCACTAGGGGACCTAGTTCTCTTTCTGACAATTGTAGTCTCCAGGGAAGAGCAGAACCCAAGAACAGACACACAACCCAGGCTTATGAAGCTCTGAAGAGATTCCATCAGCTCGTCTGGGGACCCAGGGAGACTCAGCTCACATGAAATACTAAATGTATGCTTCACCTAATTGGGTATATTTATTACCTACATGTACATTCAAAAACTAATTAAAGCTTCACCATGAAATTAAAACAGACATTGGTGACGTAGCATGTAAGCACGCATGAAAAATACTAGCCCAAGTAAAGCCTAACTCAATATTTTACCTAGGTAATAAATCTTAATTTTATGAAAACCCAGATTTTGTTTCATGTTTATAAGCATTATTACCATCACAAAAAAATTATTTCTTCATCCTGACCTCCAAGAGTAACTGAAGCAAAATAAAGATTTTAAGCAATTGTTCTAAAAAATCATTTCCACAATAAAAGTCATGTTTACTTTGTTCTCTGTTCTGCAATATTTTTTATATTTCATTCATGTAGCACATCTGATTATAAAACATTCTGTCTTTGTCTCTTATGCTGCATTGTTAGATGACTAACCTGTCCTAGAGTGTTCAAATGACCATGCTAGCTCTGGACCAACTGTGACTAACTCTCAACCCCTGACAAACACTGAATGGAAAAACAAATGGTTGACTTTGAAATCAAGGGTTGCATCCTGCAAAAAGCTTTTCAAATGGCTTACCTTGGTGAAGTGGGAAGTGAAGGAGAGAGGTACATGGAGCAGAGAGTTGACCAGTCTGTCATTGCAACTTCCAGTAAGCTACCAGCAACAACACCCATCCTGCACTTCTCATTTCTGCCTGTGGAAAAAGCCTAATTTCTTTCCAATTCTGACAACAAAAGTACTACAAGATGAGGATAAGTTTCCAAAGTATATACATTTATGTGTAGAATTTTATAGTAATATATAATTACATAATTTTCAAAGTATTATATAATTGGGTAGCTTCCCTTGAATCTTTTAATCTTTGGAAACATGTGTTGAATATGTTTCTATATTGAAACATATTCTATGTTTATGTTTCTATGTTTATAAAGTTGATCTAATATAATCCTCCAAGAAGTCTTAGAAATCAAAGTGCTTAAAAGTATGGTGGCTCCTTCAGTAGATAAATGGATACAAAACTTGTGGTACATTTACACAATGGAGTACTACTCAGCTATCAGAAACAATGACTTTATGAAATTCTTAAGAAAATGAATATATCTAGAGAATATCATCCTGAGTGAGGTAACCCAGTCACAAAAGAACAGACATAATATGCAGTCACCAATAATTGGATACTAACCCCAGAAAGCTCTGAACACACAAGAAATAACTCACAGACTGTGTGAAGTCCAAGAAAAAAAGAAAAGAAAAGAAAACATTATGTTTATTCCTTACACACTAAGAAAACTTTGACTAATTCCAGATTACATCCTGTTTTACATGTATTTTATGCTCATTGTACCTAGTAAGATCTTAATGCACACTATCAAACCTTTAAAAAAAGCCAAATAAAAATGTATTAGTATACTTTTTTGCAAAAATGCTTAAAATTTGTACATTTGTCTTTGTTTTTTAAAATAAAGTTTTTCAATCAAAAAAAAAGGTATGGTGGCAGTCGGCAGCATCAAGACTCAGGTCCTGCTTGCAGGAGACTGAGCTCCCAGAACAGCCTCACACACACTTTTCCACCTAAAGGTGAGCCTGACACACAATCCCACCTGCTATCTGGGAAGAGAACATTGGGAGCTCAGGGAGCATGGTGCTCTGTGGAAAAGGGTACTTTCTGACCAAAAGAGAGAGCCGGGTCTCAGCCATTATGACCTAGGACCTGCAGGAAAGAGGCTGAGTTTCCAGAAAAGTCTCACAAAAGCACAACCACCTGAGCCAACAAAGAGCTGAGTCACTGCCAACCCACAAAGAGCCAAACACCCAGAAGCAATCTCCCTCCTGAGCCCATGGGACCTTAGACCCACAGGAGAGATAAGCACCACTCAGAGCCAAAAAGATCACCTATAATCACAAACAAGAAGACAGCAAGAGAAAAGCACAAGAACCCAAAGCAATGGAAACCAAGAAAACCTGGTAGCATCAGAACCCAGTTCTTTCACCAGAGTAAGTAGTGGATTACTCAACACACCAGAAAAACAATATTTAGACAAAAAATTATACTTCATAATGATGTGGAGAACTTCGAGAAGCACATGAATAACTCCCTTAAACAATTATGGAAGAACAAGGAAAAATCATGACTGAGATACCACAGTTACAAAAGAACATACATGATATGTAGTTACTGATCAGTGGATACTAGCCCCAGAAAGTTCTGAATACCCAATAAACAATTCAGACCTTATGAATCTCAAAAAGAAGGAAGGCCAAAATGTGGATGCCTTAGCTCTTCTTAGAAGGAAGAACAAAACACTCACAAGAGGATATACAGAATCAAGTGGAAGAGCTGGGATTGAAGAGGGGATCAGAACAAACCCTCAGGCCATCTGCCACCAGAAACAGCAGAGATCCAGGGACAGAGGTCTTATGAGACTGCTCTGCAAGTAGCCAGGTGCAGAGAGGTCTCAGCCAAGCATGCTGAAAGCGCCCCCCCCCCATTGGTACAGAGGAGCAAGAATTCAGCCATAGAGACTAGGTTTCGACCCAGAGGGCCTGCCCATGCAGAACAGGCACTCAGGACATCTGCCACCAGGAACAGCAAGATCCAGGAACACAGGCCAGGTACACAGGAGAGACAGGAACCAGTCACTGACAGCGAGACCACATATAATCACAGACAACAAGATGGCAAGAGGAAAGCCAAAGAACTTACCTAATGGAAACCAAGACAACCTGGCAACACCAGAACCCAGCTCTCGCATGATAGCAAATAGCAGAATGCCAAACACTCCAGAAAAAGAAGACTCAGACCCAAAATCCTACCTCAAGATGATGATAGAGATTCTTAAACAAGAACGGGAGGAAAAGCATAAAGAATTAGAAGCTTTTAAAGAAGAAACAAGTAAAACACTCAAAGAATTCAACTAGAAGAAAACAGAACCAAAGAGATGAAGGAATGGAAGAAGGAATTTAAAATGGAAATTGACACAATAAAGAAAACACTAAAAGAGACAACCCTAGAGGTAGAAATCCTAAAAAAGAAATCAGGAGTCACAGATGCAAGCATTTCCAATAGACTACAAGAGATGGAAGAAAGAATCTCGGGAGCCAAAGACAACATTGAAAACATAGACAAAACAGTCAAAGAAGATGCAAAAACCAAAAAGCTTCTAACCCAAAATATCCAGGAGATCCAGGACACAATGAAAAGACCAAACCTAAGGATAATAGGAATAAAAGAGGGAGAAGAATATCAACTAAGATTCACAGTAAATATCTTCAACAAAATCGTAGAAGAAAACTTCCCTACCATAAAAAATGAGATGACCATGAGCATAAAAGAAACCTAAAGAATTCCAAATAGAGTGGACCAAAAAAGAAATTCCTCCCAAAAACACCAAGTGCCCAAAGCAAAGAAAGAATACCAAAAGCAGTAAGAGAAAAAGGTCATGTAACAGATAAAGGCAGACCAATCAGAATTACACCCGATTTCTCAGCAGACACTATGAAAGCTAGAAGATCCTGGACAGACATCATGCAGACCCTAATAGAGCACAAGTAGCAGCCCAAGCTGCTATACCCAGAAAAACTCTCCATCACCATAGATGAAGAGACCAAGATATTTCAGGACAAAACTATATTTATAAAATATCTGACCACAAACACAGCACTACATGGATTATAGGTGGAAAACCCAATAGGAGGAGAGAAACTACATCCTAGTAAAAACAAGAAACTCCTAAGCAAGAAAAACAAAGAAGTAAGACACACAGGCACAATTCTACATCGAAACGCAAAAATAGCAGGAAACAGCAACACTATTCCTTAATATTTATAAACATAAATGTACACAATTCCCCAATAAAAAATATAGGCTATCAGACTGGATACATAAACAGAATTCAACATTTTGCTGCATACAGGAAACTCATCTCAGAGCCAAAGACAGATGCTATCTCAGAGTAAAGTAAAAGGTTGCAAAAAACCTTCCTAGCAAATGGCCACAAGAAGCAAGAAATAATAAAACTTAGGGCAGAAATAGACCAAATAGAAACAAAAAGAACCATTGAAAGAATCAACAAACCCAAGAGCTGGTTCTTTGAGAAAATTAACAAGATTTATAAACCCTTAGCCAGACTAACTAGAGGGCAAGGAGAGAGTATGCAAATTAACAAACTCAGAAAGGAAAGTGGAGAAATAACGGTTGAAACTGAGGAAATTCAAGAAATCATCAGATCCTACTACAAAAGCCTATACTCAACAAAGCTGGAAAATCAGGAGGAAATAGAAGAATTCCTAGACAGATAAAAGATACTAAAATTAAACCAGGACCAGGTAAACCACCTAAATAATCCCATAACAACTAAAGAAATAGAAGCAGTCATCAAAAGCCTCCCAACCAAATAAAGCCCAGGTCCAGATGGGTTCAGTGCAGAATTTTATCAGACATTTATTGACGACATAATACAAATACTCTCCAAAATATTCCACAAAATAGAATCAGATGGAACACTACCTAACTCTTTTTTGGAGGCTACAATAACCCTCATTCCTAAACCACACAAAGACCCTACATGGAAAGAGAACTTCAGACTAATCTGACTTATGAACATTGATACAAAAATACTCAACAAAATCCTTGCAAACCGAATCCAAGAACACATCAAAATGATCATTCACCATGTTCAAGTAGGCTTCATCCCTGGGATGCAGGGATGGGTTAATATACCAAAATCCATCAATGTAATCCACCAGATAAAAAAAAACTCAAAGAAAAAAACCACATGGTCATCTCACTAGATGTTGAAAAAGCATTTGACAAAATTCAACACCCCTTCATGTTACAAGTCTTGGAAAGAACAGTAATCCAAGGCCCATACCTAAATATAATAAAAGCAATATACAGCAAACCAATAGCCAACATCAAACCTAATGGTGGAAAACTTGAAGGAATCGCACTAAAATCAGGGACTCAACAAGGCTGCCCACTCTCTCCGTACCTATTCAACATAGTACTGAAAGTCCTGGCCAGAGCAATTAGACAGCAAAAAAAAAAAAAAAAAAAAAAAAAAAAAAAAAAAATCAAAGGGATACAAATTGGAAAGGAAGAAGTAAAAACACCACTATTTGTTGATGACATGATATTGTATATAAGTTACCCCAAAAATTCCACCAGAGAACTCCTACAGCTGATGAACAAGTTCAGCAAAGTGTCTGGATATAAAATTAACCCAAACAAATCAGTAGATTTTCTCTACTCAAAGAAGAAACATGTAGAAAAAGATATCAGGGGAAAGGTACCATTCACAATAGTCACAAACAATATGAAAAACCTTTGTGTGACTCTAACTAAGCATGTGAAGGACCTGTATGACAAGAACTTCAAATCTCTAAGGAAGGAAATCGAGGAAGTTCTCAGAAAATGGAAAGAACTCCCATGCTCATGAATTGGAAGGATCAACATTGTAAACATGGCCATTTTACCAAAAGCAATCTACAGATTCAATGCAATCCCCATCAAAATTGCAATGGAAAATTCTTCATTGAGTTGGAAATAGCAATGTGCAACTTCATCTGGAATAACAAAAGACCTAGAATAGCGAAATCCATCCTCAACAACAAGAAAATATCTGCGGGAATCACTATCCCTGACCTCAAGCTATATAACAAGGCAGTTGTGCTAAAAACTGCATGGTAGTAGTACAGAGTTAGGCATGTAGATCAATGGAATAGAATAGAAGATCCAAAAATAACCCCTCACATACATGGTCACTTGATTTTTGACAAAGGAGCAGTAAACATTTAATGGAAAAAGGACAGCCTCTTCAACAAATGGTGTTGGTCCAACTGGCACTCAGCATGCAAAAGAATGAAAATAGACCCTTTCTTATCTCCTTGTACAAAGCTCAAGTGTAAGTGGATCAAAGATTTCCACATTAAACCAGGTACACTGAAACTATTAGAAGAGAAGTAGGGAAAACCTTAGAACACATAGGCACAGGAGAAAATTTCCTGAACAGAACACCAATGGCTCATGCTCTAAGGTCAAATATTGACAAATGGGACTTAATGAGCTTGCAAAGTTTCTGTAAGGCTAAGGACACTGTCAAAAAACAAAATGGCAGCCAATAGATTGGGAAAAGTTCTTTACCAACCCCACATCTAATAGAGGCCTAATATCCAAGGTATACAAAGAACTCAAGAATTTAGACACCAGAGAATCAAATCTGTATTAACAAATGGGGTACAGAGCTA
>NC_137977.1:33784942-33992442 GCF_963924665.1 Micromys minutus | reverse complement strand
TTTTACTGGATTGCTGAGAATGTAAGCAGAGTCCCCAGCAGGGAGGTGGAGCTGCTGCTGAGACCAGAGAGTAATGCACTGCAGACTGGAATGGAAATTTCAAACTTAGCAGGTGGAGACTTTGGCTGGGATGATTGAGCTGAAAATTCCCTCAGATACCATGTGGCCCTACCGGGCCAACGATAGTGAGGACTGGTGCTTCTTCTTCTAATGTTTAATACTACATCTATGCCTTTTAGAATCACCAATTAAAAGCCTTAGAACTGTGCCTTTGATTTTATACATTTTCTATCAATTATCATATTCATGTAATCATACTCCACAAAGAAACAAAAAAAAGGAGAGAGAGAGAGAGAGAGAGAGAGAGAGAGAGAGAGAGAGAGAGAGAGAGAGAGAATAACTAAGAAAGAGGAGGAGAAGAAAGAAAGAAAAGAAAGACAACCCCATGATAGAGTTAAAACTAGACAAATTCTTTCAGGACTCTCCTGTCCTCTACCTACATTCTGTCCTTCGTCACTTAACATTACCTTTCCTTGTTCTCATTTAGTTGTGTAATATATTTACTTACATATATTGTGGTAGTTTTAATAAGAATGGCTCTCTATAGGCTCATATATTTGAACAATTAGTTATCAGGAAATGGTACTATTTTGAGAAGGATTGAGAGGTGCCATATTGCTGGATTAAATGTGGCATTTCTGAAGAAACTGTGCCACTGGAGGTGGGCTTTGAGATCTCAAAATCCCACACAAGGCTGAGGGCCATTCTCTGTCTGTTTTTGCCTGAAGATTGAGGTGTGGTTCTCAGGTAACATGTGTGTTCATGCCTTGATGAAAATAGACTCAACCTTTGAAACTGCATTAAATGCTTTCTCTTATAAGAGTTGTCTCAGTTATAGTATCTTATTGCACTAATAGAACAGACATACACATATAGTCTGTATATATGTGTGTGTGTCACATATATTATAGTCTGCATATGAAAGAAAACGTAGGTTTAATTCATTTGTTGTTGTTGTGTTTTTGTTTGTTTTGTTTTGTTTGAAACTGGATGATGTCATTTAGTATTACACATTCTAATTCCACCCATTTTTGTCCAAATCTTATTTGATATTTCTTTAGAACAGAATAGTATTCTAATTTATATGTGTACAATATTTCTACTATTCATTCATCTGTTGATGGACACCTAAACAGAGCAGCTATAAATATTGGGTGTAAAGATCTCTATGGAGACATATGGAGTTCTCTGAGTATATTTCACGTGTGGGAGAGCTGAATAATATAGACCTAGTTTTGATTTTTTTTGAGGATCTTTCAAGATTATTCCCACAGTGGCTATGAGAATTTGTATTCACACCAACAGTGAATAAGGGTTTCTCTTCTTTCATATCCTCTCCAACATTTGTTGTTTTAATTCTTCAGAAGAGCCATCCTTACTGGGAGGAAGTGGTATCTCAAAATAATTTTACTTTTTATCTCTCTGATATCTAGGTGTTGGAAACTTTTAACATAGTTGTTGACCACTGGTGGATTTTTTTTCTTCTTTTGTCTATTCAATATATTTGCCCATTTGCTAATTTTCAATTTTAGTTCCTGTTTCACATATTTGGAAAAAGCAATCCAGGGATCAATATGGAACTACAAAAATTAAAACATAACTGAAGCATAAGGAGAGTGAATGATGCTGGAGATGTTACAAGACCTAACCTCAAAGGATCCTCATGAGCCAAAATGGTAAAGAGAGCTAGGTACTGTCATAAACACAGAAAGGCCAACAGAATAGTTTAGGTCTTGAGAATTAGTCTACAGGCTCTGCCCACTTAAATTTTGACAAAAGAGAAACATATGTTTAAAAAAGTCACATAAGCTGTTCAGCAAATGGTGATAGCAAAACAGGAAATTTACTTGCAGAAGAACAGAATTAGGTCCACTATCTTTCAATTTGCACAAAAAACAGTTCAAAATTGATTAAAGACCTTAATTTAATACTTGAAACAACAATAACAAAAACCTTGTAAACAAAACATGGGGAATGTTCTTGAAGACACTGGGGCAGGAAGGAACCTTCTGAACAGAGTGCCAACAGCACCAACTATCATCAGATGGGACTTCAGGAAAATAAAGTTCCTGCACAACAAGGGAAGCATCAGCAGAGCAATCAGACACACAGCCCACAGAACAACAGAGAAAAATTTTGCCAGCTACACTTCAGTCAAGAAGCTAATATCCAGAATTTACAGACAATTGCCTAAAGTGTTTACTCACTTAAATAATGAGTCAGAAGCATAATCTAAGGTCTGTCATTTTCCATTAACACAAAGGCCATAAAATGATTTAAATAAACCAAGGTTGATCATCAGAAGTAGAAGAGAAGTTGGTCAAACACAGTCTGTCCACTAAACAGCCAACCATTTATTTAAGATTTAAATAATAAACATCACTACCTGGACTCAAAGTCATATTTAAAGCAGATATCTATGAAAGTAGATTCAAAACACTATAGGTCATGCTAGTCATAAATGAGGGCTCTGAAAAAGAAGGGCACAGCCTATAAATAACTTCTACTTATCTGCATATAACATTAGCTGCTATCAGAGATATGGACATATGGAAGAGAAGTATGTTTTCCCACCCAAAAGAGCCAGAAGGCTGAAGTCAAGGCTGAAGAATATTAACTGAAGAAGAAACACCTGAAGACAGTCTAAATGACTATTTCCACAAACAATAAAACTTGGATTATATTTTTGAAATTTTAAGTTTATCTTATTCAGGTAAAATTTTAAAAATGACTAATCGATTATGTAGTTGTTCATCCTCCTAAGGACAGTAGGAGAAAATTTTCAACTCAAAAAAAAAAAAAATGTTTAAGCTTTTTGGGTACAAAAATTTTGCGGTAGTTGTTCCTTGATCCTAAAAGCACGGGACATGAGAGAAGCTCAGGAAGATACTTCCCAGCAGTCGATGATGAACTTTCCTGACTTGTAATAATCATGCATATGATACTGCTTTTACAAAAGGAAATACACTGCACACTTTCTTATCGTGATACATCTAGGCTTGCCTAAGAGTTATTGTTAAATTCTTCACTAGACAATGGAGCTATTGATAAAATTAAATGTGATAACTCACTCAGTGGTTTGTCTGACACATAGAAGTCGATACACATCAGCTTTCTTACCTTCTTCTCTTGGTCCCTTTGTGAATTTTTATATAGCTCTATGTAGTCCAGACCAGTTGTAAGGGTAATGTATCAAGAAACCAATAAGAATCAAGACAGGAGGCTATTTCCAAGGCAGGAGGTGGAGAAGGAAGACTTCATTCACTGCTTTTCACTGATAGTCCCTAACTAAGTTGAATTCTTTCTCTCTTTCTCCCTCCCTCCCATCCTCTCTCTCTTGCTCTCTTTCTCTCTTTCCACCCTTCTATCTTTCCTTCCTATTATTTTTCCTCCACACCTCTACAAATCACTTACTTTAAATGCTTTTTGGTACTCCAGGGTTATAACTATCCTCTATAGGGTATTTTTCTCTACCATCATATATAAAAATACCTACTTTTAACTTACCTTAATAATCATTTCTGAATGAAAATAGTATTTTTATCCAGGTAATAAGAAATACATCAATATGATTAATAAAGATTGTCTGTATGTCAGGAAGCCTCAATATTCATTTTCTGGTCAGGGCACAACATCTTTCCACCAGTCTGGGATTTAAACAGGACTCTGGAAACTTCTATGAGAAGATGCGATCAGTTAGACAGCGTGCAGGGCTGGGGATTTAGAGGTCAGAACATTCACATTCTGTTTAAATCAAAATAGTGCTTCCAAAATAACAAGTTTAGCTGGTGAAATATCACCACCATGCTTGCTCAGTCGGTTCTCTTCCTGACATTAAAAGAATAAATTGAATGAAAATGCATGAGATTGCTGTGGTAGTTTTTCTCTGGAAAACAGACATTTCAGTTTGGACCATCACAAAATTGTCTGGGAAAACTGGCATGCACCCAACTTTGTGAATGCATTTGGATTAAAGAAAGGAGGAAATGATAAATAAATGGAAATTAAAATTGAGTTAACTTCCATCTTCCAGACATTTCTCTGGATGGCATTTATCATCAAATACACCGTTACTTTTTTCCAAGGAATGAAAGATTGGAAAGTGAATTTTCTATGTAAATATACATGGCAGTGCACACATAAAATAAAATGAATTATTTAGTGATATGTGAATAGTTTGAATATGGTTAAAACGCCAGTGGTCTGGATTTCTCTTCATAACTAAAAGTCTAGGATGTGTGGCTCTTTGCTGAAATCTCTATACTACAGATCGGTGTAGAACCATCAATGTGAAATTAGTGGTTTTTTGATACAAAAAAAAATGTGATAGAGTAGAAAACAAACAGTCAATCAGGAGAGCATTTCAGCTTGGCATGAATGCAAATGAACAAAGGTAATTATTCTCACGTCAAAGGGAGCCCTGACTTATCGTGACATCATCTGCACCAAGAAGTGGCTTTGTGTGTAGGTGAAGAATGCTACAGGCCTCTGAGTCTTTTGGAAGAATTTTCTTGCATTTCTGCCTCGTTCTATACAACATTTCCATCAATAAATTGTCTCCCTGGTGAATTCCTTATGAAATAAATCCCCTTTGAGCTAATGCCTAGTAGCTAAGATACAGACAATCTGACATCCTAACATCCATTAATGGAGATAAATAGTTCTCGGTCTAAATAGTGTGCATTCTTACCTGCTGTGACCATGTACCTGTGACTCTACTGTGGAGAGAAAATCAGATCTTAGAGAAAAATGGAAAAGCAGTCTCCACAGCCTGCTGGTCTCAGGCATGACTATGGTGGAGTGTAAGTCGTAGTGACATGATTTAGCACACAGATCCAAATAAAGACAAGACGAACACTGTTCTCATCCAGGTGATTATTTATAAGTGTTATTTTCATAGTTCTATGAACTATTATAACTTCATAAGCAATTTTACTGTATTCGATTTTTAGTCAGGACAAAATAGAATACTGCCAAAGCATAACTAAGAATGCTTACTTTTTCAATATCCATCTCAACACAATGATAACTACCTAGGAGCAAACCCTGACCTACCTTGCCCTGCACTGGTTCCGAACCTTCATTCCAATGATCTGTAATGGCTCCAGGTACTATTCTCCTACTTGAGTACTATCCTTCTCATTGCTCTAAGCATCTTAGAACATTACCAAAGAACCTTACACATGTTGTGTTCCATAGTATTTTTTTATAAATTAGTAGAAAGTTCAGAAACTAACACAGAGTCACAATAAGTAAACATGTAGTGAAGGAACCAAGCCAGACAGAGCTGCAAGGATGCTGTCATTAAGGGGAGCTAAGCAGGGCTAGCAATGTAAGTATGACCGTTTCCACAGATTCAAAACCTCAGAAGCACTGATAGAAGCAGGAAGACTGAAAGCCAACAAGACCAGGTCTCAGTGTTGACCCGAGAGCAGGTAATAAGAGAACTTCTTTCACTAGTGTGTATAGTTTCTACTACTTAAGACACTGACTATCTAAAAGACACTTGTGACATGAGCTTCTTTAAATATTCTAGCAAACATATGACTTTTTTGCTCAATAGACCTTGTTTTCTCATTATTAAATAAGCCCAGGCTTTCAGGTAAGAACCTACTCTTATCCAGTTGCAAATCCCACTAGAACATTACATTTCAAGAGGTTCTCCATCCCCCCATTTCTGTGAGGCTTCCTGTGTTCACTCACAATGCTGCTCTATCTGAAACTGAAGGAAGAAATGGGACTTTATATTAAAAATATTTATGAAGTACTTAGAAAGTCAGACAAAAGATCCATGATTAAACATTCCTTGCTAAATTTAAAATATTCACAAAAATTAAAACACTCCAACAACCACCAACTCTTACAACTCTCAAACGTCTGCTTAATAAATTACTCTCAAATATTCACGTCCTCTTCCCTTTCCTCGCTCATAAGTGTCAATCTTGCTTCACTTCACTGATAAAATTAAGGGAGACAGACGTCGAAAACTGAATTCCACCAATGTTATCAACTTACAATCATCAGGCATACCCAAAACCTCTGCTTTTAGCTGGATACCAGAAAGATTAATCTGCATTGCTCCTTAAGCTAAATGTTCTGTATCTGAATTATACTCTGTACCTTCTTTTGATGAGATAAAATACCATATCCAATACAATTTATAAAAGAAAGGGTTTAATTGGGGGTTGTATTATATGCCCATACATATTACAACATAAAAGATGAAAAATACTTCTATACTAATAGTTTATGTTATTATGAAACTATATAAATTAACACAAAATGATTTGAAAACTTAATTATAGATACACAAATAGTCACTAGAACAACTCTGAAAACAAAATGATAGAGACAAATCAAGAAATTGCTTTAAATTAAATATAAAAATATTGAAGAAATCCAAATAAAGACAGAAAAATAAAATAGACAGTAAGAGGTAGGAAAGTGGCTCTCAGTTGGAAGAAAGCTTGTCTGAACCATAATAGCCAGATGTGATGTTATATGTCGGTAACTCCAGCACTTGAGATTTTGGGAGTGGAGCATAGGACCAAGACTGGGCTAGAAAGGTTGCTGGGTGATTAAAAGGACTTACTGCCCTAGCAGAGGATGCAAGTTCAGTTCCCAGTGCCCTTGTCAGATTCCTTATTACAGCCCCTAACTCCAGGTTCACAGAATTCAATTCCTTCTGCTGACTTCCATGGGTACCTACATACATGAAGTATGCATACACACACACACACACACACACAGAGAGAGAGAGAGAGAGAGAGAGAGAGAGAGAGAGAGAGAGAGAGAGAGAGAGAGAGATTTATAAAAAGTAATCAAGCTATCAAGCTCACTGTTGGCTACACAACAAGTTATAGCCCAGATTGGGGTACATGAGTCTCTATTAACACAATTACCATGAAAGTATAATTTCCTTGATGGGACATATAGGATCAATCATGAAACGGCAGATAAAAATCTCATAACCACAGTAATGGTATAAATACTTTGACAAAAAATAAACAAAGAAAACCAGGATTTTAGACACATCTGTTGTGACACACACGTCTACTCATCCAAGATACGGAGCTCAAAACAGACCAAAGTATGGGTACCACCAGTGTCCAACTTGATGAACCAATGAGTTTTATTGGACAAGAATATGGATGAAGGGTTACCTCTATGAACAGAAATGACTCAAAGACAGCTGTATCACAAAGACTCACCGCAGCACTAGTAACAGTTTACAAAGGCTGAGAAACCTGGAACACAATGAACAATCTGCAAGCAGCTCAACACGCAGAAAAATGTTCTTTCCAGGTGCCTCCGTTGATCTAAACCTCTTTCATGCAGCTGATCTATTCAGAGTCTTAGCTCAACTTTTATTGCTTACTCTGGTAGGGAGGAGGCTAGTAAATCTTGACAGTTTCAGGAACTTCCTATAGTTATTTTGAGTCCTTTATCATCTTGTTTAAGAAGCATCCCTGCAAAATAAATGTTTCAACTTTCAAAGAAACGGTTACATATTATAACTCTCAAGACACACCCTTTAAGAACAAAGTCACATTTTTAAAATGGACAACAAAAGAAAAACCTAAAAACAAGGAAGCATAAAAGCTCTGGGATGATTAACATAATGCTAAGTGAAGAGTTCAAGAAAAACTGCATTAATAGGGATATAACAGCATTTCATAATAATAATATAAATAATTCAGCAGGAATTGCAGACATTAAATTATGTTGGATGTTAATAATAGTAATTTAACTAAATTGATAAAGTTAAAAAGAAATAAACAATTGTAGTACTATTTAAATTAGTAACTGATAGAGTCAAACACACAAACACACAAACACACAGACACACACACACACACACACACACACACACACACACACACAAATTCATAAAGACTTGAATGAAAGTGAACATTGTGACACAGGCCTGCAACCCAGCACTTAGGAGGCAGAAACAGGAGAATCATTCCAAGTTCAAGGTTAGTCTCAGCCATATATTAAGACTCTGTGACAATAAAACACCAAACCAAACAAATAAGAGACTTGGATAGTCTGCCCAATACTATCAACAAGCTCTGACACTTAATTGACATTTAAAGAGCATAATATGAAACAGCTGTAGAATAAATGTCCTCAAGTGCATATTTATACAGTAAAAAATTAATGTCACTTGTGCATGAGAAAAAAGTATACACAGTACTTAGTCTCATAAACCCAAATACCACAAATGTTCCAGTGGATGGAACTCAGACTTAAAGTCATATATACATTTGCATATATGTATATTTGTATGTGAATGCACATGTATGTATACAACATGAGACTAGAAAGATACCTGTTAGAGAAAACTAAAAGATCTTAAAGGAGGGAGAAAGTAGAATAATGTCATTAGAAAACAGAAGGAGAAACAACAAAGAATAAAATTATTTGGGTGGTGACACAAAAGGAGGATGCATGAGAACAAAATTTGACGCATATATGAAAATATCATAATGAAGCCTAATCCTCTCTATTGTTCCCCAAAATATTAATTTAAAAATTTTAAAAGAAAAAGTATATACTGTTGTAAAACAACTTGCAACATGAGTTATGACCACAATATGTTCTCCAGCTGCAACAAAATAAATTCTAAATAACAAATAAGATATCCAGAGAGCCCCAAATAATTATAACTTAAACAACAGCCTTCTATGATAATTCTTAGATAAAGACAAAAGTCACAAGACAAATTTGAAACAGTTTGGACTAAGTAATAATGAAGATTAAAATGTATGTCAATATCATATGAAACAGAAAAAAACTAGAATATTAATATGTTCAAATATGAATCAATAGGTAGTTAAATATACAAATAATAGAATATCAATACAATACAAAATTTTAAAGTTTTCCTTTTGTGTGTGTGATTGTGTATATGCACGTGAGTATGAAGCATACCTATGTAGTAAATATCCATGTGTGTATGCATCTGCGTGCCCGGCAAGCACACTTGTGGAGGCCAGAGCAAAATCACAGGGGCCATCATGTTTTCAAATGCTCAGGGACCAGGGCAGTTTCACCTGGAAAAGTCAAGGAACTGGAAAAATCAGTGAAGCTCTGATAATGGACACAGAATCCATGGAGATCAGTGCAGTGACTAATGAAATGCTCATAGAAAATTACACGTAAAATGAAAAATAATTTATGATAAAGTAAAATCTCAAGGAAAAGAGTAATTTAAAACTAGGGAAAGCACAAAAAACTAAAAAAGTTAACTAAAAAGCTGCAGCAGGAAACCTGACCAAATGGAAAAAAGAATGAATGAAAAAAGAATGCAGTCGATCTTTCTGCTTCCTGTTTATTAATGGGATCTGACCTGCTCCATTAAGCTTTTGCTGCCTTAATATTCCGGATGATACAATGTAACTTAAAACTTTCATAACAGTTTCCTAGAGAAACAAAATATATAATAATATAAATAATATATATGTACATACATACATATACACATACATAAATATATACACACATATACATACATATACACATACATACATACATACATACATACATACATACATACATACATACATAGAGATTAGAAAGGTTTAAAGTTCAGCTAGTCCAATAATGGCTAGCTACCAATTTATGTTCAAGAATCCAGGGGTTGTTCAGTCCAAGAGACTGAATGCCTCGGCAGCTCTACTGTATATGACAGAATCCTGAAGAAGTAGATTCCAACATACAAAAAGATACATGCACCACAATGTTCATAGCAGCTTTATTTATAATAGCCAGAAGCTGGAAAGAACCCAGATGTCCTTCAGTAGATGAATGGATACAAAAATTGTGGTACATTTACACAATGGAGTACTACTCAGCCACCAGAAACAATGACTTGACCAAATTCTTAAGAAAATGGCTGCATCTAGAGAATATCATCCTGAGTGAGATAACCCAGTCACAAAAGAACAGACAGAACATGCAGTCACTGATAATGGGATGCTAACCCCAGAAAGCCCTGAACACCCCAAAACAAGTCACAGACTGTGTGAAGATCAAGAAAAAAGGGAGAAAAAAAGAATATATTTTAATTAAAATAGATCTGTATCACATCCCCCTTTTTTTTCCTACAGCCCCTTCCAGTTTCTCTCCTATCTCCTCAAATTAATAACCTCTTTTCCTATATTATTGTTACATATATACATATGTGTATGTATAAGTACCCACAAATACTTAATTACAACCTTATAAAAAAAGTGTTTGTATACTTTTATGCAAAAAATGCTTAAAAATCTGTACATTTATCTTTGTTTTTTAAAATAAAGTTAAAAAAATAGAAGTAGACTATAATGCCTGTGAAGGAATACACTTGCTAGTGAGGGTGAGAGCAAGGAAAGGAAGAGAGAGCAATCTTCCTTTTCCCCTGTTTTTTATATAGACTGCCAGCAAAAGGTGTGGCCTAGTGTAATGGTGGGTCTTCCCACATCAAAAGGCCTGGATTAAAGTGCTTCTTCCCATCTCAAAAGATCAAGATTAGAAGTAGGTCTTTCCACTTCAAATTATTTTATTAGAAAAGAAATCCTCACAAGCATTTGGGTTTTAGCCAATTCTTACAGTTGTCAACCAAGAATAGCCATCATGGGAGTGCAACCTAGAATGGCCATAATGAGCCATAATCTAGAACCACCATCATGGACTATAACCTAGAACTGCCATAATAAAGTGTGACCTAGAATAACCATCACAGTAGTGTAATATAGAACTGCCACACGGACTATAAACTAGAATTACCATAATGGAGCATAACCTAGTACTGCCATAATTGACTGTAACCTAGAACTACACGGAAAAATAGACCCTTTCTTCTCAGTGGAGTTACAGGTGATCTACCAGCAAACTAATCTCTTCATAACAAGAGTTTTAGAAACAAAGAAATAAAAATGTTGAAAAAATGTTAAAATAATGACTGAAATTTCCCAAAATCTAAGCCAGGGTGCAGCACCTAGACACAGAAGGGTATCCAAAGATTTCTGCCCTAAGAGAATATAGCATCAAGGACACATGGGAATAAAACTGAAAACAAAACAAAAACCAAAAACAAAGGAGGAGCATAGATTGAAGCAAGAGACAAGAAATATTTCACTCTCACGAACATCCCGGTACATTTGTCAGTAGATGAGATTTCTCAAATAGATACGGAATCATAAAAGATCCAAATAGACTAAGCATTTAAAAAATAAATTATACAATGCAGGTTGGTCTGGAACTTTCTTTGCAGTAGAGGTAGCCATTGACCTACCAATCCTCCTGCTTCAGCCTGCTGAGTGGTTGGTTTGCAGACATATTTGTTCTAACACAATATTGTGCCAAATACAAATAAAATGAATTCTAAATTTCAAAATAAACAATTAACTGATTATGATAAAAACCAGCATAAAACATATTAACTAATTAAGCAGGAATAAAACCTGGAAGTAGACCCTGTTAATGACTAATTGATTTCTAAAAGGGAGATAGGATGCACCATAAGGAAAGGACAATCTTTCCAGTAAACATGGTGAGGAAAATGCTTATCCATATGCACAAAATTGAATTCTTACATCACATAGACAGATATTAACATCAACTCAAAAGTAGATTAAAGACATACACCTAAGAGCTGAAGTGTAGACTACTACAACATAAAGAAAAACTCTATGACACTATTCGTCATAGTAGTTTTGTGGCCTTGAGTTCAGACCAAATCTACAATCAGAAGAACTGTGTCTATCAACTGTGTAATACTGTCACCCTACTGAAAAGTCCATGGAGCCTAAGCTGAGCCTTGTAAATTAGAGTCTACCCTAGGATTGATTTACTTGTTGCCTCATCCTCAAAATCCTAAAATATAGCAGTGTGTGTATGTTTACACAAAAATATCCGTGTATAGATTACTACAACTGTTCAAGTGACAAAGTTGCTTCTATATGTGAACATTCAGTTAGGAGAACAGGAGCCATCCTATCCTGTCTTTGCCTATGGCTGTTTTTCTAAAAATATCCACTGCCATCCCAATTACAAACGGCTACTGGACTTGTCACATGGTTTCCTCAGACAAGCTGCCTCATAAGGTAAGAGACCTGTGAGACTTATCCACCATAGATGTAATAGTCATAAAGAAAGCAGAATGGTCTTCTTTATCCTCACAGGCTTTTCATTATCTGGAAATTAAGCAGTTATATATTGATAAGAGAAAAAATAATAGAGAGACTTATACATGTTGAAGTTACAGGAATCAAGCTCAGTAAACAAATTATAAAAAGAATACTCCACAAGAGCAATCTGAAAGCCCATTATCTAAAGGTGAGTCTGCAAAATTTTAGTCTATATTTACTGTCCGTGTATGTGTGTGCATGGGGAAGGATGGGTTTAGAGGTCTGAGAATTACACTTGGGAGTCAATTTTCTGAATCTACCTTTATATATATATATATATATATATATATATATATATATATTTATATATATAAGGATCCTGGGAATCAAACAAAAGTTGGTAGGTCTGAAAAATATACTCTTTACTTTCTGAGATAGTTTTAAACCTCAGTTTAAATATGTAGATTTATACCAGAAATGGCTTCCCAGAGACATTTCAGAAGTAATCCCAGATATTCAAGTTTATAAAATATCGCTCACTCCTTTTACAATTTTAAATTCCCCCCTCTTTTTGGTATAACTTTACTCTACTTTCAACCAGCTCCCAAATCAATTTTTTCAACTAATTTACTTTGAACAATTAAAAAATATCCTAAGTATTTGGGGGCATTTAAATTTAGTTGTTAACAGTTGACTCCTAAAAAAAAAATTTAATTGGCTTAGGGAGAATGTGCTAGTGGATATGAAATTTGGTTGAAAACTAAATATTTGGAATCTGGAATTTTTCTTGAACCCTAGATGTTGCCAGGAAAATTTAAAGCATTTGGTGGGAGCCAAGGCATTGCCTAGCCCCAGGCACATGTTTGGGTAGAGAAAATCAGCTTCTGCTGGCTGTTCTGCCTGCTATCTACCTCTGAGTCAACCACCTCAGTGGCTCTTCCACACACCCAGCAAAACTCACCTCCCACACTTCTCTGACCTCTTCACAGAGTGTCCTTGGGTCACTCATATCTAGACACAGGGACCTCTTCATGGCCCCTGGAATATGCCAAAGATGCTTCCACCAGAGAGCCTATTACTGTCTCATTCTAAGTCTCAACTCCCTAGAACATCCTACCCTAGCCTTCTCCTTCACACTATTCAGCTTGTTTCTACACACAGCCTTCTCTGGCAAAAGTATTTTATATAACACATACATCCATACTCTTTACCCTGCTATAAGTTTTTTTTTCATGTCTTTATAATAGTTGATTGTCTTTAAAATGTCTATTATTTATTTTGCTAGGATGTAAAATGTATGTCAACCTGCCATTATTTTTTGCAAACTGATTGATCCCCAAGGGCCCAGAAAAGAAAGGAGAATATGCTACTTGTTCAAGAAGCATTTGTTGGCTGTTTTTCACAGAAAGCCTTTCTGAATTCTCTCTTAATATTCCTACTACAACTGTGTGTCCATATTGACCCCCATATGTTCTTCATTATGCTAACATTCAATTTGTCATGAGAATATGAACAAACAATGCAGATAAAAATTCCACTGTGGGGAAGGATTTGGGAACCAAACAAATACAGCAAAATGTATGACAGAAACAAAACAAACAATGCCTAAACCACAGAAAGTCAGGGTACAATGGCTATACCTAAGCCACAGATAATCAGGACACAATGGATACTCCCCTTTACATCTGTCTTGATTGGTATGTTGACAGTTTAATACATAATAGAGGTGTCTGGGAAAAGGAGCCTCAGTTGAGCAAATTCCTTCATAAGATTGCCTCTAGGTAAGTCAAAGGTTGTTTTCTTGACTACTAATGGATGTGGGTGGACCCTGCTCACTGGGGGTTGTGCAAACCCAAGCAACTGGTCCTGAATGGTATAGGAAGAAGGCTAAGCAAGCTATAGGAAGAAGGCTAAGCAAGCTATGGGGAGCAAGCCAGACTGCTTCCAGTTCCTGCCTTGAGTTCCTGCCTCGATTTTCCCTGATGATAATTGTGACATGAGAGTTATGGGAAAAAATAAGCTCTTCCCCAAAATTGGTTTGGTCACGGTATTTTGTCACAACAATAAAAACCCTGACAAGAGGACATCAGAAAGAAGCTAGAGGATTAGGTCATGCAGATGTGTGGGACAGGTCATATGAGGAATTATAAATGCTCTAGGTAGAAACATCTATAGTTACAGCAAAGGTCACAGATGAGCCAGGAGTTTTTTGCTAGAATATTATGGTGATTAGAATGGTCATGTGCCTAAGGGTAGTTTTGTGGGACTTGGGTTTCAAAGGTCTTGATAGGTAATTTGGTTCAATTTAGTTAGAAAAGCAATTGAAGGATTATAAATTATAATCAGAGGAATCAGGAAACAAGCTTGGTGTTGTTTATCTATTACATTTTTTAACAATTCTTTAAAAATAATAATATTGTTGGACATAGTGGTACAGCCTTTAATCCCAGCACTTGAATTCAGAGGCAAACAGATCTGAGTTAAAGGTCAGCTTGGTCTACATAGAGAATTCTAGGACAGTCAGAGCTACATGAGTCTTTGTCTGAAAAAACAAGAGCAGAAAACAAAAGTATGTGTTTTTGTTTGTTTGTTTGTTTGTTGAGAAACGAACTCTCTAATTCCCTGGCTTTCCTGGAATTCATTGTGTAGACTCACCTGGCCTTGAACTCACAGAGATTCACATGCCTCTGCCTCCCAAGTGCTCAGATTGATGATGGATGTAAGAGAATGCAGCCCAGGGTGGGTGGTACTACACTAGACAGGGAGTATAAAAAAATGAGGCTGAGTAAATCATGGTGAACAATGCAGCAAAAAATTACTCTTCCATAGCTTCTGCTTCAGTTCTTACTACAGGTTCCTGCCTTGAATTCCTGCTCTGACATCCTTCAGTGATGGACTGTGGTGTGAAATTGTGAGCTAAAATAAAACCTTTCCTTCCCATGTTGCATGTGATCACTGTGTTTTGTTACAACATCAGAAATACTAAGACAAGTTTGCATGAACTAAACACACAGACAGTTATAATTTGATCCTTCCTTTAAAAATAAAAAACGTGTCTTCTTGCAATCTCTAGGAAACCTTTTGGGAATGGGGGAGTCTATTATTCTGAGAGAAGACTATAAATATTTAAGAGTTATCTAGGAGTTCTTATTTATCATACCAATACAATGTGGTATCCAGTAGCCATTTAAGTATAATTAAAATGTGTAAAAGCATAAGTACATTTGCTTAGATTAGTCACAGTTTAAGTTCTCAGTGGATCCATGTAGCTAGAGGCTATAATCCGGGGCAAGTCTATCATCACCAACAGTTACAACCTCCATTTTAATTCTCTCAATTTGAAAGCATGGTTATTAGTATTATCCTTAATTAATACAAGAAGCTAATGAGACAGGAAATCATATAACTTTCCCAATATATATTAATATTCTATACCCAGTGGAATTTACATAATACAATTACCTATCTTTTTCAAAAACAAGATGCCAACACCCAAGTTACTGAACTTTCCTGAATGTCAGGCAGACACAGAAACTTTACCACAATGAAACAGCAGTTAGAGTCTCTGGGGCATGATACAAGATCACCTTCTAATTTTACTTTGTTTTGTTTCAACTCTAGCATAACGTCTGTCTTGAGGGATGCAAATTTTCAGTGAATGCCACAGTAATAAATGAAAGTAGAGTCTTTTGTTAAAGTGTGGCACTAGCTAGAGGTGACATTGTAGAGTCCTGTAGGATTATCTCCTCTACAGAAAAGTGTAGGTTCTAAAGTTATGTCCGTGACATCTTTTTGCTCTTCTCGGTAACATGAGGGGGTTATGGCTGGCAGAGGATTGCAGATGTACATTACTAGGTATTGCATTAAACATGGGTTCTGGAGATTTGAGCTAACTCAGTTCTTCATGTTTGCACACCATCCCTTTACCTACCAAGTCATTTCCATGAATGTCTGGTAATTGTTTTTTCTTCTTTTGTCTTTGCTTCTTTTAAAAAAATGTTTTTGCCACTCTGAGAAAGTATGCCACTATCCCTTCTCATTTTTAAACTTATACATAATCTGTTCACTCTGAAATGTTGATACATAGTCTGGCGAATTCTAGAGCCATAAAGCTAGGGTGGGGGAACCCAGAAATTTCCTACTTCTAAGAAACGACCCAAGCAGAGAGCTTTAGTTCCATACGACTGATTTTTAAATAATCTATCTTTTTATAAAATACTGATCATTAAAGATAAAGACTATTGATTTCTTCTAGAATCAGGATGGGGTAACCTAAAAATGTTTCAGACTTGGACTACAAGATGATTATATGACATAGTAGATTAATAATATAATTTTATTGTTAATGTAGTGGAGAGACCATTTTCCATTTAGTGGTTGAACTCAGATTCATGATGGAAACTTTGGAAGCCGAGGCTGAAGGATCATGAGCTTCAGACTTATCTGGGTTTCACTGTAAAAACTTCCTTCTCAAAATCTAACTGAAGAGAACAACAGCTATGAAGAAGAATGGAGTTGGAGGACAGGGGTGACTGTCATAGACTACAGTAAGAGTATTGTACAGGGTAAATAAGTTGCCAAGATGAAGTGAAAATGCACAGCGAGGTGTGAACATCATTTTCTCAGTTCTTAGAGAACTGTTCTGCAAGCTGATTAGATCCAGCAGATCCTGAGTTCCTGAAATCAATGTATTTCTTTCTCCTCTCCTCTCAGCTATTGTATGAGCCAACAATACTTAATTCCACCCTCTTTATTCTATGTCAATCATCACAGTCTTATTTATCCTGTTTATTGAGAGTTAGTATAGGAGAAGCACATCACTAGTGGTCTCAAATGGTCTGCTATTGGATTTTAGCAAACATTTTTTTACTTAAGTATTAGAAGAAATAGATGATGTTCTAATGTTGGGTCCATGAACTTAAAATTTCTATAGTTTTCTTTTCTTAATCAGCTTTAAGGTATATCCAACAAGACAAAGAAAATATATGCTCAGAACAGCTATACAGAAGCAACCATGGAGACTAAAATGTACTAGAGACCTAGGAGGTAAGAGACCCTTAGGACTCAAAAGGAAGAACCTTAGAAGAAATGCTCTACAGTGGGGAGAAAGAATTTGTAGAGTCTACTTTCAGTAGAAAGACAGGGCATCAAGTAGAAAAATGGTTTGCTATCTCATAGTCAAAAACTCTGACCCAAAATTGTTCCTGTCTGAAAGAACTGTAGGGACAAAAATGAAGAAGAAACTGAGGGAAAAGAGGTCCAGTGAGGGGCCCAAATTGGAATCCAGCTCTAGGGTAGGCCCCAAGGTCTGGTACTATTACTGATACTATGGTGTGCTTATAGTCAGGAGCCTGACATGGCTGCCCTCCAAGATCCCAAGAAGCAGCTGAGTCAGATGTAGATCCTTACACCCAACCAATGGACAGAAGCCAGGGACCCCTGTGGTTGTATTAGGTAAAAGTTGGAAAAAGCTAAGGAGAGTGTCCCCAAAGGAAGACCAGCAGTCTCAACTAACCTGGACCTCCAAGACCTTTTAACACTGAGCCACCAACCAGGCAGTATACACCAGCTGATATGAGGCCCCAACAAATTTACAGCAGAGGGCTGCCTGGTCTGGCCTCTGTGAGAGAAGATATACCTAACCCTTGAGAGAATTGAGGCCCCAGGAAGTGGGAAGGTCTGATGTGTGTATGTGGGAGTGAGATATGGGATAAGGACCAGTCAGAGAGCAGACCAGAAGGAGGATAAAGACTGGACTGTAAAAAAAGATTAAAGAATTTTTTTTAATAAGGTAATCTTTTCCCAATCTGTTGGTTGCCATTTTGTCCTTTTAACAGTGTCCTTTTCTTTACAGAAGCTTTTCAATTTTACTAAGTCCAATTTGTCAAGATTCTTGATCTTAGAGCATAAGCCATTGATGTTCTGTTCAGGAAAATTTCCCCTGTGCCTATGTGTTCTAAGCTCTTCCTTACTCTCTCTTCTATTAGTTTTGGTGTACCTGGTTTTATATGGAGGTCTTTGATCCATAGGCCTGATATGGATGCCTCCTCAGAGGCTCTGCCAAAGCCATACTGATACAGATGATGATGCTTGCAGCTAATCATCAGACTGAACATGAGGACCTCAATGAAGGAACTAGAGAAAAGGCTGAAGGAACTGACAGGGTCTTCAACCCCATGGGAAGAACAACATTATCAACCAAATAAACCTTCCACAGCTCCCAGGAACTAAAACACAAACCAATGAGTTCACATGGAGAGACCCATGGCTCCTGTTGCATATGCAGCAGAGGATAGCATTCTCTGGCATCAATGGGAGGAGAGACCTTTGGTCCAGCGAAGGCTCATTTTTTCCAGTGTAGGGGAATACCAAGGTGCTGAGGTGGGAGAGGGTAGATGGGAGAGGGAGCACCTTCATGAAGGTAAGGGGAGGAGGAGAGGGAATGGGAGTGAGAGGAAGGAGAATAACATTTAAAGTGTAAATATAGAGAATTTCCGATAAAAAGGGGGGAAATGTAATTATTTTTTAAAAAGATAAATTTAACCTTGCATAAAGACAAAGGAGGAGGCTTCCCAACATTCCAAGGTCTATTGCTCCACTGCTATTTTGTTGAGTTCAACGCCTTCTGTTTTCTTGTATTTTCAGTCGTATACTTTAAAAGTCATTTTATTTTTTTAATCTGAGTAATTTGTTTTGATGGTTTCACTGGACTGGAATACATCTTGTAATAAGAATTCTGGCATGTTCTCAAGAGATATCTTTTAGAACATATTCTTGTCACTAACTGAATTATCTAATAAAAGTAATGTGAATGAAGTTGAAAGACAACAAAAACCAATATTGTTTCCAATTTACTAGGCATAGAGCTAAAAAGAGAAAAGGATGCAATCTGTTCACTCACTTACAAGTAGCATCAGTTCTACATGGTTCACAAGCTTGGTGAACACCTCAAGTAAGAACTCTGCACTTGCTCAAGAACAGCAGGAAGTTACAGCCACTACCAGAAGGTGTGATGACATGTGGACTTTCTCATAAATGAGGCAACCTACGAGGGAGGAAAATAATTCCAGGATGAAAAATACTCAAGAAAAATACACACACATACACACACACACACACACACATACACACACATACACACACACACACACATACACACACACACACACACACACACACATACACACACACACACACACAAGATAGAAAACAAAAGTTGAGTAACAAGAATATCCTTCACTCCTCAAAGGTAACAAGCAGCCAGAGACTTTTCTCTGATTTCAGAGATTGCCCACGAGCTTCTACAATGAACCTGTTGACTTCAACTTGTTAAGAGAAATTTTCAGCCACTTCGGTAACCTGTGAATTTTCCAGACTACATAAGAAAACAAAGTATGCATAAGATTCAGTCATCCAGGACATTTAATGAACAGCTCTCCAGCCAAGAGAGATGAACCTTCACATACCTTCTGGTGACCCTTACACGCTCACCCAGCTGTTTGGCCATGGGAGACACTTGCCTTAGCTGTCAAGGGACATTACTAGGCAATACAGATATTCATTTAGCTAAACAGCATGGCTGTTAAATGCTTCCATCTTTTGTCACTCTAAGAAATTCTCTTCCTTTGAAAAAACTTGGTCTTCAGCCTCTTTGATCAAGACATTGGTAAAAGGATTCATAATGAAAACAATGTATGTACAGATATTTTCCCATTTCTCCAATTTAGATGTGTTGTACAATGGGTAATCTACTACCTCTCCCAAGAATATTTGCATGTTTCTTTCAGAGGATGGGTTAAAGATGGCAGCTACTAGAGGCTTCTAATAATGGAAAGAAGGACATGGTGGATGAAAAAGTTCCAGCTGTCACATTTGTCCCAAAGAAAGCAGAGTCATTCCTCCGTTCTGATTTTACACTCAATATGACTCATTTCATGCCTTCTCTGCTTAACAAAGACCTGACTTCCTGATTTGACAAAGCAACCACAGACAATTTCTTCAAAGAATGTGCACATTTTCTTTGTCCTGAGGAGCCTTCAGAGGAGAAGGGAAATGAGGAAGGAGCTTAATCTACCATTGCATGATTTTCCATTCTGTTAAAAGGACCTCCCCCAGAGGCATATCATCTACTTCCTGTGGGGCCTTACAAGGGATAAGAAAGCATACTACAGGAAGTCCAGCTACTGGGAAATCAAAATGGGAGCCTACAATGAGCAGGGAGCACAACCAGACCATAACCAGAGAGCTGGGCTTGATGTCAAGTCAGGAGCATGGTAAGCTGGACACTTCCTGTGGACATGAACAACCATGGAACATTCAACCCTTATAGAAGCCTAGACTGGCAATCAACATACATGTATGAAGACTGAAACCTCTAGTTGCTTAAAGACTAGTTGAATAGCTTGCCAACCTTAGGCCACTACTGGAGTGGAGAATGTCCATATAGGAGTGAGTAGGGTGGAGGTGCTGGCAGGTAGTTCGAGAGCTGGGAAGAAATGATCTGTGAAAGCATTTGCTTTTGACTGGGCCTTACTTCTAACAGAATGATCTTGATGTTCCTAATGCTTTTGTTGTCCAATTTCACGTTCAAATTCAATGATGTGTTACAGAAATTCTTGTGGGCATTTGAAGCTGAGCACAATGCTCTTTCTAGTGTTCTTTGAAATTGCCACCTCTCCCATTACCTTCTCCTTTTATTTCAAATGTTTTACTTTTTAAGGAAATTGCAGTTTCCTCTTCTTACCCTGCAGCCTCCACCTCACTTGAGGAAATGCCAACATCCCTTTATTACCCTGCACAAGAAATGTCATCAGCATTGCAAAGTTATTCAGCGTCTTGTGACTCTGTCTGTATTTACCCAGGTTTCCCCGCAGATCTATTTATGAATAAATTTTGCATGCTCTATAAAACTAACTGCATTCTCAGATTTGCCATTTATACTTTTATGGGATACTAATTGTAAGAAGTTCATGTTTCCTCTGTCACATATATGTCCTTGTTAATTCTAGAGGTTTTTGGTTTTGTTTTGGTTTTGTTTTTTTTTGTTTTTTTGGTTTTTTTTATTTTTTTTTTTTTACATCAGCAAACAGTTAGGCAGAAATAACAAAACAGCATGTGAGCCAAGTGGTTGCCAGCAGTGAATGGCATGCTTAATTAATGCTGGCTGTGGTCCTCTATACTGAAGAGATAACCTTTGATAATTTAAAATACATGCACATTAGTTCTTTGCAACACAGACCACTTCTTAGTGCAAGGAAGTCGGCCATCTTTCCAAGCCTTATCATGCCTATGATCTCTTTATGTCGGGTTAGTTCTGGTAGACAGCTCAGGTTTAATGTGAAAACTCGCTCTCTAATGCCTCTCCCATCCTCACTCTTGACTCATGGAAATGACCAGGAGTGGTTGCTAAGGAAGAACAGGGCCTGTCAGTGCTCCTGGCTGGCTTGCTGCCCAGACGCTCCTGCCATCTGTTGGAAATGCAACCCAGTAGAAACAGAAGATTAGACTAAAGAACACACTTTTCCTCCTGCCTTTTATAACTGTGTTTTTCCTGCTTGAATATTTAGCCACGTGAACAGGCTTTAAATCATGGTCTTGGATACTAAAATAAACAGTGCGTTGTTTTGTTTTATTTATCCTGGTGTAGAAAAGTTTAGCAAAGTGGTTCATTTAAACAAAACCTTTACTCCCTCATGCCCCTCAGTTCCGTAAAAGACATTTGAAAGTAAAGGATGAGCAAAAGATTTTTTTGCAATAAGAAGAAATCAATCAAAGGAGAAGAAAGACAAGGAAAGGTAGATACGAAGCAAAGTTGGATCCATTTTATCAACCTGGGATGTAGCTATTGGGAGAAGTCACTGTCAAAATCCAGACAAGTATCACAAAATAGTGTCTTACAGATAGAAAGCAAACAAATATGATTTTTATAACATTTATTATACTTCCTGAACCAAAGGAGTATTACTCTTACCCCAAATAGTCTATAAGCCATACAAATAAACAGAGGCTTGTATGAGCAGTTCTAGAACATTCTTTTTTTAAAACATTTATTTAGTTGTTTTGTGTATAAATACACTGTCACTGTCTTCAGACACACCAGAAGAGGGCATCAGATCCCATTACAGATAGTTGTGAGCCACCATGTGGTTGCTGAGAATTGATCTCATTACCTCTGGAAGAGCAGTCAGTGCTCTTAACAGGTAACCCATCTCTCTAGCCCTTTAAAACATTCTTACACATCAGAATCAGCACAGATTTCTTACTACAGAGATTTTGGAGTGGGGCCAAACATATGTCTAACAAATTTATATGTATAAACGTTATTTATTAAATATTTAAATAAAATTAAAAGTCTGCATCTAAAAAGGATGCAGATAGGGTAGAGAAACTTCTGAAGACCAGAAAGTTTTAGAACAGACTAGGGCATAAATGTGGGTAAGTAGTCTGTGTATGACTCTTTCAGTTAGCAAGCTCAACAATATGGTTACCTAAATAAGACCTAAAACATGACATCAATTGACATGCCAAAAAAAAAAAAAAAAAATGGGGGAAATTTTACAAGGCTCTGTCCAGATGAAGGCAACTAATTACAGCTCATTGATGGCGAATACATCTTTTCTAGGGACATGCCCAAGAAGTCAACCCTAAACACATGTGAGCAACACTAAATCAACTCAGCATGTTGCAGTTATAAATGCTCATCCATGTATGGGTGTACACTATTAATAATTAAAGAACAAGTGGCTATGAATTTGAGGATTGGGGGAACAGAAGAATGATGCAAACTGAAGCACTTAGGAGTTACTTGGCTTGCTAGAAGTTACTTGACAGCCTAATGATAACATGAGCAGTTACAGATTTCAACTCATTTTACCAGATTTCTTTTAACCAAAAAGATACTTGGGAAACAGAACCATTAGTGTCCTAACTCTACACCCCATGTACCTTCTCTTTATAAACGGTACATAAAAGTTGTCAATAAAAGAGCCCAACCTCTGGTCAGACAACTGTTTGGTTAGAAAAAGATTAAGTGTGCTACTCCCTTCCACCTGATGAAAGGACCTCTTCAGGGAGGGGAGTTCTGTAGCTGGGAAAACACCTTGGTTTACAGGGGAAGGAAAGCAGTACAGATGTGAGGTTTGCTCCTGAAACAAAGCAGCCCTTTTCTTGTGGTTACTCAGTGATTCATTCTAGTCTGGAGATCTCTAAGAATAAGTGCCATCCATAGAAATGGACCCCCATCATTAAGTTTCAGAGACAGAAAGAGCAGAAGACATTGCAGGTTAGAGTAGCATCAGAAGGTCCTGGTTTCAGGACAGAGTGGAAATGGGGGTGTTTGATAAAATGCTGGGAATTTGGCAAGACATGTCAATAAGCATTAAACTGTTGTTTATATGTTTCCACTGATTCACCATCCCAAGGCGATATGTGTGCTGAGTGTTCTGCAGAACACAATATAGAAAGAAAATAAAGCTAATGGTTTCTGTGCAATATACTTCCCAAAGAAAGTGAAGAATCCATGAAAAGTGTGTTTGGTTCATGATTAAATCTCTAGCACAGAGAGCACAGACTAGGTGGCTCATGTTACTGGTTAAACTAAATCTAGTTTAGAAAACTTAAACTTTATTCTTAAAGAAGAAAACAAACAAACAAAAAATGGGCCTTTCCATGGAAGAATCTTAAAATGGGTGAATTAACCCCATAAGGGCCAGGTGGCATTTTTTTAGCTCTAAGCAAAAAGAGAACTCTATGAACAGGAAGACAGGACACAGGGTTAAAAATCAAGCAGCTCTTCTGAAGTCATTTAGCCCACCTGCATTCCCTACCTGACACTTTCTCATCAAGTCTCCACAGGTTTGGTTTGTAAGCACTTGAATGAGTGTTCCTAAACTAGGTTAAGCTGTGTTATGCAAAAGTAGCCATTAGATCTAAAATGGGAACCCAGGATATGGGAAGGTAGATGTTAATGAACTGGTTTCAATCTACCAGTTTTTTAAAGATCTTGAAATTTGATTTGCTTTCTCTCAGGAAATCTACAGAAAGAAAAAAGAAATCCTACACTTGTAATTGAATGCAGGCTGGGTTATCAAGGAAACAAGTGCTCCAACAGAAATGAGTTTGTACATGAACAGTGGATATAGATGTTGGGGGAGGTGACCAGGGAACAGGGCTGTTACCTTACCAGTATGCCTGTGGCATCTTAGCAAACTCCAGTCTCCTAACACATGTAACACTAATGTGTTGCCAAGTTTAATAGGAAAACACTGGCTGCCTATAAACCCTGAAGGTATGTTTGGTGGATTAGTCAAACCTTGTAAAATGCCTCTAGCACTGCAAAATAAGAAACTCCTTCATGTTCCAAACACAGGGGTTCATTTACATAGGAGGAATTCTTTACCAGTCAGGGCTCATTTTTCCACTAACCAACCATTACTTCTGTGTTGGTTCTGCATGAACCACATGCCCCTCATGTAACTTTGTACAGCAAGGGTTGAGTAAATGCTTAACATAACATTCTCTCTAGCCGTGTAGCTCTTGAGCACATGAAGCAAGGCCAATGATGAGAAACGGGCAGAAGACTGCAGCAGAGGCCCCCATAGATCAGCCATTTTCTAAGTTGTTTCCATTTGAAAGCACTTACATTTGGGGGACATAATTAGTCCTTGTTGCTGGCTGCTATTTTTGTGTAATTCTGAAAGGTCCAGGCTCTGCAGGGGCACATCTGGTCACACTAATGGCTCTCACAGGCAGAGTACTGCCCTGACTGCCAGTGCCTGCGGAGACAGGGGCATGGCAATTCTTGCTCCCCAAAGACACCCGGCTCATCAAAACAACCTTGTGCAGTCCTGGCCACTTGCCCACATAGAGAAGGGCACTGGAACAGGAACAGTGTATTATGGGTCAGCCCAAGGCATGGGTTTAATGAAAGGTGTGCTGGAAGCCACATCAAACAGCAGCATGAGTCCACAAAGCCACTCACTGAAGAAACATGAGAGGCATCATACAAGCCCACGAATCCACTCAGCAAGGTAATTTGGATGGCATCTGTCACATTGCCTTCTCCTGGTGGCTAGCCCTTGGCATGCCTGGTGAGAATGCTACAGTGTTTAAAATATTCATTACACAACTTTCCTACTGTCTGCAAACAACTCTCGAGCCATAAAATAAGGCAAGTCTCCTCTTTAGTGTGTCCACAGGATGTAAAGTGTCCTGCCCTTCCTAGGCCTTTTGAAGTCATAGCTAGACAAAGACAAAAGTACTTGCATGCAATACCCAGACCTGAAGTCCATCTCCAAGGTCAACTGGCAAACTTTCCTCCGACGGTCTTCCAGCTCAGGTTATAGAGAATACTAATCCCATTTGTGAGGATTCTAAGATTTCCAAACATATAGCTTTATATTTATATAAAGACATTATGGGTAAACTCAGCATTACTAAGTACATTTAAAGACATATTAAATAGAGCTAGTGATGCCTCAGAAGTTAAGTATGCTTGTAAGTCAGTCAGAGGACCTGGGTTCGATTCTGAGCACCTTCAGAGTGGCTCACAACTATCTGTAACTCCAGTTGCAAGGGATATGACAGTCTCTTCTGGTCTCTACAGGCATCAGGCACACATGAGGTGAGCATACATATAGATATACTTACAGATATACTTACAGATATACATACAGATATACTTACAGATATACATACAGATATACATACAGATATACATACAGTTAGGCAAAACACATACAAAAAGATGAAAATAAATTAATCTTCTGTTTTTTTTTTTTTTTTTTTTTTTCAAGACAGGGTTTTTCTGTGTAACCTTGGCCTCTCTCTGTAGACCAGGCTGGCTCTGCCTGCCCTACCTCTCGAGTGCTGAGATTAAAGGCATGAGCTACCTCTGCCTGGCAAAAATAAATGAATCATAATAAAACAATATATGTGTGTGTTTAATTAGTGATTTCCCTATATGTCCGATTCCACACTTGATTCTTTTGAGTCATCTTCAATAGGAATTATATTTTTAAATATTTTTACACATTCTGGAATTTTTAGTACAGGGTCTCATGTAGTCCATGGTTGCTTCAAACTTGTATTGCTGAAGTGAGTCTTAAGCTTCTGCCTTTCCGCCTCTATGTCCTCCATAGTGGGATCACAGGCATTTGTCACCACAGTTGAATTCTGTGGAGCTTCCTGATCTAAATGGGACTCTACCAACTGAGCTACATACTCAGCCACCCAACTAATTTTTTTCCTTTCTTCATCATCATTATTATTATTATTATTATTATTATTATTATTATTATCATCATCATCATCATCATCATCATTATCATCATCATCATCATCATCATTATTATTATTATTATTATTATTATTATCATCATCATTATTAAGGACAGACTCACACAGATTTTATACTTCCATGTATCCTCACTATACCAAAATGTTAAGGAAACAACAAAGCAAGCCCAAGAATAATTTTCAATAATCTCTTAAATATTAAAACACAATGACTGAATTGCAGCCAAGGCCCTTGTATCCTGGAGTCAGAGGTCCATCAAGACAAAGTAGGAAGTGCAAACAATCAGGTTGTCAGGGGTTTGCAGCAGTCCTCAGTGCAGACCCCATGGAAAAAAGAATCCTGGGCCTAGAGAAAATGACAGACTCGGCCTCCTGCTAAACCCACTGAAGAAGTGCCATTCATCACAGCAAAGGCTCCTCCTTCTGGATTAGCATGAACTTATTTTTAGTTTGATTGATTTACATTCTTATTGATGTTATTTTTAGTGCACATCTGCATTATTCATGTATTCCTGAAGTGAATGTTAACAAACCACAGTATGAAAGTTTCTGGACTAGAGACAGGCAAAGATTCAAAGAATAATCACTTGCATCCAAAGTAGGAATGGTTTTGTCACTCAAATAGATAACCACATGTCTATATGCCTGTACCAGTGTGAAGGTGAAAATTACCCCATGCCATTTGTTCAAGCATGGCAATGTTGACTTTATTAAGAACTTCTGCTGTGGGTATAGTGACAAAAGATAAAGTCTAGGGAAGATGAGAGAAGCTGTATTCAACTTTGAATGTACCCAAATGTGAATATTTAACCAAAGAGCATGGTAGAGGTTAGAGGGAAAAACATGAAGGAGAGACATCAGGGTAATGGGGATTCTGTCCAAAGTGGCCAAACACAATGCTTAATTAAGAAAAACAAGTTGACCAGACACTATCTGTGGAGAGCTTTTGGGGTCATTTGGCAAGAATTTGACATTGGACCAAGACTAGGAAGTAGGGCTACTCCAGACAATAACTTGATTTTGGGCTAGGACAGAGAAGTAAGCTCAGAGAGGAATCTGATTTCAGGCTAAAACAAAGCAGTAGGCTTCAGGCAAGAGTATGACTTTGCCTAGGACTGAGAAATAGGCTCGGATGATCCTGGTCATCTTTACAAGCTTTAGAAACAGTGACCACAGAATTTAGTTTATGGCCTTCTTGTTTCCTGGCTATTTGTGTTCATTGTCTTGTCCCCTTAACCTAGAACTGATCTTATTACTTGCATGTAATGAAATGGTATAAAACCAGACTAGGGGGCTCATACAGGCTGAGAAACTGCGACCTGGAACAGATCTTAGGAACTTCTGTTCCCACCCGGAGGCAACTTCAGGAGCAGAGCCTGGCCCAACTGCCAGCCGGAAAGGCGGCTCGTACAGGCTGAGCAACTGGTGAGTGGGAGACCTAGGCTGCGGGGGAGCAGAGGGATCTCTGCGGAGTGCACACGGAAAGGGCACCCCCTGCCCTGACCTGCCCTGTCCTCCCTGATCCAGTGACCGAGAACAGATCTTAGGAACTTCTGTTCCCATCCGGAGACGACTTCAGGACACAGAGCAGAGCCTGGCCCAACAGCCAGCCGGAAAGGCGGCTCGAACAGGCTGAGCAACTGGTGAGTGGGAGACCTAGGCTGCGGGGGAGCAGAGGGATCTCTGCGGAGTGCACACGGAAAGGGCACCCCCTGCCCTGACCTGCCCTGTCCTCCCCGATCCAGTGACCGGGAACAGATCTTAGGAACTTCTGTTCCCACCCTGAGACGACTTCAGGACACAGAGCAGAGCCTGGCCCACCTGCCAGCCGGAAAGGTGGCTCGGAGAGGCTGAGCAACTGTGACCAGGAACAGATCTTAGGAACGTCTGTTCTCACCCGGAGACAACTTCAGTACGCAGAGCAGAGCCTGGCCCAGCTGCCACCCTGAACCTGGGCTGCCGGGGAGTAGAGAGATCTCTGAGGAGTGCACACGGAAAGTGTACCAGGGACACAGACCAGATACAAGGGAAAGGCAAGAACATATCACTGCCAACAAAATGGCAAGAGGAAAGAGAAAGAGTATATCCCAAGGAAACCAAGACAATCTAGCAACACCAGAACCCAGCTCTCCGATAGTAGCAAACATCTGAATTCCAAACACTCCAGAGAAAGAAGACACAGACCTGAAATCATGCCTCAAGACGCTGGTAGAGTTACTTAAACAAGAAAGGAAGGAAAAGCAAAAAGATTCAGAAGCTTTTAAAGAAGAAACAAGAAAAACACTCAAAGAACTCAAAGAACGAGACTAAAACAGAACCAAAGAAATAAAGGAACAGAAGAGGGAAATTAAAACAGAAATTGACACAATAAAGAAAGCGCTAAAAGAGATAACCCTAGAGTCAGAACACCAAAAAAAGAAATCAGGAGTCACAGAAGCAAGCATTTCCAACAGATTACAAGAGATCGAGGAGAGAATCTCGGGGGCAGAAGACAACATTGCAAACATAGACAAAACAGCCAGAGAAGATGCAAAAAACAAAAAGCTCCTAACCCAAAATGTCCAGGAAATACAAGACACAATGAGAAGACCGAACCTAAGGATAATAGGAATAGAAGAGGGAGAAGAGTATCAACTAAGAGGCACAGTAAATATCTTCAACAAAATCATAGAAGAAAACTTCCCTACCCTCAAGAATGAGATGACCACGAGCATAAAAGAAGCCTTCAGAACTCCAAATAGGTTGGACCAGAAAAGAAATACCTCCCGACACATAATAGTAAAAACATCAGGTGCCCAAAGTAAAGAAAGAATACTAAAAGCAGTAAGGGAAAAAGGTCAGGTAACATATAAAGGCAGACCAATCAGACTCACACCCGATTTCTCAACAGAGACTATGAAAGCTAGAAGAGCCTGGACAGACATCATGCACTCCTTAAGAGAGCACAAGTGCCAGCCCAAGCTGCTATACCCAGCAAAACTATCAATCACCATCGATGGAGAGACAAAGATATTTCAAGACAAATCAAAATTCACACAATATCTGACCACAAACCCAGCACTACAACGAATTATAGGTGGAAAATCCAATACAAGGAGGGAAAATACAGCCTAGTAAAAACAAGAAAACTCCTAAACAAGAAAACTAAAAGAAGAAAAAAACACAGACACAACTCAACCCAAAAAAGCAAAAATGGCAGGAAACAGAAACAATTATTCCTTGATATCTATTAACATAAATGGTCTCAACTCCCCAATAAAGAGACATAGACTATCAGACTGGATACATAAACAAAATCCAGCCTTTTGCTGCATACAGGAAACTCATCTCAGAGACAGAGACAGACAATATCTCAGAGTAAAAGGGTGGGAAAAAAACTTCCAAGCAAACAGCTCGAAGAAGCAAGCTGGAGTGGCTATTCTAATATCGAATAAAGTAAACTTCCAACCAAAAGTTATCAAAAAAGATAAAGAAGGACACTTTTTACTCATTACCGGGGAAATCTGTCAGGAGGAACTCTCAATCCTTAACATATACGCTCCAAATAAAAAATCACCCACATTCATAAAAGAAACTCTACTAAAGCTCAAAAAATACATTTCACCCCACACAATAATAGTGGGAGACTTTAACACCCCACTCTCACCAATGGACAGATCAGGGAAACAGAAACTGAACAAGGACAATGCAAAACTAGCAGAGACTTTGAACAAACTAGAATTAATAGATATATACAGAACATACTATCCTAAAGTAAAAGAATACACCTTCTTCTCACCACCCCATGGCACCTTCTCGAAAATTGTCCACATAATTGGACACAGAACGAGCCTTCATCAATATAAGAAGATTGAAATACTCCCATGCATCCTCTCAGATCACCATTGTCTACAGCTGGTCTTTAACAACAACAAAGACAACAAAATGCCCACATACACATGGAAACTAAACAATGCTCTGTTAAAGAATAGCAGGGTCAAAGAAGAAATAAAGAAAGAAATTAAGGACTTTCTAGAATTCAACGAAAATGATAACACAACATACCCAAACCTATGGGATGCAATGAAAGCAGTATTGAGAGGAAAACTCATTGCCCTAAGTGCTTCCAAGAAGAAACTGGAGAGAGCTCACATCAGCAACCTGACAGCACAGCTAAAAGCCCTAGAACAAAAGGAAGCAGATATACCCAAAAAGAGTAGACGGCAAGAAATAATCAAAATTAGGGCAGAAATAGACCAAATAGAAACAAAAAAAAACCATTGAAAAGATCAACAAAACAAAGAGTTGGTTCTTTGAGAAAATCAACAAGATTGATAAACCCGTAGCCAGACTCACTAAAGGGCAAAGAGAGAGTATCCAAATTAACAAAATCAGAAAGGAAAGTGATGACATAACAACTGAAACTAAGGAAATTCAAGAAATCATCAGATCCTACTACAAAAACTTATACTCCACAAAATTGGAAAATCTGGAGGAAATGGACGAATTCCTAGACAGATACAAGGTCCCAAAGTTTAACCAGGACCAAGTAAACCATCTAAATAACCTTATAACACCTAAAGAAATAGAAGAAGTCATCAATAGCCTCCCAACCAAAAAAAGCCCAGGTCCAGACGGGTTCAATGCAGAATTTTATCAGACATTTATTGGGGGTATAACACCAATATTCGCCAAACTATTCCAAAAGATAGAATCAGATGGAATATTACCCAACTCATTTTTTGAGGCTACAATAACCCTCGTACCTAAGCCACACAAAAACTCTACAAGGAAAGAGAACTTCAGACCAATCTCACTTATGAACATTGATGCAAAAATACTCAACAAAATCCTTGCAAACCGAATCCAAGAACACATCAAAACCATCATTCATCATGACCAAGTAGGCTTCATCCCTGGGATGCAGGGATGGTTTAACATAAGGAAATCCATCAATGTAATCCACCATATAAACAAACTTAAAGACCAAAATCACATGGTCATCTCACTAGACTCTGAGAAAGCATTCGACAAAATCCAACACCCATTCATGTTAAAAGTCCTGGAAAGAACAGGAATCCAAGGCCCATATTTAAACATAATAAAAGCAATATACAGCAAACCAACAGCCAACATCAAACTTAATGGCGAAAAACTTGAAGCAATCCCACTAAAATCAGGGACTCGACAAGGCTGCCCACTCTCTCCCTACCTATTCAACATAGTACTGGAAGTCCTGGCTGGAGCAATTAGACAGCAAAAGGAGATCAAGGGAATACAAATCGGAAAGGAAGAGATAAAAACATCACTCTTTGCCGATGACATGATAGTGTACTTGAGTGACCCCAAAAATTCCACCAGAGAACTCCTACAGCTGATAAACAAGTTCAGCAAAGTGGCCGGATACAAAATTAACTCAAACAAATCAGTAGCCTTCCTATACTCAAAGGACAAACATGTGGAGAAAGAAATTAGGGAAAAGGTACCCTTCACAATAGTTACAAAAACTATGAAATACCTTGGTGTGACTCTAACTAAGGAAGTGAAGGACCTGTATGACAAGAACTTCAAACCTCTAAAGAAAGAAATTGAGGAGGATCTCAGAAAATGGAAAGATCTCCCATGCTCATGTATTGGAAAGATCAACATCTTAAAAATGGCCATCCTACCAAAAGCAATCTACAGATTCAATGCAATCCCCATCAAAATTCCAACCCAGTTCTTCATGGAATTGGAAAGATCAATGTGCAACTTCATCTGGAATAACAAAAGACCTAGAATAGCGAAATCCATCCTCAACAACAAAAAAACATCTGCGGGAATCACTATCCCTGACCTCAAGCTATATTACAAAGCAATTGTACTGAAAACTGCATGGTACTGGTACAGAAATAGGCAAGTGGATCAATGGAATAGAATAGAAGATCCAGAAATGAGCCCTCATGTATATGGTCACCTGATTTTTGACAAAGGAGCAGTAAACATTCAATGGGAAAAGGACAGCCTATTCAACAAATGGTGCTGGTCCAACTGGCACTCAACATGCAAAAGAATGAAAATAGACCCGTTCTTATCTCCTTGTACAAAGCTCAAGTGTAAGTGGATTAAAGATCTCCACATTAAACCAGATACACTGGAACTATTAGATGAGAAAGTAGGGAAAACCTTAGAACACATAGGTACAGGAGAAAATTTCCTGAACAAAACACCAATGGCTCAAGCTCTAAGGTCAAAGATTAACAAATGGGACTTAATGAGATTGCAAAGTTTCTGTAAGGCTAAGGACATCGTCAAGAAAACAAAACGGCAACCAACAGAATGGGAAAAAATCTTTACCAACACCACATCAGATAGAGGCCTAATATCCAAGGTGTACAAGGAACTCAAAAAGCTAGACACCAGAGAATCAAATAACCCTATTAAAAATGGGGTACAGAGCTAAACAAATCATTTTCAGTTGAGGAACACCGAATGGCTGAAAAACATCTGAGGAAGTGCTCCACATCCTTAGCCATCAGGGAAATGCAAATCAAAACAACCCTAAGATTCCACCTCACACCAGTCAGATTGGCCAAGATCCAAAACTCAGATGACAGCAGATGCTGGCGAGGCTGCGGAGAAATAGGAACACTTCTCCACTGTTGGTGGGGTTGCAAGCTAATACAACCACTCTGGAAATCTGTCTGGTGATACCTCAGAAAATTGGATATAGTACTACCTGAAGACCCAGCTATTCCACTTCTGGGCATATACCCCAGAGACACTTTAATACACAACAAAGATATATGCACCACAATGTTCATAGCGGCTCTATTTATAATAGCCAGAAGCTGGAAGGAACCCAGATGTCCTTCAGAAGACGAATGGATACAAAAATTGTGGTACATATACACAATGGAATACTACTCAGCCACCAGAAACAATGACTTAACCAAATTCTTAAGAAAATGGCTGCATCTAGAGAAGATCATCCTGAGTGAGATAACCCAGTCACAAAAGAACAGACATAATATGCAGTCACTGATAGTGGGATGCTAACCCCAGAGGCTTGCACTCCCCCAGAAACAACTCACAGACTGTATGAAGTCCAAGAAATAAAGAAAACAAAAAATATACATGTATTCACAAAACAAGAAGACTTTGACTATTTCCATGTTGCGTTTTGTTTTGCATGTACTTTACGCTTATTGCAACTAGTACGTTTTCAATGCATACTGTCAAGCCCTTGAAAAAAATCAAGTACTGACTAAAAAACATATTCACATGGTTTTATGTAAAATTTATTTTAATGTCTGAAAAAACAGTACTGACAAAAATGTATAATTTTAAGCAAAAAATGTTTAAAATCTTTACATTTATCTTTGTTTTGCAAAATAAAGTCGTTTGAAAAAAAAAGAAAAAAAAAAAAAAACAGACTAGAAAGAATTAAACTGACCTCAGCCTCAGAACTGGCTGGGAGTCATGCTGCAGTACTAACAGCCTCATTTTAATCCTTGCTCCGTCACTGAAGAACCCCGTTGACTAACTGAGATGGCTTGGTCAATTATCTGGAAGGTGGTGGAAGATGTGGAACTCCATTAGGCATTAGGGATGGTTAGCTATGGACTGCATTGCTGCTAAAACAATTTTATAAGGAAATGTTAAGATTGGTCTAGGGGACAGGTCAGGATGCTGAGTGAAGTGAGGTCAAGGAGAGACCCATCCTCTGCCTGCTGTCTTCTGTTGTCACCCTACCTAGACCACCTCTCTGCCTACAGTAGTAGTCCTGGGATGTCCTCCCTCCCCCTTTACTTCTACCTAGCACTTACTTTGCTGGGTATTTAGTGTTCCCACTGCAAACCCCTTAACCACAGTTGTTTTGGGGGAATTAGATGGCATAAAGCAGATAGGGATACATAGCTAAGCTTAGGATTCATAGATCAGCTAAATCAGAGTTTTAAGAATGGGGGACAGCAAGAGATCATATGCTGAATGATTTTCTGATCTATGAGAAAACAGTAATGTGAATGCATACATTGAATAAGACTAAAATGACATGGCATAGTAATTAGAGTGAAATACTTCTATATGGTAAGCTTATGTGTAAAGCCAATGATAATAGTTATTCTGTAGTTATTGCAGGTAGCAGGGCTTTGAAGATTGACTGTGCCCTGGAACCAACAGTAGCTGAAATCATTAAGATCTGGGAGTCTCAGAGACAAGAGCACAGAAACTAAACACAGGAGTAGACAGAATGCTGGATGCATGCACACTTACTTTATAGCTGTAATCTCCAAGGACCTGAGCAAAGCATTAAGTGCAATTTTCTGTTCCTTGGGTTCTATAATTGTAAATAATGACGTCGACTGAGCAAGGACATGGTGAAACTGAAAGGGGTGATCTAGGCAAATGCTTACTCAATGACTCCTCAAGAAACATTGACCATTAGTATCTCAGCAGAATATCCTACTCAGGTGATAGCTCTCACTCAGGCACGCTAAGAAGCTTTCTGGGCCTTCCTAAGGAACTTTCACTAACCTCCTTTGATTCCCTGCTATTACACCACTGTCACAAGCCAATCTTATCAGGCAGCTGTCTGGGTTGTGAACGTTTGGTTCCACACAGCTTCATGGTAAATCTGACCAGATATGATGAGCCAGCCAGCAACACACAAAGACTTGAAAAGATGGGGTTTCATTTGTTTGTTTTTTTGACTAAAGGCAAGAATTTTGAGGAATACATCTTACAGTAAAACAGAAAGAAAAATGCAAATGAAACCTAGAGATGCTGGGCAAATGGGAAACAATTGTGTGAATGTGGACTGAATTTGCTTTCGTTCAACCAGGTAAAATGGCATGCCAGTGGAAAAGTTAAGAGGTAATATGCATGTGTGTATTAACTCCATGCCAAACTGTCACATGTCAGAGCAGTGGATCTCAACCTGTGGGCCGAAATCCCTTTCACACGGGTTGCATATCAGATACCCTACATATCATATATCTACATTGCAATTCATAACAAAATCAAAACTACAGTTATGAAGTAGCAATGAAATAATTTTATGTTCAGGTTACCACAACCTGAGGAACTGTATTAAAGGGTCACAGCATTAGGAAGTTTCTTCTGTTTTTGAAGGAGAAAAAGACGTTTGCTCTGAGCTTTGACAATATCAGTGAGAACCATGCCTCACAACATAAAGCATGCTGCTTCTGAGCATTGGGGACAAGGGAATCTTCAGAGGGCTGTCATTCTTGGTTTAGTGGCTCTACTGAGGCTACAAGCCTCACATTAAACAAAGCCAAAGGCAAATTCAAAAACTGATTTTAAAGAATTCGTTTCAAAATGGATGAAGTAACATTTGACAAAGTAATAATAATTGTATAAATCTATTCAGAAAGAAAAACACCTATTTCATTGGTGGGTGTTTTTTTATGGAAAAGAATAGGAAACTCTAGTTATCAATCATTTGTGTGTCTATAAATTAAAAATGGGTGAAGCAACTGTTTTTATAAAAGCAGTACTGGAGCAGGGAATTCATTTTTAGACTGAGATCAAAGCTTCCAACCTTGACTCTACAAGAAAGTTTAATCCTAAGCAATAAAGAATGATTTTAAAAATATCTTAATCCTGGCTACTTTTAACAATAGAAACCTATGTAAATGCCAAAAGGGGGTGTGAGTGTGTGTGTGTGTGTGTGTGTGTGTGTGTGAGAGAGAGAGAGAGAGAGAGAGAGAGACAAAGAGAGACAGAGAGACAGAGACAGAGAGAGACAGAGAGACAGGAGAGAGAGAGAGAGCAAGCATGCTCGTACCCCTATCTCCAAAGTGGCAATTTCTCAAGAACTCCAGATGAGTTAAATGTACACCATTCCAGGTTTCACAGATGATCATCAATGGTATAAATGCCAAAAGGATTCTCATAATTGCTGGAGGAATCTTCCAGCTGTGGGCGATTAAAGATCAGCATATTAACAAGGAGAATGTTTTACATGTGGGAAAAAAGAAGCAAGTTGGGGAACTGCCAGTCTTAATGAGAACAGTGGTATAATCAAACTTCTGACCTGGAGGAGATAGGAGAACATTGTGTGTGAACTTTCAGATGCGCCTAATTCCGGATCAAACAGCACATAAACTCCAACATATTGAGTACCAGAATGGAGTGCTGTAAATTTTCACAACTCCAAAATATTTAAGAAATGTTCCCAGGCACAACAGGGACAGAAGTGTTTGTGGAAGAATGTGACTCGCCTCCTTCCAACAACTCTTGTAAGGAGATGTAGTTTCCTAAGATAAATGGTTTCCAAGTCTGTCTTGGGACAACAGTTCCATGTCTCTTTTCTGCAATGTTATCCATTATTAAAGGATGCACTTTTTTGTGAGCTCATTTGTGCCTTTTCTTTCTTTTCAACAGCGTGTGAATGCAGTAAAAATCAAAACATACCATAATTCTAAGCATTTTCAGCCTTTAAGCTGGGAGGCCAAATGAAAATCTTAAATGTGTGAATTTAGAAAGGTTATCTGAATGAATATCCATTGCATAGTTAGTTTTCCATGTATAATTTCTCTGTCCAATATTTACTCATCGTAATCAGATCTTGTAATTTGTCCATAAATAATGTAGCTGTCTTATAGAGCCCTCCCAGCTAGAGAAAAAATTTAGTTCAGAGACCTGTTCAATTTTCAGTACAGTTTGTTACAATGACTTTAAAACAATGTTTCTCAATCCAGATTAAAATGTCCTTTGTTTTTATGCCCTGGTCTGAGACATAGCAGTTGTATGAAGGCTGTGGTTATCAAAATTATTTTGAACTGTTTAGTGAAGACTTCCTTGTGAAGCATCACCCATCACAGCCCTCTCCATAGCTGTTATTGTTAGTATTAATTTCTTCTCCCAGTTGTTAGGGTCTGATCACTACGCCATGGCTATTCCTGGTCTCCAGTTTGTCACTTACTCAAAAAGTCTTTGAGGTGCAGCATTTGCAGCATAGTGGTGACCACAAGCTGCCTTGCAGGTCTCCACTTAAGTGTCTCAATGGAGTATTCTGTCCTTCCTTCTCAATGCCAGATCACATCACTCCAAACACAAAGGTCTCCATAGCAACCCATTGCTTTCATAGACACACTCCCAGGAAAGTAACAATTCACAGGGTAGTGGCACACCACACAGGAACTTTGAAAGCCCAGAGAAACACCCTACTCATTTTTATATTATTTTATTTGGACATGGTCGCACTATGTAGCCCAGGCTGGCCTGAAACTCATTATGTAGAACAGGCTGCCCTTGAACTCACAAAGATCAGCCTGTTTCTACCTCCCACAAAGTGCTGTGACTATAGTCATGTGAGCTCCCACCTTCCGCTTCTACTCCTTGTGAACTCCAATTTGGCAGTTAATCTCACACTGTAATGAGCCTAACAGCTAGGGCTATTATCTATGCACAGAGCACTAGGGCAAAAAAAAAAAAAAAAAAGCAGGGTTCACAAGGCATACCATACCTAAATATGACATTTTAAAAAGTAGAAGATCAGAAAGACCTCTCTTGTGTTGTCCTCTGAAACAGGTCATGAAGAATTCTCCACATTGCCTCCAAAGCAGTGGTTCTCAATCTGTGGGTCAGGAACCCCTGGGGGTTGAAAGATTATTTCATAGAAGTTGCCTAAGACGACCAGAAAACTCAGATATTAACATGATTCATAATGGGAGCAAACTTACAGTTATGAAGTAGTAACAAAAATAATTTTATGGTGTGTGGTTAACCATAATACAAGGAACTGTATTAAAGGGTCACAACACTAAAAAGGTCAAGAACTATGGCTCTAAAGCAAGTCATAGACCTTCACTCTAGAGTAGCTGTATTGCCAGAAGAAAGGAATAACCATAGAAAGAGAAGGAACCATACTATTTGTTGAAAGCGCCCTGCTAGACCCCATCCCCTGTTTATTAGCCTTCCCATTACCATTACCACTGTGTACCAAACCATATCTGCATGAGAGTCCATGTTAGTCTAGCACAGTAACAGATTTCCTGCTCTTCTGAGTCTTTACTTCTGAATGTTCCCACGTCATCTAAAATGTACAGTACTTTAATAATGTGTTTGCTTTTCTCTTATTAATCAGCCTCCTGTAAGGTCAGCCATGAACCTATCAATGATTAAGGGAAGAAATATTTTTTTCCCAACAGAAGTTTTACACAGTAGCCTTTTATGTGGTAAGTGAAGCTCAAATAATTTATCAAGTTTTCTGACTCTGTCGCACTTCAGTCACACTCCCAGTGAGTTTGCAAGTACATGGCCTTTCTCGGGCAGTTATTGTTGTCCCGTGTCAGAGGAAGATGGTGGTGATGGAGATGATGATGCTATGTGTGTGTTCGTGTGTGTGCGTGCGTGTGTGTGTGTGTGTATGTGTAATTTTTTTTAATGTCATGCCTTCTTCAAGAAAGATATTTAGGTTTTTTTCTAACCCTTCATGTTCTATCTGCCTCTTAGCGACCAAGAAAGAACACTAGAACTTCACAGGGGAGGACACATTTGTAGAAGACAAATACAAGAAATATATTTCTTCCTTCTCAACATACAGAATTAGAGTATTTTGCATTGGACACTCTAAGTCAACTTTGACACAGAGGCATTTCATACCTTGCTCCCTCTACAGTTATTCATCCTACACCTTTGTCTCTGCTTTAAAATTCTTTGATTATACGATCCAATGTCAACTGCTCCTTTCTTATCCTGGAATCTATCAGAGTATTTACACACATAGTCACATGAACCCATGCCATAGCATGAGGAAGGCAAAGGACAGCTCCTGGGGAAGTTCATTCTCTTAGTTTAAGACAGTGTCTCTTTTGTTGTTTCTTAACTCACTCTGTAGTCGAGGTAGCTGGTCTGGGATCTTCTATTGGTCCTCTTCTCTACCTCCTTTCTATCTTTTAATTTAATTTTATTTATTTATTCACCTTACATCCTGCTTGTTGCACTCCTCCCAGTCACTCCCTTCCACAATCCTTCCCCTGTACCCCCTCTTCCCCTCTGAGTAGGTGGGGACCCCCTGAGTATCCTCCCACACTAGTGCTTCAAGTCTGTTATCTACTGCCTTTCTAGATGTAGCGTCGATGTGCTCCCACTGCATGCAACTTTGTTCATGTGTTCTGATGATTACACTCGGGCTATTACACTTGAACAGTGTCTTAGGGTTTTACTGCTCTGAAGAGACATCATGACCTCAGCGACTCTCCTTATAAAGAAAAACATTTCATTGGGGCTGGCTTACAGATCAGAGGTTTAGTCTATTATCATCCTGGAAGGAAGCATGTTAGTATGCAGTCAGGGTTGTAGCTGAAAGTTCTACATCTGGATCTGCAAGCAGGCAGCAGGAAAAGAAAGTGAGGCTCTAGTCTTGGCTTGAGCTTCTGAAACCTCAAAGCCCACCGGTTAATGATACACTTCATCCAACTAGACCACACCTCTAACAATACCACCCCTATGAGTCTGTGGAGGCCATTCTCATTCAGACCACTAAAAGCAGCAAGATCCTTTACCTGCTGAGCTTCTCCACTGCCCTTTCTAAGTTTTAAGCCACACAAAGAGAAAAATTGGCATCCACGTGTTTTTTGTGTGTGCAGCTGTTCCAGATGCTGAGAGCACAGCTTTAGATCAGAAGTTTTGTCTCTGACTCTATGAAGCCATCAGGTCATGTGGAATGTGAAGAAAGGCAGCTCTGACTAGCTGCTCTGACTAGCTAAAGGAAGATGACATTGGGGGTTGCTTAGAAATCCTATGGTGGAGAACAAGGTCATACTTGCAATTCCCAAATCTCCACTTCTATAAGACAGAGACTCGTGACTCCATTCAAAACTGTCATGTGAATAAAGAAAACTTTAGTCAGTTATATATGTTCCTTCTATTGTTTCAACTCACTGAGTACTACCGGAAGACATTTTCCCATTTTTAATGAAAAATGTCTTTTGTTGTTTATGCTTTCCTATGTAGAAATGATTATATGACAAGGAACTGTAATATATAATTTACTAGAAAAATTATTACCTGCTACTTGTTTTTAAAAAAATCAAGATATATACACCTACCACATATTGGCTTGTCATAGAAGCAAGATATAAAAGAAAATCATTGTTTATTTCATTATTTAAACCAATTATATTCTTTCAATAGCTAGAAACAAAGCCAGAGGCCTCATTAATACTAAGCAAGCATTATACTATTGATCTACACTCTCAGCCCCAAATTCTATTCTACCAAAATAAAAAAGAGTTCATTTTATCTTATTTTGTTTGTTTTTTAAATAGTGTATTACTGTATAAATCAAGTTGGCCTTCCACTCACAATCCTCGTGCCTGGCTCCCAAGTGTTGCAATTCCAGACATGTGACACCTGAAGCCAAACAGAAAAAATTGTTTTAGGAGATAATTACCTTCCTGAGGTACAACCTATCCGGTTATATCCACAGCATCATTTATTATTATTATTATTATTATTATTATTATTATTATTATTATTATTATTATTATTATTATTTATTGTGGGGTCCTACTTATGCCCTGGCAATTCTGTAGAGGACAGAGTACAACTTTTAGGAGTTGATTCTCTCCTTTCACATTGTGAACTCAAAAGACCAAACTCAGGTAACAAGGCTTGCCTTGCCAAGAAATCACTGAACCATCTTTGCAGCCTCCTGAGCTTCATTTCTCCCATAAAAGCAACTAGTGGACATTTTAGTCAAAGGACTTGAAAACAAAACACCATTATTTTTTTAAGACTTACAAAAGATGTAACTACTCAGCCTCATCTTTAAAATGTTTTGAATAATTCACCTCAGTCACTAGAAGGGAAAAGTAGTTGTAGCTCACATTTGAAAATGGAGATTGGCTTACTCATTTTCTTCCCATGGTGGTGAGATCTTTCTAAGTTCTCTTTGTAGATGTAATGATTGCTTTATAACTTCTTTCCAATTGGAAATAATTATGAAAAGGAAAATCCTGTATTACTTTTTTCCTGAGTGATAAAATTAACTAGAGAATCACCCCTAATCCTCCCAATAGGTTCTGATAATTGGGTAGATTCAAGAACCCCTTGTAAAGGAGAAAGGTATGCTGGCTTCCTTACACTAGAGAGGTCCTTGTCAGCACATCTATCATAAGAGACAGACTATCAAGATGAAAGAATAACAAGCTAGTCTAACCAAGATTACACTATCATGGAGGCCTTCAGAAATAAAGCCTTGAAGGCCCCAGCTCACTATTGTGTTTATTTCCTTTGTATAGGATTATTAATATGTATATGAGGGCTGAGTTCGCCATATCATGTTTGTAGAGCTGAGAAGACAACTTCTTGAGTCAGTTCTCTCCTGCCAACCACAGGTTCCAATGTCCTGATTTGTCCTGTACCTTTGCCAGCTGAGCCATTTCATGGGTCCCAGGAAACCTATTGTTAAGGGTCAAATAAGTTAAAAATGGATGGCTAAACTTGAAGAAAAGGATTTGACTGGACGTAAGAGTCCAAGGAAGTCCTCTATCTAGAGTCTTCCCCGCCTTTCTGTGTAGCCATCCAGTCTGAGCATAGAGGGAGTGCCTTCTGGAATAAGGGTCATAATGCCTATATTTTGGCAAGCTTCTAGAGAGTATATTCATGACAATCACACAGGAGAAGACAAGTAGAGTCTCTCTAGCTTTTAAGCTGTTCTCCCTCTCAGTTCAAAGCACTTTGGGACAGTGTTTTCTGAGCTCTGATATCCTCTTATCTGACTATTTCTGGTTATATCCAGATTTGATTTTATATTTCTTTTCCAAAGCCATGTCTCCTATCTATAGCATCTCTGTTCCCTATATCCCACCTCTATGTTCATGTGCATTCATAACTCCACCATACTTGTTTCTCTCGACCTTCTATTGTTCTGCCAGAACTCGCCTCTCCATTCTAACCCCATTCTTTCTTTCTTTCCTTGATGCTCACCCTTATGTTTTTAGAATCTACTTCTCCTATCTATGTCTGCATCCCACCTGCACTTCTTACACCCTCCTCTGAGGTGGACAGTCACGTCTCTTCTCTATTACCCATTCTTTTTAGATCTTAATCTCAATAAAATGTGGACGCCATCTTTTTCTTGCTGGCTATTATAAATGTCTACACATAATTCTACTTCTTTTCGAGTATCTGTGATTTGAAAGAAGGCTCTAGAACAGTAGTTCTCAATCTGTGGACCACAACCCCTTTGACAAACCTTTTTCTCCAAAAATATTTACATAAAAACTCATAACAATAGCAAAATAGCAATTATGGAGTAGCAAGAAAAAGATTTATGGTTGGGGAGTCACAGCAGCATGAGGAACTGTATTAAAGAACTGAAATATTCTGAAGGTTGAGAACCACTGTTATAGAATAGAAATGCTTGTAGAAAAAAGGCAATGAATCAATGGTTGAAGTTAAGACACATAAATGAGTTACCTTTAGTATTTTCCTTATGACCATGTAATAGTCTATTTATTAAGCTCTATGATTTTGTTTCCTAGTATTTATATTCTTGATATTAATAAAATGAAAAAACCACCAAAGAAAAAGTTATTCTTCATGAATTAATATTTTCCCATTAACAGTCTCACTCAGGAGACAGACATCTGGAATAACAGAATTTGGAGTAGAGTTTACAATGGTATTCAAACTATTTTTTAATTTTTTTTATTGAGAGGACCAGATGCAATGCATTACACATTGTCCATCTAATTCAAACCATAAAGAATATTATCTCTCTTCCATATGGCAACAAATTCAGAAGGAGGGTGTGGAGGATGGAGTAACAGTAACAAGACTTGTTTGTGAGATTGTGGATGGGCACAGCAGTTCTTCAGGGGCCACACAGGCATGCAGAAGTTCCTCTTTATGGTAATTTTGAGTGTTACTTTTCAAATGAGTTATTACATATATCTCATTAAAAGAACATGTGTAGGCCCTCCACAGTGGAACTTTTTGAAGAGGTGAAAAGGCTTCTGTGGTTCTTATAGAACAACTGGTTCCCAAAATAGATGATTCCAGAGTAAGCTAGAAACTCCACAAGGAAAGATGTTACACCAGTACTGCTTTTTCCAAAACATCTTTTATGTTAAAGTAATTAACAATTCATGGGACAGAATTAGGAAACGTCTTACTGGCTTCCCTTGCTCCCATACTCTTTACTCACTTCAGATTCCATCTCTGAACATTTTGAACATCTAGAAAAGAAAAATCTTAAGCCGCGGGAAGTTTCAAGTCTAAGTAAAGAGAATCCCATAAACTCACAAACCAAGTCTATAGTTTTGTTCAGGTTTTTTTTTTTTTTTTTTTTTTTGTTCAAATCTTATGAGATAAAATAAAAAAGAATGTTATGACCTCCCCTTGGCTAGATTCTTGACATATTATCTTTGCCTGGTTAGCTAGGAAGTTTGTTCTTCATATTTCTTGCTCATATTTTGTCTTAACAAATCTTGTTATATCCAGCACTGTTCAAGCAGTATATGACTATTTGAGAACCATGTAAAAACCAAACTTCAGGCCAGTTCTGTACTGAAGACAATTGAAAACAAAGCAAAGCAAAACAAAACCCAAAAAGAGGAAAAGAAACAAAAGGGAGTATAACGTAAAGTTAGTGTCTTTGACACATTATTGAAATAAGTCACTCTGTTTTGTTTTTTTCAAGACAGGGCTTTTCTGTGTGGCTCAGGGTGGCCTGGAACTCCCTCACAGGCTGTCCTTGATCTCAGAGATCCATCGCCCTCTGCCTGACTGTAGGGATGAGTTCAAGAGGAGGCAGAGAGTATTTTATGACACACATGGACCATGAGTCTGATTTATTAAGTAGCCAACTAGTATACTAATTTGGGGGTCAGATCTTTCATAGCCCACTTATTTCAGACCTGTGATCTCTTAGTTTGGGCCTTAATTGGAAGCTGAACGAGAACTAATGTAAAACCTGGAAAGTCAAATACTCAATGTTACAGGACACTCAGAAACCTAATTAAATCATGAATATGGTTAAAAAATAATAGTTTCTGATCTTGAACAAAATGATGGTTTAAGTATTTAACTAATGAACACAATGCAGTGGGTCTCAGCCTATGGCTCCTAGCACCTCTTTGGCAAACCTCTATCTCCAGAACTATTTGCATGATGATTCATAACAGTAGCAAAATTACAGTTATGATGTAGCAACAAAAAGAATTCTGTGTCTGAGAGTCACCACAAACTGAGGAACTATATTAAAGAATTGGGCATTAGGACTGAGAATCATTGTTATAATGTATATATGGTAAAGTCCACATTTAAATGGCTTTTTACAGCATAGTCAAAAGTTACCCTTGTTGGCAAGGTTACCGGGACATGGTGGCACACACCTTTAATCTTAGCCCTCAGGAGGCAAAGACAGTTAGATCTCTATGAGTTCAAGGCCAGCCTATTCTACAAAGTCGGTCCAGGATACCCAGTGGTCTGTTAAATACACACTGTTAAACATTCTGTTAAACTATCAGTTCAGAAAAACAAATAAACAAAGAACCAATGCTTAGATTCTCCTCCTGAATAAAGCTGAGTCTGGGCCCCAAGTTCAGCATGGACTGCAGTGTGCAGACCTATGCAGTCCCAGAGCCCTGCTTGTGGTGTCTTTACAAACTCCGTTCAGATTGAGTTTCATGTTCTTTTAAGTCAAGAAACCTAATCCCAAATCTCAGTTCTTTGGCCTTTAGACTGCTTTGTTGTTAGTGGTGGTGGTGGTAGTGGTAGTAGTGGTGGTAGGTTTTTACTTTTTTCTTTTTTATCTTTCCAATGTGACAACTTTAGACTGTAAAACACAGAACAGCCTAAGACAGGATGAAAAGATTTGCCTGTGCCTTACTGAGTCCATGCATGAAAAATACATGTAAGTGTGCATTTCTTAATGCTCCATTTCAAACATCTGGAAATGGTATAACTCCCCCCCTATCCCACCCCAATGCAGACATTGCTAATTGATTACAGCATTCTTTCCAACCAAACCTAGAGACAGCCTAGCATATAACCCTCAACACAGGACTCTCACAGCCACTTCCATTAATTCCCAGTTGGCATTGGATAAGGAGTCTCTCTGGCATTCGAGCCTATGCAACCCTCATGAAAAATGGAACCAGGGGAGAGCCTCAGTACACATAGACATGGACACACCCAGAAAGGACTCCAACATTTCTGAGATGCTATATTTACTGAATGAGGATAAAATTGAACATGCTGTTGAGAAAAACAGCTGCTGTTGAGATAAATTATATATATTTGAAGAAATAAAGGAAGAAGAAGAGAAAAGCAAATGCCAGGGTTGGGACTGCCATTTTCATGAACTGCGGTGCATAATAAGAGCCAACTATAAAACTCAAGTCATAAAGAACCTACAGACTGATCATTGATTTTATCATCACAGTTTCAAAAGTGTGCTACCCCACCATGATCTGTCAAAGTTACACCAAAAGTCAAGAATCTACAGTTCTTCTCTCCTCCATTGTTGATAAAATTGCAAGCTGGTAAAACCTCTCCAGAAGTCAGTCTAGAGGTTCCTCAGAAAACTGGACATAGTACTACCTGAAGATCCAGCTATCCTATTCCTGGTCATATACCCAAAAGATACTCTAACATATGACAAGGACACATGCTCGACCATGTTCATATCAGCCTTATTAATAATAGCCAGAAGCTGGAAGGAATCCAGATGTTCTTCAACAGAGGAATGGATACAGAAATTGTGGTACATTTATACAATGGAGTACTACTCAGCTATTTAAAACAATGACTTCATAAAATTTCCAGGCAAATGGACAGAACTAGAAGCTATCATCCTGAGAAGTATCCTAGAAGCTATCACACATGAGAACATGCTTGGTATGCACTCACTTATAAGAGAATACTAGCCCAAAAAGCCCTGAATACCCAAGAAACAATTCATAAACCTTATGAAGCTCATAAATAAGGAAGGCCAGAAGTTGGATGCCTCAGTTCTTAGAAGGGAGAATAAAATACTCATGGAAAGAAATAATGGCACAATTAGAGGAGCAGAGTTTGAAGAAAAGATCATCCAGAGACTGCCTCACATGGGGATCCACCCCATATGCAGCCACAAAACCCAAGCACTATTGCTGATGCCAAGAAGTGCTTATTGGCAGGAACCAGATATGGATGCCTCCTCAGAGGCTCTGCCAGAGTCATACAGATACAGTTAAGGATGCTTGCAGATAACCGTCAGAATGAACACAGGGTCCCCCCAATGAAGGAGCCAGAGAAAGGACTGAAGGAGCTGAAAGGGTCTGCAACCTCATGGAAAGAATATTATCAATCAAACAAACCCAGGACTCTCCAGGACTAAAACACCAACCAATGAGCATGCATGGAGAGACCCCAGACACACACCCGGCTCCACTTGCATATGTAGCATTGTCTGGCATCAATGGGAGAAGAGGCCTTTGTTCCTGTGAAGGTGTATTTTCCCAGTGTAGGGAAATGCCAAGGTGCTGAGGTGGGGAGGGTAGTTGGGAGAGAGAGCACCTTCATGGAAACAAGTGGAGAAAAAGGAGGGATGAGAGTGGGGGGAAGGGGGATAACATTTGAAATATAAAAACAGTGAATATCCAATAAAAAATTTTTTAAAAAAATCTACAGTTCTTAATGCAAAACTTGCTGACATTAAAACACATGAGATATCTGCCCCCCCTTATTTTCTTCCCTCTCTTCTCTCGAGATGGGGGAGATGTACAGAGGGTCAGGAAATTGAACAACGGTGTGTGGCAATAAAGAATGGGGACCTGGGAGTAACCAACAGAAATTTCAGATGCTAGGAAAGCAAGAGGCACCCTGAACCCAAAAAGGATGACATTAACTGAAATACTCAACAAAGGGGAGAGAGAATCTGTAGATGGCATACCCAGTGGTTAGGCATGACCCTGGATGACGGATGGGGCCAACTGCCCTTCTCAAAAATTTAACCCAGAATTGCTCCTAACTAAAGGAAATACAGGGACAAAAGAGAGCAGAGACGAAAGTAAAGGCTGTCTAGAGACTGCCCCACCTCATGACCCATGCCACATGCAGCCTCCAAAGCCAGACATTATCTCTGATGCCAAGAAGTGCTTGCTAAGCCAGGAGCCTGATATGGATGTCTTCTGAGAGGCTAGGCCAAAGCCTTACGGACACAGATGGGAATACCTGCACCATCAGACTGAGCAGGGGGACCACAATGAAGGAGTTAGGGGAGGGACTGAAGGAGCAGAAGGGGTTTGCAACCCCATAGAAAGAACAACAATATCAACCAACCAGACCCCTACCCTAGTGCTTCCAGGGACTAAACCGCCATCCAAAGAACACACTTGGAGGGACCCATGGCTCCAGCCGCATATATAACAAAGGATGGTCTTGTCTGGCATCAAAAGGAGGAGAGGCCCTTTGTCCTGGAGAATGCTAGTATGGTGAGGCAGGAGTGGGCAGGTGGGTGGGGGAGCACCCTTGTGGAGGCATGGGGGAGGGAAAAGAGGTGGAGGTTTCAGAGAGGAAATTGGGAAGGGGATAACATTTGAAATGTAAATGAGCTGGGGATATGGCTCAGTGGTTAAGAGCTCTGAACTGCTTTTCCAGAGGTCCTGAGTTCAAATCCCAAAAACCACATGGTGGCTCACAACCATCTGTAATGAGATCTGATGCCCTCTTCTGGTGTGAAATTTAAGTAAACAAAATAGCCAATAAAAAATTTAAAAACAAAACAAAACAAAACAAAAAAAAAAAAAAACAAAAAACATGAGCTAATGAGCTAGTTCAGTTCCATGGACTGAGAGACACACCTTATTTCCTTTGGAAAATCAATTTTTCTGTTTTTTTTATTATTTATTTTGTGTTTATTGTACATGAATTATGTTTTACCTGCATTAATGTATGTGTACCAAATGCATGCCTGGTACCTGTAGAGGCCAAAAAAGTGTATCTGGCTCTTTGGACGTAGAGATTGTGAGCCACCATGCGTGCACCATGTGAGTACCATGCATGCAAACCCAGATTTTAGGAAAGTGCAAGTCCTTATAACCACTAAGATATATCTCTAGTCTTGGAGAATCAATTCATTAATATCTATCCAGTATATTATAATCAACATCAAAACTGTCTGCCTGATAAGAAGAAAAAAATCCTTGAAGAGAATAAGAAGTTGGCTAAAAATTCTCTATGACTTTGATGATAACCCATATAATTACAAAGAATTATGTCTCCAGATGCTACCAGCCATTGCTAAATTTGATTCCTGATCTCATTGATCCCCAGCAAAATTGTTATTGCCAGTTCCCCAAACAGAATGTAACCAAGGGGAAGAGCTGCAGAGAGCCCATTCCTGAGGTGAAAATAGAATCACTCTGCTCATTTGGGAAAATGTTTTCAGGTATATGCTTCCATCTTCAGCTTCCTGAAAATATGAAGACCTTTATGTTTAAAACACCTTCATATCAACCAGGACATCTGCTTTCCTCTCAGAATGTCTGCAAGAGTTAGCGATACCTTCGGGACCTAGAAACTAGAGCTTGGATGTGTGCAAGTGAGAAATCAATGAAATTGTCCCTATGGGAATGGGGCCCCATTTGGACAAAGGGTAGGCATGCAGGTATCATACATCACAGCATCGAGACATGCTGATTCTTCTTTCCGCTCATCCAGCACTGAATCAAAATGAGAGTAAAGTTTGGGAAACCTGGTAATGACCCCGATCCTCAAGTTCCATTGCTTTAAACCTGAGCAGCAGAACACTTACCTTGAAAGATTGCCTAAGGATGCCATGAGGTTATAGTAAGCTCCTCATGCTCCAGGCCTTAATGAACATTTTTCTTCTTCTTTGAGGGATGTGTATCTGCAGGGCAGAGTGGACTTGGAGTACAAACAGCCTCTGATCTAAAACTTCCTATTAGAATATTTTTCAGTTTTATGCAGGAGAAAACAGAGCAAAATGGCTTAAATATAAATTTATAAATACTTTACCCCAAAGCTTCAGAAGTACATTGTTTTCCAGCAAGATCTGAACAACTAATGTCACTGGGAAACAGCTCCTGCCTACAGGTTTATTCTAGAGACTTCACAAGAAATGTCCCAGGAAGGCCACATTACAAGGCAAGCAGCAAAAGGGTCTTTGGGGCACGATTCATGTCACTCCACATTGTCTAGGGAAGGAAGAGCATCTATTTTTAGCGTATACTCCAGGGCTGCAATTTAAACACAACACACAGGGCAGTGAGAGAGGCTGTGGGGTCAGGCCACATCAGTGGTGGATTTCAGGAAGATGAAGATCTACAGCAACCCAAGGGATCAAAGAGCTGTTCCCTAAGGAGAGAAATGGATGTGTGACTGTCAGTTGTCTATTGGAAAGGATAGTCTCCAAGGACTAACCACAAGTCTGTGAGCATACATTTTTGTTACAAGACAGTGAAACCTGAGGTGGTTTATCACAGAGAATTATTGTGACTAGCTGTGGTGGTTTAAATACACTTGGCACGTGGGAAATGCCCCTATTAGGAGGTGTGGCCTTGTTGGACTAGAAATGGCCTTGTTGACCTTTAGATGCAGGCTTTAAGATCTCCTCCTATATTCAGGCTTCACCTCAGTGCAACAGACGCTTTTCCAGCTGTCTGTACAGGAGAGTTTCTTTCTGGCTGCCTTTGGATAAAAATGTAGAGCTCTCAGTTCGTTCTCCACCACCATATCTGCCTGTAGGCTGCCATGCTTCCTGCCATGATGATAATGGGTTGAACCTCTGAAACTGTAAGCCAGCCCACTGCAATGTCATTGTTTGAGAGATGTGGCAAGGACTCTAGAGCCAGGTATGATTGCATATAACTGTGAGAATACTGGTGAGACTGAGGCAGGAGGACTGCTGAAAATTCAAGGGCAGCCTGGGCTATATAGCAGTACACTTTTTTTAAAAAAGCAAAAGAAGAAGAAAAAGGAGGAGGAGGAGTAGAAGAAGAAGAAAAAAAAGGAGAAGAAGAAGGAGGAGGAGGAGGAGGAGGAGGAGGAGGAGGAGGAGGAGGAGAAGGAGGAGGAGGAGATAATGAACTCTTTTAAGACAGAGAAGAAAAACTAATAAAAAGAAGAGGGTTATTATAGAAAAGGAGAGTGGTTGGTGACTTAAAATCCAAATTTCCCACACTGACTATAATTTTGAAATATCTTCAGATATGGGCAGGAGAGATGACTTGTGGGTAATGTGCATATTACATAAGCATGAGGACCTGAATTTTGATCCTCCGCACTCACAAGGAATCCAGGTGTGAAGATATGTGAAGACCATAACCCTAGTGCTAGGGGATAATGAAAATCCCCCAGACAATCCTGGGAGCTCCCTGCCTATCCACCATAGGTGAGAGGAACCTCAGGTTTTTTGAGAGACCCTGTCTCAAAAAGAAAGTGAGTATTAATACAAGATGCCAGATATCAATGTTTGGCCTCTACATGCCCAGATGTAACTGAGCACCTTCCACATACACACATACATACACCCCCCCCCACACACACACACAGACAAAGACACAAAACACAAGTGTACTGCATACACAAGTACTAACACATATATAATCAAGAATGTATATGCAAACAGACACAAGTGTACTGCATATACAAACACACACATACAAATATAAGCATGAATGTATATGCAAACACACACATACACACAAACACACACACAAAGAGAGAGAGAGAGAGAGAGAGAGAGAGAGAGAGAGAGAGAGAGAGAGAGATCAAAAGAAAGAAAATGAAATGAAACACCTCAAAGTGAAGATCTCCAATTGAAGGCCAGAAGACTAGAAGATAGATTCACAACCAACACAATAGCAGAGTCAACATTTTCTCTTTTACTCTAATATTGATACTGGAGATTGAAATGAGGCTGTCATATGTACTAAGCATACATTCTACTCATATGCTGAACTCCCTGGCCTGTAAGGATAGTTCTGATGCTGAGATCCTGTTCTCTAATTGGTTCTTGATCTGTAAATAAAGAAGCCATGGGCCAATTGCTGGGTGAAAGAAATAGGAAGGGTTTCTGGTTCCTAGGAAAGGAGAGAGAGAGAGACTCAATGGAGGAAATATAGAATTTGCCAAGATTCTGATGGAGAAAATTAACTAGCCATGTGAGATCTTGAAACAGAGTGGCTACACAGCCCACTCCTACATGCAGGTGGTCAGGGGAGTTTAACAACTAAAGCTTAGGGCAGGTGGGAGGTGCAGAGATAAGGGTATAGAAAGGGAACATTTTTCCAGGTGGGAGACAGTAGCACCTAGCAGTTGTGTCCAAAGGAACAACTCTGTGTGTGTGTGTGTGTGTGTGTGTGTGTGTGTGTGTGTGTGTGTGTTTGTGTGTGTGTGTGTGTGTGTGTGTGTGTGTGTGTGTGTTTTATCCATGGATTCAAGGGAAGCTGGGTGGGGACTGGTGGCATCTTCTGGAATTAAGGTAAGGTAGTAAAAGGCTACTCAAAACACTTACCTCTCTACCAGGTTTATTTCATATCTTGAGAATCTTTACCCTGACCATAATCTTTTAACTTTGGTGAGTTTCAACACAGACAATGTCTACATACCAAGGAGTTTCAACACAGACAATGTCTACATACTTTCACCTGAACAATCTGAAAAGCCAGGAATAAAAATCTTTTGAGTGGTTGAATTCCCAAGGATAGAAACCCAGCATTCTATAAGTTGTAGACTATACTACCATATCTGTCAGACTAAAATTTCCCAGACTGCTTACTCCCTCAATCTGAGATAGAATGCTACTTCTGTACCTATCAGTTTACAATGCAAATGGAGGGACAATTCTGAGTATTTAACCCCTCAGACATGATCATCCAAATTCATGTAATAAGTGGGACTTAGTCTTTTGTTGGCCCAGAAACTAGCTAAGTGCCTGATGTTGCTGAGTTTTATGTGGATTTCAACAGTGTCTTAGCTGGTATTCTATTGCTGTGAAAATAAAACACCATGACTTTGGCAAGCCTTATAAGAAAATATTTCACTAGACCTAGACTAAAATTTAGTCTATTATCATCATGGAAGAAAACATGGTAGCATGGACCCAGACATCATATAGGAGAAGTAGCTAAGAGTTCTATATCCTGATCATCAAGCAGTAGGAATAGAATAAATAGTGGCCTTGGTTTGAACATCTGAGGCCTCATAGCCTCTCCCAAATGACACACTTCCTTCAATACTCCAACAAGGTCAAACATACTCCAACTAGGTCACACTTCATAATAGTGTCTCTTTTGTTCTTTTTTTTAACAGTTTTTCTGAGTTTTTTAAAAAGATTTATTTGTTTATATGAATACATTGTTACTGTCTTCAGACACACCAGAGAAGGGCATCAGATCTCATTACAGATGGTTGTGAGCCACCATGTGGTTGCTGGGAATTGAACTCAGGACCTCTGGAAGAGCAGCCAGTGCTCTTAACTGACTGAACCATCTCTCCAGTCCATAGTGTCACTTTCTAATGGCCTTTGGAGGGTGCATTTTCTTTGAAACCTCCATAAACAGTATTGGAAATTCTTGACAGCTGGTAACTGAAAGTCGTTTTGTGCCAAAACTCAGCTCACAGATCCTGGAAGGGAGAGGGTTCCATCTTACCATCAGGGCATCTGTTTTTGTTGTTATGCTGATTAGAGACTTGTCAGTGTTTCCAATTTGAAGTGAAGAAGAAAAAGAAAAGGGGAAAAAAGAAATGACTCCAAGACACTAGTGGAAAGAGCCCTACCAAGAGAGCAAAGACAAGGCCTTATTCCTATCGAATCACAGAAACATGGGTGACTCCAGAGACTTTGAGAAGTAGACTAAATCCTATTATTCCTCGGGTCTCCAGCTTTAGCCCTCTCCCTCTTCCTCTCTCTGTACTCTCTCAAGATGATCTCATCCTCTTCCACGGTTTAAAACTCATCTTCATCTTAATGTTTTCAATTACAATTCGATACCAGTAATGTGCCATGACCTATATAGTCAATTACCTACATAACATTCCTACTTCTGTGTCTCTTGGGTAAATAAAATCCTATGTATCTTGAAGAAAATCCTATTTATACCCTTCACTCTCCTATCTCCCAAATTAACCCATCTCAGAAAACTCATCCCATTGAACTAGTGCCTTAAAAATTGAATTAGTCTTCAGTTTGGAGGTCTCTTCCCTTCAACTCAAGTATTAAATATCAGTAAATCCTATACAAAATAAGCTAAAAATTTCCCACTGATTTCATGTTTGTTGTCATTACTCTTATGAAAGTCAGATATGCTCACCAACTGTGCTTTTTCCCATCCCCCATCAGCATTTGAGAAATCATTGTACTTAATATCATAGGATTATGATCTATGTAAGGTAAATGTATTCTTTTCTATTTTTGTTTATTTTAATTTTTTGAAGCAGGTCTCACATACCTTAGGCTGACCTTAAACTTCCTATGAAATCAAGAGTAACCTTGAATTCCTGGTCCTTCTACCTCCATGTCTTAGTCAGAGAATGTATTCCTGCACAAACCATCAAGACCAAGAAACAAGTTGAGGAGGAAAGGGCTTATTCAGCTTACCCTTCTACATTGCTGGTCATCACCAGAGGAAGTCAGGACTGGAACTCACACAGGGTAGGAATCTGAAGGAAGAGGCTAATGCAGAAGCCATGGAGGGATGCTGCTTACTGGCTTGCTTCCCCTGTCCTGCGCAACCGTCTCGCCTGCAAGAACGACGCGGCACATGAAATAGGATTCTTCTGCGGTAAACTTTAATGCTCTCGAGAGGCAGAGCATAAGCATACATCAAGTAGAAGCGAAGACCATGAACTATCTAGCCCGTCCCCTTATAAAGGGATCAGTCCTTGCCTTGGACGTGGAGCCCCCCTGATTGGTTGAAACTCATCAGGCCCTATGACACCACGGGAGAGGCAGAGCTCAAGGAGTGGAAAGTTACCCAGCACGTGCGCACATGGCTTGTTTACTGCTAACTCCAGCCAGATGTCAGCGCCATCTTGTAATGGAGAATGTGCAGGCGGCGCCCCACATTCCCCTAGTATGATCATCTTGCTTTTTTATAGAGCTTAGGACTACCATCCCAGAGATGGCACCACCCACAATGGGCAGGGCCCTACCCCCTTGATCACTAATTAAGAAAATGCCTTACAGCTGGACCTCATGGTGGCATTTCAAGAGAGGAGCCTTTCTCTGTGATAACTCAAGCTTGTGTCAAGTTGACACACAAAACCAGCCAGTACACTCCATCTTCCAGATATTGAGGTTACAGACATTTGCTATTGTATGCAGTGTTGTAACACAGTTCAAGAATGGTCTCCTGTGAGAATTCTGAGTGGTTGTAAGAAAACTAGAAGAAAATAAAACAAGACATCTTCAAAACACTGTTCTGAACTGTTCTTGGAATATGTTTTTGTCATTTTTTTCCTTTTTCATTCTTTCTTTTTTATGTTTGTTTGTTTTATTTTGTTTTGCTCCTCGCAGGTGTAATGGATAGAAGCAAGTTTGTTAGCCATTTGCCACTATGGAAAAAACATGTTTTACCATGTGTGGCTTGTCCTGTGATTGTATAGTTTTCTCGGGTGACTATTCTTAACCCCCAGGGTATAAATTGTCTGATTGTCTCACTAAATTTGGCTATTACCTCATTTTTAGGTTTCATTTTTCCAGATTCACACTGCCAATGAGAGCTGTAAACAGTCCAGCTCCAAACAGAAGCCAAACTACAACACAGCACGGAGCCTCTGAGACATGTGGGCTTCCATAATTTCCCCTAATTTTGGCCTCACTCTCTTCTCTCTTGCTCATGGTCTATCCTCAGAGGCCTTCTATCTGTTGCTATAGCAGGTCAAGCTTGTATCTTCCTCCAGCTTTTTTAATCCTCTGCTTAAACATAGTCTTGGTAAAGATGCTTTCTTTGAGCTCACTGGACAAGACCTCAAGGCCTAACCAATGTGATCAATATGCGCTTTTTGGATTCTACAGACCACTCAATTACTCATCCTTTTTGATTTTTTACTGTAAAGCTTGTTATGTGGGGTTTGATGATAGAACTTGGGTCTTTTTTCTTGGCTAGATGCAGGCTCTGCCAATTTTTTGTTTCCTTGATTTCTCTCTCTCTCTCTCTCTCTCTCTCTCTCTCTCTCTCTCTCTCTCTCTCTCTCAATAAATGTTAAGTTCCAAGACAGCAACTACTTGGTTAGTACATGATACCTTCTCAAAGAATAATTGGTGGCTCATTAAGTGAATCCATTTCAGCAATTTTTAAAATACTGCCCACAGGGCCATGGGGATTTTCTGAGAATTTTCACTGGCAGCAGGCCAGAGAGGATGAAGGTAGCAGAAAGACATATGACCTTTCAGAGTTTGGAGTTCTCCACTGATTCAACAGAACATTTTTACTTTTATCTTCTTATGCAATGGCATTTGTGTAAGATTTTTTTTCTGCGAAAGTACTTATGCCATTTAATGTGCCTAACAACCAGTATTGCCTTTCTGTCCTCTAACTGAATCCATGAGCTCCTGACCTGTGACTTCAAAGTGTTCACAGTGTACCAATACCACAGTCCAACATGCCCCAAAAGGACACACATGCTTTTTCCCAATATCTGGTGCATCCCAAACATCCCACTTCCAAATGCAGCTGTCATTTTCAGTCTTACTAAACAATGAAATTACATTTTTTTATCCTGAGAAGCAGCATTCCAGTCTTTGACATTTGATCCCATATCTACTGTAGAAGTTCATTTTAAATGACATGACAGCTCTTCTGAATATCAGAGTTTGCTATTTACTTGTGGTTTTCTAAGCAAGTCATTAAGACTAATAGAAGAATGCAAATGAAATTGTCTTCATATTTAATATCTTTCTCTGCCACTTAAACTGTCAGGCAACAGAAAAGCCATTATAGCTACCAATGCAGAATAAATGTTAATGAGATTGTTAATTATAACACTTGTTTTTTTTTAAGCCAATATAGAAGGGTTAACTACAAAGCATTAGCTTTAATATATATAGTAATTTATATATGATCTAATAAAATGCATGTTCTCTGATTTGTCATAATTTGAAGTCTTAAAGAAGTTTGATCCAATGGAAAAATGTTAAATAATAATTTTTGTCTATAAAAAAGTTTAAAGTTATTGAATTTCTAAGTATAACAAGTAGTAGTAATGAATGCCACAAACCTCATTCTTCACACAGCACATATAGACAATGTTGGAATCTAGAAATCCCTATCTATGAGAAGCCAGACTCTCACAGTTCTAAAAGTGCCATGTTTGATATTGCCTCCAATAAACACATGAATAAAATTGTGATAAATAGATAAACAGCATGTTATGCAAACAATACTGAAAAAAGTGGGGCAAAGTTTCAATACAGTGGAAGTAGCTATATCCTCTCTCTAGCCCCATATGTAATCAAAATGCCTCTGGGAAGACCGTTTTAATCTACTTCAACTTTTCTATCTATAATTTAAATGCTAGACATTCCTGCTAGGACTTAATTTTCAATAAAGAACTAACCACTAACCTCATTCTCTGTGCTGGTCTAGACATAACCCCCAAGATAATCCCAATACTTGTCCCTGGATGATGCATTTCTGTGATCTGATCACAGCTATTGGTTGAAAACAGACATAAATCTCAATTAGATCCAATGGGCTATGAGGACACATCAGCCAGAGCCTCTGATATATCTTTTACGGTAACCAGACCTAAAGCCTTCTCTTCCTCTAGAGAACATGGAGTAAGGACAGAAAAGAGCAACTCCTACAATCAATATTGCCAACACCAAGTCAAACAGAAGACAAAAATGAAACTGACCTACAAAATAGCACCTAGAAAGAAATCAAAGTAGCTGAAACCTGGACAGTTGAAAACATGAGCCTTTGTTTGTACTTGAGTCTGATATGGGTACACTTTAACCGTTGACTTCTTGGCTATTGACTCAATGCAATTCTGCTTATTAAGATAATTTCTGCATTGTTCTTTAAAATTGTATCTGAATTGATAGAAATTGATGGTTATTGAACAAGAATCAGTACTTTCTCCTTATTCTTCTTTCTGAGTCTCAATCTTGCCCTGTACAAGAAGAAAACGCTGTTGCCCATTCCAAGTCCCAAGTCAGGGACCAGAAAGGACTTAGTTTAGGAAAAATTTCATTTAAATCCATTGTTTCTTGCCAAAGATTGACTTAAGGGAGGCTTAAGAAGATTTTTTGTTGGGGATGAGATTAAGGTTTAAGAATTGAATTTAAATTTTCTTGAGAGCTATCAAACTCCTGAGAAAATATAGCTATCTTGGACCTTGAGCCAACCTAGCAAGAAAGATGAGTATAGAAAGATTTAAAAAAAAAAAAAAAAAAGTAGGGTCCATGGTTATATCTCAAAACTGCTGTGTCAGCTAAGCCTGTGGTACCCCCCACTCATGGTCTTCTTCGATATGGTTATAAATTACGTTTACCTTTCAGTCACAATGACTCTGTGATTGATAATTGAAAGCAACCAAACAAATGTACCATGCCTATTCTCAAATATTTAAAGTTAAAACCTGACAGTGCATTAAAACTGTCAAAGTGGTATTAAAATCATTGCCTTATTATGAAAAATAATTTGTATTAGGATGTGGCCTTCCAATTATCAATTTTATAGATAATTTAAAAATCACTTGAGAGTTTTTTTCTGTTATTCTGACGTTATTAGTAGTCTACCAACAAAAAAAAAATTATAAAGAAGGATAAGCAGCATTTAAATGTATTTATTTTTTATCACCTACAAGAAAAATGGTGGAATAGATGTTAGGAATATTACAAAATTTCAAAACAAGAAAGAAAATGTCACCAACATCTCATGTTCAGAAATTCTGACTCCCTAAGTACTTTTTAATTATCACCTGAAGTAAGTTTATTTTGTGTTTAGTAAGAAATTAAAACTCACCATCACCTTAGAGAAACTCAGCTTGACACTGTCTACTGAGAGGAAAGCAAGACGGTCAAAGTAGCCTTCATAACTGGAGGAAAGAACCTGGCTATCACTGAATTTTCTTTTATGACATTTCCTTGGTTTTTCCTTCTATTTGGAAAACAACACGCAAACTGGTAAAGGTTGTAGTGCACGTGGTGCAATTAAGCTTCCTTTACCAGTCCCGGGCCTCCTCCCCAGTCTCACTTCCATGTAATTGTGTTCCTTGCAGGCAAAAGCTGTGTCTAATTTTACTCCTACCAACCACTCACATCATGCAGAAATGAGAAACCATGCACTGGACAGGGTAGGGTGAGGTTAATGCAGTAGCTTAAGTCTCAGTGTTTTGAATAGAGTAGGGAAAGTAAAAAAAAAAAAAAAAAAAAAAGTACAGAATGAGTCACGTGAATGAGAACATACCCATCTCTGCTACATGCAAGACACCATCTTGCAACAAATACATCCGTCCTTTGGTTGGAATCAGCCTTCCAATCCTTTCTTGAGGACGTTGTTATGGAGCCCCGTTTTTTACTTCCTGGAGCTCTGGGTTTGTTGTGACTTTGCTGTATCGCTATGAAGAGACTTTCAGATCCCCAATCTTAGAGTATCGGGGTCTTCGAAAACATTACAGAAATATATGATTATAGCCAATAAATATCTAACAGAGTAGCAGTTCTTACATAATAGTTTATTCACAGCTTTTTACATGTGTTATTCCTTTTTAAATTTGATTTCTTTAAAAATCAGCTGCAAAAAAATTAAATACTACTTATTATTTAAAATGCTTGAGACTTAAATTTGAAATCTTCTGACTAAGTTAACATGAACCCAACATCTACAATTCTATTTTTTATACTTGTTTTTTTTTTAAATATGATTCCTGGCACCTGAGAGCTAAATAAACAATTGTCAGTATGCCTGACTGAGGTCCTCTATTTTAGACTCCATTATTAAACACACACACAAAAAAAAACCCTTATGGTATGTGTCTTATTGAACAAATAAGAGAGATCATTTTCACATTCTAAAAGCTAAATATATAAAATATGTATTAATAGCATATATCCTTACATAAAATGTATAAACAGAAATACAAAAATTTCCATAAGAAAGACCTATATTCTATATAATGTTTTGTTTTGCCTATTGAGAGTCTCATTGCATGGCAAAACTGGCCTTGAGCACATGATCCTCCTGCATCAGCCTCTCCAGTTTTGAGTTTATAGATGGGTATCAACACAGCTGAATAGTCCTTATCTATCATATATGCAAATTATGTATAAATAGACATATAAGTTGTTTTCAAATGGGGGCAGTTCTCAAGTCCTAATTGACACACAAGAGAAAACATGAAGGAATACGCCCTGGTGTCTCACATCCATCTCTGGTTTTGTGTGAAACAAACACTAAAACTATAATTAATTCAAATTTTTTCAGCTGTACAGTATGTCTTTAACTGTAGTCACTGTGGCGTAAAACAGACACTTGGAACTTACTTTTCCTATTTCACTGAAATTTGTATTCACCTTTAATTGTGGAAGACAGATCAGCTGCCATTTAGATCTTAAACATCCTTAGCTGCTCAGATACTGAAAGTTTGGTCCCCAAGGTGGCTGTGTTGGGAGATGATGGACCCATTAGAAGGTGGGGCCTAATAAGAGGTCCTAGGTCATCAGCTGCATGCCATCTATGAGAAATGGGGGCACCTAAATCTGTTCCTTTCCTCATGCCAGACTGTATGCAGTTTGCTCTTCTACACTCCCAGTAGCACTACTACGACAGCACATACCGGACCCTTAGAAATGAGGATTTGTATCCAACAGAAAAGTACCTCCAAAACTGGGCCAAAAGATCTCTCCAGTAGCTGCACTAAATACAAGGCTTTAAACTGCCGATTCTCTTATTCCTCCATCAATAGGTAGCAGAAGGCACAGAACTGTGACAGTCAAGCTAATCAGATACCACAGCTGAAATGAGGTCCAGACAATGGCTAAAGAGGATTGTTTTATAACTGAAATTTCACTGGAAAGATTATCTAAATAAATATTGTGCAGCAACAGATGGGGATCTCTACAGTTCCCAGAGTTCCCGGTTTAAAAGGCAGAAACACACACACACACACACACACACACACACACACAGCATAGGGTCAACTATTATCACAAGGCTTGTGCAATGACTGGGTGTTGTTCTGGACTGAAAGCACACTGTGTTGTTAACAGATGACCTTGTATTTAAAAGAGCCCAGCTCCCCTAATCCCAGGCAACCCAAGAGGGCAAAGGGCAATTTAATAAGAAACCCCTATAATACTGAGGCTCTTCTGTGCTACCTCTTTGGGTCACCTGATCGCCAGCAAATCCCTCTTTCTCTGAGATCCTCATCTTGCTCATCACTGAGTTCAACAGGCATGTGGTCCAAGAGACTCAATCCTTGGTAAGTTCACCTCCTTCTGGTCCAAAACGATTTTAACTCTGTGAGTTTTAATTTCTGTTTTTCAACATGATAGAATTTATAATTGCTGATAGCCTCCCTTAACTCTACCTTAAAGCTCTGGCGACTATGTGAATGTGCAAGTTGTTCTATTGAAGTGTTTTTGCACTCCCTGGATGAAAGGTGCTTCATGAGTTCAAAGCATTCCTGCCATTGTTTGTCTAGTGTTTGGGCAATCGAAGTAATTTGGCAACAGCTTTTTTTTCTCCTCTGCAGAAGAAAAGGCTGATTGCACTTGGCAGTGCGGGAGAATTAAGTTCTATTTATTCAAGGTTAAGGTCACTGGCAACGTGCAAGAAGATGTTCTTGGTTTTATGAATAAAAGGCATTTCTGATTTATCCCCTCTTTTCAGCAGAGGAGCAAATATTCATTGTTAAAATTCTTTAAATAACTTTGCCCACAGTGTTATAAGCAAACTTTCTTGAGTTATAAATTTATCATTCGTATTACTTAGTTCACAGTCATCAATCTCTAACTCACCAACCAAACTGATGCAGATTTTGAAATTCGCCATAAATTATGTCTTCCTGGGGGATTCGTTGAGTAGGAATTTATTTGTTGTTTCAAACACTTCAGTTAGTGACGCCCACTGCTTAGTGAAGGAACACCAGAGCTCACTAAAATGATGGACCAACAATTTGGGAACATTTTCTTTTTTTTCCTCTTTTTTTTTAACAACTTTATTTTAAAGAACAAAGATAAATGTACAGATTTTAAGCATTTTTGCATAAAAGTATATAATACATTTTTGTCAGTACTTGGTTTTTTTTTTAAAGGTTTGATAGTGTGATCAAGATCCCACCAGTTACAATGAGCAAAAAGTACATGTAAAACAAGATGCAACCTGGAAATAGTCAAAGTTTTCTTGGTGTGTAAAGATTTTTTTTTTTTTTTTTAACAATGAGCAGTCAGTACATGTAATACAGGGTTAATGTATTCTTGGTGGGTAAGGATAGAGCATGACTATTTTTTGTTTTGTTTTGTTTTCTTTTTTTCTTGGACTTCACCCCAGAGGCTCACACTGCCCCAGAAACAACTCAGGAACATTTTCTTATACTGCAAAAGTCAGCAGAAACTGGTCATTGTACTGTGTGCTTGGTTTCATTCACATCCTACAGGTGTGTCCAAACCTTAGTGTTGTCGATAATGAGACTCTGCCACTCACAGCCAGGTATCTACTCTCTATTCTCCCCAGCCACAAAGTCTTTAAGAAAATAAATTTTGCCACATTAAAATGTTGTTGTTGCTGCTGCTGCTGGAGATAGAGGTGGTGGTGGTGGTGGTGGTAATGATGAAGCTGTATCATTGATAAGAAGTAGTTTCTAATTGCTTGTTTAAGGTACTTTTATTTTCCTTTCTGTTTGACTTCATTTTACTCTAGATAACTTTTATTTTTCCCATAACTATTTATTTCTTCAACACAATGTCTTTTTTCCCTTCTTAAAAAATGGTGGCTAACTCACATCAAGAAAGATTCTTCCACTTTACTCGGATTGTTTTGAACTTTAGGAGTTTTGAAATTTAGGAGTCCACACATCCACAAATCTGAAAATTGCCCATGTATGAGCTGCTGACCTATGTTCACACACCCACTACTAATAGAACTGTAGGTCAAAGGGATCTCTCCAGATAATGTGAACTGAACTTCTGCATTGTCTAAAGGAGACCAACTAGACATGGCACAATTTCCATTTTATAACATGGAAAACTATGCTCACAATTTTGTGGACCTAAAACTACAAAAGAAACCGTAGGGCAGCTGCCCAGGTCTTCCTCTGGTCTGTACTCTCTTGCAGCCATGACAGGAACTTCTGACTGAGACATGAAAGCAGTGGTTCTCAACCTGTGGATCATGACCCCTTTAGTGGGTCCAACGATTCTTCCCCTGGGGCTGATATCAGATATTCACACTACAATTCATAACAGTAGCAAAGTTATAGTTATGAAATACCAAGAAAAAATTGTATGGTTGGGGGTCACCACAACTTGAGGAACTGTACTAAAGGGATGCGGCATTAGAAGGTAGAGAACCACCATTCTGAAGAAGCCTCCAGAAACCTAAATCTGTAGGGCCCAGTGTTTTCCTTTTGTAACCCTCCAAAGACCACTTTAGTGTGCAAGACCCCTCCTGTGGAAGACATAAACTTCCTTCTCTTCAAAATTCACAAGTGTCTTTTTCATAATTAAAATCATGAGTAATCTTGTAGGAAGACTGATCTTGTTATTGTAGCAACCAAAGGAAGTCTGTGAGCACTGACATTTAAGCCATTATCTCTAATTCTGAAAGTCATGACAACCTTTAAGAGAAAAGGCTAAAGGCCTTTTTGGTTTGTTTTGTTTTTTGTTCTGCATTTTATTGGATATTTTATGTATAACATTTCAAATATTATCCCCTTTCTCTGTTTACCCCTCTCTTACTCTTATCCCTCCACACCCCTGCTTCTGGGAGGATGCTCCCACTCCCAACAATTCATTCTACCTCTCCACCCTAGCATTCCCCTATGCTGGGGCATCAAGCCTTCACAAGACCAATGGCTTCTCCTCCTATTGATTCCAGACATTGACATTCTCTGCTACATATGCAGCTGGAGCCTTCAGTCCCTCCATGTGTACTCTTTGGTTGATGATTTAGTCCCTGGAAGCTCTGGGGGTTCTGGTTGGTTGATACTGTGGTTCTTCCTATGGGGTTGCAAACCTCTTCAGCTCCTGCAGTCCTTTCTCTAGCTCTCCCATTGGGACACCTGTGCTCACTCCAATGGTTAGCTGCAAGCATCCTTATCTGTATCAATATGGCTCTGGCAAAGCCTCTCAGGAGACATCCATATCAGGCTTCTGTCAGCAAACACTTCTTGGCATCAGCAATAGTGACAGGGTTTGGTGGCTGCATATGGAATAGATCCCCAAGTGGATCATTCTCTGGATGCCTTTTCCTTCACTCTCAGCTCCACTCTTTATCTTGTATTTCCTACTGTGAGTATTTTGTTCCCCCTTATAAGAAGGACTGAAGAATCCATATTTGGTCGACCTTCTTGAGCATCATATAGTCTGTGAATTGTTTCTTGGGTATTCTGAGCTTTTGCACTAATATCCACTCATCAGTGAGTGCAAACATTGTGGGTTATTTTGTGTTTTTTGGGTTACCTCACTCAGGATGATAGCTTCAAGTTCCATCCATTTGCCTAGGAATTTCATAAAGTCATTGTTTTTAATAACTGAGTTAATATCTCCATTGTATAAATATACCACATTTTCTGTATCCATTCCTCTGTTGAAGGATATCTGGGTTCTTTCCAGCTTCTGGCTATTATAAATAAGACTGCTATGAACATAGTGGAGTATGTGTCCTTGTTATATGTTGAAGCATCTTTTGGGTATAAGCCCAGGAATGGTATATCTGGGTCCTCAGGTAGTAGTACATCCAAATTTTTGAGCAACCACCAGACTGATTTCTAGAGATGTTGTACCAACTTGCAATTCCAACAACAAAGGAGTAGTCATCTTTCTCCACATCCTTGCTAGCATCCACTGTCACTTGGCTTTTTGATCTTAGCAGTTCTTACTGGTGTGAGATGGAGTCTCAGGGTGGTTTTGTTTGCATTTCCATGATGACTAAGGATGTTGAACAATTCTTTAGGTGCTTCTTAGCCATTTGATATTCCTCAGTTAAGAATTCTTTGTTTAGTTCTGCACCCCTGTTTTAATAGGGTTATTTGGTTCTCTGGAGCCTAACTTTTAGACACCCTCTATCTGATGTAGGATTGTTAAATATCTTTTCCCAATCTTCTGGTTGCATTTGTACTATCTACATTGTCCTTTGCCTTACAGAAGCATTACAGTTTTATGAGGTCCCATTTTTCAATTCTGGATTTTAGAACAGAAGCCATTGGTGTTCTGCTCAGAAAAATTTCCCCTATACCTATGTGTTTAAGGTTTTTCCAAACTTTCTCTTCTATTGGTTTTAGTATATCTGGTTTTATGTGGAGGTTCTTAATCCATTTGGACTTGAGCTTTGTACAAGGAGATAACAATGGATCAATTTGCATTCTTCTGCATGCTAACCTCCACTTGGCCCAGCATGGAAGCTGAACAACATCCTACTCAATGATAAATTGGTCAAGGAAGAAATAAAGAAAGAAATTAAAGACTTTTTATGATTTAATGAAAATGAAGACACAACATATCCAAACTTATCAGATATATTCATGCCAGGTAACTCACAGATAATATAACTTATAGTTCCAGGATATCCAACTCTTCTACACCCCTCACATGTAGCAGATACTCACAACACGCTCATAGACATAAATAAAAACAAATCTAAATTAAAATTTGACTTCTGTTAACTTTCAAACCATCTGTAATCATCCTTTACACTTCAAGATTAAAAAACAGTCAGATGTTACTGACAATTGCAATGATACATAAGTGAGCTAACTTTAGAATAGAAACTACTTCCACAGCCCATCAGTTCTAGTAAGGCAATACACACTACATTATTTGACCCTCACAAGAAAATGAATAAATTTACATATAATTAAACGAGAAAATGAAAGCTGTGCTTTCAGGCTCTTATGAAGCACTAACACCCTTAATGTATTTAACCTAAAAATCAGACAGCACAGGTAGGAGTATTTTTGAAACACAACCACCTGCTATTGCCCTGTGTGTGTGTGTGTGTCTGAGTGTGTGTGTGTGTGTGTGTGTGAGAGAGAGAGAGAGAGAGAGAGAGAGAGAGAGAGAGAGAAAGAGAGAAAGAGAGAGAGAGAGTCTTTTCCTTTTAAAATATAGAGTTCTCAAATTCCCATATACTTAAGAAATAGATTGTGTGTGTAAATGTGTGAATGTAAGCAATGGCAACAGAACCCACCTTCTTCAATTTCTATTCCTCATGTTAAATCATTCCCATGGATCACCTTGAAAATACTGGGCTGAGAGATACCTGGGGAGGACAGCCTACAGCCCTACTCCGCATGGCACAGGAGACCTTAACTGAAGAATTCTATGAGTAGTTTTAGAAGAGCTTAAAATATCCCAAAATTAGATTTAAAATTGGATTTCAGTAGACACATTTTTTTTTAAGGACAGCTTGCTGCTTTAATCAGAGTTTGTAAGTCAGCACTTCCAAACATTTTTCATGTCATGGTACAAATAAAAAATGTTATTTGTGTAGCTCCCTGGGAAAAGTAAGAGTTTGGGGAATCTAGATGGAAAGACAGCTTAGAATTCATACATTTTTCCATGTAATTATAAGCATTAAACACTAAGTGTTAAAGAAGACAATAGTTGTTAAATTTAAATTATATTTTCAAATAAGATAAAATGTTAAGGAGAACCTTGTGATAATATCTTTTCAATACCACGTTTAATGCCTAAAATGGTTAAATGCAATTACTTATTGAGGATTTTTTTTAATAATGATACATTCAAATCTCAAGTCAGAATCACTGGGAATATTTTCACAAAAAACAACAAAAAAATTCAACCCAAGAGAAAAGAATATATCAGATTTATCTTCATCCTTTAAACAATGATTTCAAACAAACTCTATGAAATAATTATATCAAAGACAGCAGACATCCAATAATAAGAGATTAGTGATATCCTGAAAGGCAAGAGAAAATGGTGTTTCAGCTCCCAAAACTCCTACAAATTGCAGGAAGAAGAAGATAGTAGAAATTTGAGCCAAATGCCAGTCACTCTAGGATGGGAAGAGATGGGAACAGGAAACCAGGGAGTTGTGGACAGAAAATAGAAGGGAACATGAAGAACTGCCAACAGCAGCCCACGGTGTTCATAAAACACTAGTCACTGTACACATGTGAGCCAGCTACTCAAAGCCACTGAGAAGAGAGTCTCAAAAGAGGAAAGATAAGGAATAATTCCCAGAGTAGGGTAGCCATGAAAATCTTAACTCAGTAGCAGCAAGCAATATCCCAGACTGGCTGCTAGTTTGGATCCACCTAGCTAATAACCAGAAAGACTACATACAGAAGGAGGAAAAAGGAAGGAATGGAGGTAATGGGCACAATTTATGAGAGATTATAAAGATAAGACTTTTTGAGTTCTAATTCTGTCATGATTTTTATTTGTTAGATGATGAATATGTGAATAAAATATATTGAATGCTGATAATATACATACATATATATATACATGCATATATATATACATATATATATAGTTAGTTAGTTAATATGTTTGATTTTTTAAAAAATTTTTTTTTTTTATATAACAGCCCTGGATGTCCTGAGACTCACTTTGCAAACCATGCTGACCTCCAACTCACAGAAATTACCCTGCCTATGTTTTCCGAGTGCCGGGATTAAAGACATAAACCACCACACCAAGCAAAAGTGCAGAACTTAATGTAAATATCTACAGCTTCCATTTTGAAAGCCTATTCAAATAATGTAGAAGTCAATTGAGTATTATAGACCTTGGCTCTTGTTCAATTTTGTGTATAACCTTTTATTTATTTGCAAGGCTTTTAATTATAAAGTTTATTTAAAAATAAAATGAAATTAATACTCAGAAGTATCAAACTACTTTCAAAGGAAGTACAACTATATTTACAACAACATAAAGTTGATACCCATCGTAAGCCTTCTCTTTTCTGAAGGGAAACAGCAGGAGCAATGGTCTTGGGGAGAGGGAAGGTGTTGGGAGCAGGGCCTGGGAAGAGTGGAGGAAACTTGATCAGGATTTATATTTGAGAGCAGAACAAATTAAAAAAAAAAAAAGAAAATAAGTTGTTTAGCTTCCAAAATTTAAATGTATGATGTTTAGCATCTAACTAAAGATTATTTTTTACAAAAAAAAATGTACATTCGTTTATTTACATTACATACGTACATTCTTTACATAGAAGTGTAGCAGAGGATGTGAAAATTTAATTGCAAATATAAAAGAAAAGTTTACAATAGTCACCAATAAAATAAATCACCAAATAAAAATATTGGAAATGGAGTTGTTATTAAAAGTCTAAAATGTAAACAAATAAACACAGAACACAAATCTTCACAACTCCATAGAGATAATTCTTCTTTTTTTTATTGAATATATTTTATTTAAATATCAGATGTTATCCCTTTTCCAGATTTCCCCTCTATAACCCCCCATCACAATACTCTCCCAATGTTTCTATGAGGGTTCTCTTCCAGGCACCTACTCACCCACCCCTTTCTGCTCGCCTCCCCTGACACTCCCCTACACTGGGACATTGAGCCTTGGCAGGACAAGGCTTCTCCTTGCAATGATGCCCAACAAGGCCATTCTCTGCTACATATTCAGCTGAAGCTATGGGGTACATCCACTTTTTGGATCTAACTAAAGATTATGATCTCTCCTTTAACTCCCAAACTGATGAATGAATTCAGTATAATTAAATTTAGTAAACTAATATTTTAAAAAAATATATCAAGTTCATTTTTCTACCAATAGCATTTTTTTTAAAAAATCAAGAAAATAATCCATTTTTAGAAAAGGACTAATCGAATAAAATATTTGGAAATACCTATACACTGGAAACTGTGTATAGGCAAAAGACTGAAAAATAATTATAAGACATAGACTACTGGAAAAATATATCATGTTCATAGATTTTAAAAATTGTCTGTACTACTCAATACAAACTCTATCAACAAACCAGAAAGAGAAAAAAGAAAAATCCTAAAATTCACATGAAAATGTAAAAGATTATGAACAGTTAAAATGAGAGGAAACAAAGCTGGAAATGTCACACCTTCTGATGTCAATTACATTAAATACTTCAGTATGACTGTCAACAGAGTGATAAATATAAAAAAGGGATTTGCATATACAATTGAATTTTTCAGCCATTAAAAAGATAAAGTTATATTATTTAAAGAAAAACAATGCAATTGAAGATAATCATGTTAAAAGGTACATATCATGTTTTCTCTTGTGCTGGGTCCTATATTTTACAAATACATAAAATTGTGTATATATACCATGTACAGTAGAAACAAAACTGTCTAGTGAAAGAGAGAAAACTGATTGGGGAGCTGAAAGCAGAAGAGCCAAGTGGCGAGGAACTATATATCTGTGTGAGTGTATTATACATTTGCATAAGAATTGCCTATGATCTGTAACAAAGGAGTTAAAAACATTCAATGGAAAAAGGACAGCCTGTTGTACAAGTGGTGTTGGTTCAGCTGGCAGTCAGCATGCAGAAGAATGCAAATTGATCCTTTCTTTTCTCCTTGTAAAAAGCTCAAGTGCAAGTGGATGAAAGATCTCCATATAAAACCGGGTACACTGAAACTATTAGATGAGAAAGTGGGGAAGAGCTTAGAACACATAGGCACAGGGGTAATTTTCCTGAACAGAACACCAATGGCTTATGCTCTAAGATCAAGAATCAACAAACTCATGTGACAGCAGATGCTGGCAAGGATGCAGAGAAAGAGGAACACTTCTCCACTGTTGGTGGGGTTGTAAGCTGGTAAAACTACTCTGTAAATCAGCCTGGTAGTTCCTCAGAAAATTGGGCATAGTAGTACCTGAGGACCCAGCTATACCACTCCTGGGCATATACCCAAAAGAAGCTCCAACATATAACAAAAACAGATGTTTCGCCATGTTCATAGCAGCCTTATTTATAATAGCCAGAATCTGGAAAGAACCCAGATGTCCTTCAACAGAGGAATGGATACAGAAAATGTGGTACATTTATACAATGGAGATATTAACTCAGTTATTAAAAACAATGACTTCATGAAATTCCTAGACAAATGGATGGAACTTGAAGCTATCATCCTGAGTGAGGTAACCCAGTCACAAAAGAACACTCATGGTATGTACTCACTGATAAGCCAATACTAACCCAAAAAGCTTGAATATGCAAGAAACAATTCACAGACCTCAGGAAGCTCAAAGAGAAGGAAGGCCAGAAGATGGATGCCTCAGTCTTTCTTAGAAGGGAGAACAAAACAATCATAGGAGGAAATAAAGGGACAAATAGAGAAGCAGGGATTGGATCATCCAGAGACTGACTCACCTGGGGATCCACCCTATATGCAGCCACTAAACCCAAGCACTATTGCTTATGTCAAGTAGTGCTTACTGGCAGGAACGTGATATCAATGCCTCCTCAGAGGCTCTGCCAGAATCATACTGATACAGAGGAGGATTCTTGCAGCTAACCATCAGACTGAACAATAAAGGAGCTAGAGAGAAGACTAAAGGAGCTGACAGGGTCTCCAAAACCATGAGACAAACAAAATTATCAACTAACCAAAACCACCATAGTTTCCAGGGACTAAAACACCAACCAATAAGTTTGCATGTAGAGACCCATGGCCCCAGGTGCATATGCAACAGAGGCTGCCATTCTCTGGCATCAATGAGAGGAGAGGCCTTTGGTCCAGGGAAGGCTCTTTTTCCCAGTGTAGGGAAATGCCAATGTGCTGATGTGGCAGAGAGTGTTTGGGAAAGGGAGCATCCTCCTGGAGGCAATGGGAGGAGGAGGGCTGATGGGATTGGGAGAAGGAGATAACATCTGTATTGTAAATGCAGAGAATATCCAATAAAAATTTCCATCAAAAACATTGCCTATAAAACAGTACAAAATAAATAGTTATTTTATAACTGAATGGATACAGAGTATGTTATAATGAATTTATGCATTCTGCCTTCGTAATTCCTCTGTCTTTGTAATTACATGTATTTTGCATGAACTACATATGTGCAACAATATGGAGGAACACAAGGACTAGATACACAAGCTGCACTTCAGCAGAGTTCAAACAATGCTGTCCATTATTCACATAGTCCCCAAGTAAGCACTCACTCACAGCTGAATACATTTTGAAAATTAACTAAATGCTTTCATAGTCAAAACAGAACAGTCCTGCACAAAATCAAATATAAAGTCCCATAAAACCAATTGGAACATCCAGGAATATTTTTTTGACAAGGATTTGACAAGTGACAAGAAGGACACAATGGGGAATAGCTAATTTGTTCAATAAATTACACGAGGAAATTGGATAGCTACCTGTGAAAGAATGATTAGACCCTTATCCAATGTGATATAGAAATATCAACTCAACAGATGTAAACGTAAGATTTGGACAATAAAGTTTCTAGAAGAAAGTAAAGGGAGCAGTCTGTGACATTATTTTACAAGAACTTTTACAGTTATTCCACCAAAACCAAAATCCACTGAAAGTAAAAGGGAGCTTTATAAAGCTGAATGGCTTCTTTAGAACTAGAGAAACAATCTGAAAAACGAAAAGGGCAGCACATGAAGGAATGCAGTGGTTCTCAACCTGTGGGCCGTGACCCTAGAAAGGGTGGCTTTTCAGATATCCTGCATATCAGATATTGACATTACAATTCATAACAGTGGCAAGATTATAATTAGGAAGTAGCAACAAAATAATTTTATGATTAAGGGTCACTACAACAATAGGAACTTTATTAAAGAGGCCCAGCATTAGGAAGGTTGAGAACCACTGGAGAAGACTATATTTACAAATCATATGTAAAATAAAGGATTAATTCAAAATAATATAAGGAGCTCATACAACTCAGGAATAAGAAAAATATATCTCAATGGTGTAAAAATGAACAAAAAGGATAGTTATTGATAAATATCCCCAAAAAAGCATGAAAGGCCAACAGGTAGGTGGGAAGGTCCTCACTGGCCATTCACACCTGTCAAGATAGCTATTGTTAAACAGACAAGAGGGGAAGAAACCAATTCCCACCAAACAAACTTGTCAGCACCTTGGCCTTAGACCTCTGATCCTTAGCTTACAGAATGATGAGAAATAAGTTCCTGAGTTTATTGTTGCTTTACAAATTAGTATTTTCAATGCTCTATCTAGAAGCACAAATGAACTACAGCAGACAGAGGAGCTGAACAGTTCTTACTCTTCCCTTATATTATGTTAAGTCCTTTAGACTGAAGGCATTGGTGCCAAATGGACTTGCACTTGCTTTCTACAGTTATTTCTGATCTATAACAAGAATCCCCCTTATGCAATAGCAAATACATGTTATCATGAGTCCAGACACATTGCTTTATGGGAACTTTGTTGTTCACGACATTCATTCAGACCAGGTAATCCTTCCACTCCTCACTCAGAGTCAGTAGCTACTTCTGTGGTCATGAACTTCCCATAGAAAGTAGGATGCTTGTATTCATCATCTACTTCAGTGAGTTTCTGACAACTGGTGGCTCAGAAGGGGACATTCAGTTTCATCATGATATGGACAACTACCTAGGAAGAGCCACAAAAATGAGAAAATACCTTTTGAAGTAACACTGTTAAGGTAATAAACTGTCTAAAGGAAATGCAGGGACAAAATTAGAGCAGAGACTGAACGAAAGGTCATTCTGTGACCTGCCCAACTTGGGATCCATCCCATGCACAAGGACAAAACACTGTCACTATTAATGATGCCATGTTGTGTTTGTAGACAGGAGCCTAGCATGGCTGTCCTCTGAAAGGCTCTACCAGAAGCTGACTGAGAGATGCAGATACTTAGAGCCATCCATTGGACTGAGGTCAGGGACCCCTGTGGAAGAGTTAGGAAGGACTGAAGGAGCTGAAGGGAATGGTAAACCCTATAGGAAGAACATCAGTATCAACTAACCCAGACCCCTCAGAGCTCCCAGAGACTCTGCCACCAACCAAAGAGCATACATAGGCTGCTCTGTGGTACCCCAGAACACGTGTAGTAGAGGACTGCCTTAACTGGCCTCAGTGGGAGAGGATGGCACCTAATCCTATAGAGACTTGATGTCCCAGGGAAAAGGAATAGTGGGGAGGGGGAGAGGGGAGAGCACTCTCTCAGCAGCAAAGAGGAGGGTTATGGGGTGAAGGTGAATAAGGAAGGGAGCAACATTTATACTGTAAATAAATAAAATAATTTAATACAATAAAGATAATGAACTTAAACTTTAGAGAAATGGATCAGTGGTTAGGAATACTGACTGCTCTTCCAGAAGACCCGAGTTTTGTCTGTAACTCCAGTTCCAGGGATCTGATATCCTGGACTGACATAACATGCAGTCAAAACACCAAGTCACATTTTTTAAAAAAGATAATGATAAACACATACTCACATGTGTTTAGGTTCTGGCTTTAGTCTCTGAGTTTCAAGCATGTTGTTGCATGTGTCATAGTTTTTGATAATTGTTTTAAAGATTAAAAATTAACATATTTCAAATCCTGTATCTGACTGATAACTTATATTTAAAATTTATAAATACCTCTCAAAATCTAGTGATAAGAAGAGAAATAACCAAAAGAAGATAGAGATTTGAATACCATAAATATTCAAATAACGATTGACCTCATGAAAATATTACTAACATTGTTAGTAGTTGATAATATGTAAAGTATAAATTTGAGACAGTTGGACACAAGATTGGATGAAGTGAGTAGCTATATGCATAAATGTGTAGAATGAATTTCAGGAACTAAAACGCTCACTAAGGACTGGTAGCAATTACAAACGATGGAACCTTTCTTTAAAACAGTTCCTTACTAAGATAAACCTGCATTTGCCACAAAAGCTGATAATTCTTGTTTAGGTCTTTGTCTAAAGATGCAGAAGTACTTGGGCATATAAAAGCTCAAGTATTAAAGGTTTGTTGTGCCTTCAGAGAAGAGCTCCAAAGCAGAAGCAACCACATTTCAACAGATGGATGTCTATGTTATGCTTTACCTACATATAGAATTATTCTACAATGAAAAGAATAAATAGAATTGAAATATAGAAAACAATTATCAAAAACTATGACACATCTGACAACATGCTTGAAACTCAAGACACTGAACCCAGAACCTTTACACATATACGTATGTGCATACCTATTTGCAAAATCTGTAGAATGGGAGAGGATAACATTTTCTGTGATAGTAAACACTTGGAGACCATGAAGCTTCTGTTAGAACTACTGAACTCTGTAGTGCCAAAGCAACCACAATGTGTGAATGAGTGTGACTGTTCCAATAAAACTTTATTTACACAATGGATGTGTTGGCCCACAGGCCATGTTTGTTGGCAAGCCTTGCTCTGGAAGACACAAGCTACAGTGTGGTGGTAGAGAACAGATCAGCCTTGGCCAGAGGAGGCAAAAGCAACTAAATGGGCTGAGGGCAGGGCTCCAGGAGGAGGACGAAGCCTTTGGGAGTGATCCATGTGCTCACATGCTTGTTGTGATGATGGCTTTGTAAGTGCATACATGTGTCAACTCATCAAGTTATAGATGCTAAACACGTGCAGTCTATTGTCTGTCAATTACACCTCAATAAAGCTGTTAAGGGAAAGCAAAGCCCAAAACTCCAGGACTATTTTTTCCCATCCACTTACACATTCGTAGCAGTTGGCATTTTTAGTTCAAGAAATGAACAGCCCTTGTTTTTCTTCTATTATCCAATGTAATGCTAAAATGAATTTCAAATCCAGTCACACTTCTCTATACTGAGTTTTGTTTCGTGTTTTAAATGAAGCTCTCTTTTGCAGTATGGCACATCCATCACCAACACAAGTATTACAAGGGAAGTCATTCAGGTGTTCGGCTGAGCTGTGTCTGCTAGAAGCCCACTCTTTTATTCTGTCTATCCGTCTCACATGTCCCCACTTTTCACTGGCTGCCACTACTACATACAGAAAGACTACTAAGCAGCTTCTACAGTTTGAGGGACCCTTCCCAAATGGACAAAAGTGCTCTCAGCTGGTAAGCAGATGACAAGGTAGGGCCATCTCACCAAACTCAGGGAATGCGAGAAGAGGAATGACAGTTGATGCTCTTGGTCACCATCCAAGTATATGAACCCTGAAGCATCGAGTCTGGGACATGAGTGTCCAGGCACACTAGCTGCCCAAGGATTTTACATAATCCCTACCACATCCATTGCCATCCATCCACAGCAGGAGAGGAAGCCCAGCATGCTGGGAGATTCTACTACAAACCTGGGGCTAGCATAGAAGTCAATACAGGAAACACAGGTCTGATTCTTACTAAGGAAACAGCAACTAAGATTACCTTTGCAGGATTCTGCCTGAATCTATCTTATTGTATGCAGAGAAGCAGAAACACTGCCTTCCAATGCATTGCAGTATTTTCTGTGTGGGTACATGTGAGCTTTCAAGAGTTTAACATGAAAGCACTGCCTTGGTGCTCGGGTAGACATGAGTTGAAATCCCAGATCCTCAATTTGCTGTGTGAGTCTTAGCAATTCATCAAAATTCTCTGTGCCCCAACATTTCTATCTTCAAAATCAGAACACACGCAGTCTTGTATAAAAATTGACTGGGGCAATGGAACCCAAATGCTGTATTAACTATGAGTGACTAACATTATTACAACTTACAAGATCCCTGGATATACAATCTTGTCTGGTCTCAGTTATCGATAGTTTCTCTCCAATTTTATTTTATGTTTAATTTTTATTTCATGAACCTGGAGACGTGACATTTATTATGTCTTGTAGCCGGCGGTTAATGTGGCCTGGTTTTAGCAGATAGGCTTTCTTTACAGATGTCTTAACTTTGACTCCTTCTATTCCTCTAAGATTATCTATCACATTAAATAGGCTGGGTTTACACTGCAGTGCTGTATTTTTCTCTATCTTTTCGGACCACCTTCACTTTACTGCTGCTGACATTGCATCTAGCTGGTTCATGTGTGAACAAAGCAAACGAAGCAGGAGGAATGCCTTACAGTGAAGAACACCTCTGTAACCCTTCCTTATCTTTATAATGTTTTTCATCTCAAGAGTTAGAATAATGACACTATTTATGTCATATGTCAACTATAATGATTGGATCATGTATATTGAATTGCCTAGCATGTGACTAGCAATCAATAAATGTCAACTGTGATTATCTGTCTTACACTCTTTGGACAATTCTTCCTTATCCCCCCACTGAGTTTCCCAAGCCACAAACACCTCCAGTTAGTATAAGGTCTTCCTTTCAGCACCCAATTTCTTTGTTTCTTTTTTGTTTTTCTTTTCTTCTTTCCTCCCTTTCTTTTTTCCTTTCTTCCTTCCTTCCTTCCCTCCTTCCTTCCTTTCCTCCCTCCTTCCTTCCTTCCTCTGCCATATATGCAGCAGGCTATAGTCAGCTTCTCACTATTTTACTGTAGTATTTTCCTTCACTAATTCCAAAGCCATTGCTAAGTGTCTTTGTCTACTGCATCCATGTAGCCCAGTGAAGCACTTGATAGTTAAAAAAATAAAAGAAAACATTTCATTAGCATCACCACCATTTATTAAAACCATCATGCTCTAGGTCAGAGAAACCTCTCACTTTCCGTAGAGAACTTTGAAGTAAGTAACTTTAAGTGTGGAAAAGCCAGTTTACAGCTTTCTTTAAAAACACCAGTATAGTCCTTTGGAAAAAACATCTAAGATAATGTATTACCTTATATTGCCAAGTTTAAGATTTGATCTGTCAGCAGAAGTATTTTGGAGAAAGTCTGTGTTTCTCATTGAATGAAAAGACACAAAATGACCCCCAAAAGAAAATGATGTCACATAGACTAATTTAGATTCCATGTAAAGAGATATTTATGTGAGACTCCTTCTGCTAAGTTTGAGTCCCTTAAAACAAAAATCTAGCTATTTCTTTTTAATTGAAAGTTGTAACAGAAAATTATACCTGATTTACATTTCAAATTTCCATGTAACTATCAACTTTTATAGTGGGGAACAGATGCTGATGTGAATGTTACAAAGCTGAGAAATGCTTCTCCAATCCATGGCAGAGGGATGTCAAATGGAACCCAGGAAAAGAAATACTAAAAGAAGACCAAGACCGAAACACATGCCTTGGCTTGTTCACTGCAACAATGTCTTTGTCCAACAAGCCATAAGTGAGTAAGAGTCCAGAGACATCTTCAACCATGTGAATCTCAGATTAGATAGGCTTCAAACAAAATTCCTATTCATACAGTTAATAAACAAGTACCCTGAGACACACTCACTGGCTATGCCAGAACATGTTCTTATATAGACTTCCAAAAGAATATTTGAATTTAAACCATCACAATGATCATAGTTTGAGCTTTACTGAATCTTGATATCTATAGAAGCAACCAATCATTTCAAAAGGAAAGTTGCAGATATTATTCAGTCCAAGGACAAATATCAGTGGTTCTTGCCTCTGATGAATTAGACCCAGTTAATTAATTCATTATCAAGAGGTGGTGGTGGACATGAAAAAGCAGATATGAACTTGAGTTTGACCCTCAAGATTTGGGAGTTAGCCTTCCAATCTCGCATTCATCTGAATCAATAAATAAACTGGTGGAGAACAGCACCCAGGAAAGTGGCAACTAGACAGAGATAAACAAAAAGTTTATACTAAGGGCATCCGAGATATTTCAGTATTATTTCAATCATTTTATAAATCACATTAAACAAAACATTGGGGTAAAAAGAACCCAGGTTCTTAATATTTCTCTAATATTTTGAATATATGAGTTCTTGAGCTCATAAGTCTAAGAACCATATTTAACTTCACTGTGTTCCCTCCAAAGCTCAGATTTGTTTTGATATATTGTCAAATAGTATGTTACTGATATTTAAAGAAACAGATAAGGGCACCGGATATTACATGCAGAGTATCATCTGTTAACTCATAGATCAATACGATCTGCTGACAGGCTGGGCTCTGCTAATTATGTTTTCCACAGCCTGATAAAAACGTTCTGTACCAGACTATTTTCTATAGCTGGGTACAAACATCTACAACAGGGTCCTTGTTAAGGGTCTGAACTTCTACTTAAACCTTCCATGTTAAATTCCTAGTAAGCAAAATAATTAAAGTCTAGCATCAACTTTATGCTTTAATCTCATTTTATTGGGCATTTTATTTAACTTCCATTTGTTGTTTAATAACTTCCTGTCCTTGCTGCTCACATCCACTGAGTCATCTCATGGTACTTACCAGGCATTCACTGGCTTTGAAGGGTTGCCATAGACTCGACACCCAGGTCACAAAGCATGTAGGAGGAAGCAAATGGCATCACAACTGCAGCTATTTGACATACAGCAAGAGCACCCAAAGGGCTCAGAACAAACACAGCATTGTGCTGCTCTGGGCAGCTGGTTGGCTAAATGTGGCCCCCAGCTGTCAATGAGACAACTGGTGATAATGAATTAGGAGATATTCAGACAGATCCAGCCTGTGTTTAGTCCCTCTTCAGCGACAGACTTTTTAGGAAGGTCTACATGTTTTGTTTTGGGCCACCAGGAGAAAATTTGGAAACAAAGGCAAAACAGATGTATGAGCAATGTAGCGTTACCCCAAAAGTGCTGGTAAGACAAAGATGTTATATAGAGTTAGATTTGTTCTCATTTAACAGGGGTATTCTGATGGCACATTGAGCCAACCTCAAGGAAACATAGTTTACTGCTGGACTCATTTTGTATGCATAAACTTTAACAATTTTTAATAAAGGTTTTTAACTATGTAGATGTATCAGAAGAATATGGTTCCAAGTTTTGACAGGTCTTATAAAAGACTTGTGTAATAATGGGAAATTGATGAAATTTAGAAAGTCGAGCTAGGTAAACATTCTGTTTCTCTCAGTCCAAATCTGTAACGACTGTGTTTTGAGAAAGTCTATCTCCTCTGAGTCATGCAGTGCATTGACAGACCCTCTCCTGGCACTTTGCACTTATATTGGTCTCAAGGTTGTCCTCTCCTACCTCCTTTGGCTGTATAGAACTCTAAAATGTCTGTGGGACTTTTTTAATGTGGCTATATGCTGGCTGAGATTGTCAGGGGACTTTTTGAGTGGTCATTTGTAAATGTCTGAGGCAAAAGTAATGACTCTTCTAGCAAATTGCTCTATCAGAAGCCTGTGTGTTCCCAGCAACGGTCCAAAGTGAATCCCTCCAGGTCTAAGCACAGATGAGCAAGTCCTTTGCAATGCATAAATATGTTTATTCCTATGTTTTGCACATACAAGAATGCATAATCTTTGCAGACACATCATTTGGTTGTATGTATCTTGACATTGCCACAAGCATTGTGAGAAAAGAGTTTTTATAGAATGCTGGAATCTAATTACACTCTTAGATATTAAGAGAAAACAAAGTTTTTTAAAAATACTTTCATTTTAACCACATAACAAAAACAGGATATGGTTTTATCCTATTTTGTTTTGCTTTTACCTTTATCTAGCTAGGATTCTGTCCAGTCAGAGAAAAAAGAAACTAAAGATTAAAGGTTACAATTGTCCCTTCTGGGAGATACAACCCCGTTGTGCAAAAATGTCATCCAGCCCTCCTTATCTCTCCCATTATACCCAAAAGCATGCTTGGGTTTCCAGATATTAGAATGTAAAATATCAGAGGCTAAATATAGAAAAAACATTATAAGCACTCTATCCAGATAGGAAAGTTTAAATATCCCGTATATAAGAAGAGTTGTCCTCAGTTCACCACCAAAGTATCATGTTAGCATTTCAGCCCTAGTTTGGATTCAAACCTTTATTCTTCTTACAGTAGAAAAGAATAATGATTTGTACATGAGATCATCTTCAAACCTTGCCTCTCTTTATAATGTGTTCACTTCATTCTTCTTCTATTTAAAACAGAGCTAATAAAACATTTGCAAAAGAATATTAATATTAGCAATTTGAAAATCCAATGATAAAAACCAAAACAATGAAAAGAAAATAATAAAGAACAGTTATTTAATAATTATCAATAATAAACTCAAAAATTATTTCTATAGCAAATTTCAAACTTTATAAAAGTCTGAGCTGGTGATACACACTCATAACTCCATCACTTAGAAGTTAAGGCAGGGGGTTAGTATTTAAGGTTATCCCCATGTACAGAGCAAGTTTGAGGTGATACTGAGCTTAGTAAAACATTATCTCAAAAAAGTAAAAAAAATAAAATTTATTTTAGATATAAACTTAAGGATAAAGTAGTTTTCTAATTCCTCATCATATAAAAATTCCATTAATGAAATCATTGAGGTACTTTAAGGTTAAGAAAGCTAGCGACCAGTCCTGATGACCTGAGTCTAACTCCTGGGACCTGCAAGAGAGAAGGAAAAAAGCATAAGTTGTCCTCTGACCATTACATGCATGTCACACAAATAAAGTAATAAAAAAAGACTTTTCAAATCAATCAGACTTATATTTTAAGTTATCCATCCACATTATATGCAAACAATAAATTTACTTCCAATTAATAAAGATAAAATCCACCCACCTAGACAAGATAAAATCTATGTAGTTCACTTTGATCTGAACCATCCTCCTCTGCCATGTTCATCATTAATCTCCTCTCTCTCCTCTTCCACCTTATTGAAAGGTTGTCCTCCTCCATTCTCTACTGTTCAATCATGTATTGCCTTGACATCAATCTACATATTACCCCTTTTGTTTACTTAAAAATCAACTTTTCTCTCAAATGTAAGCTGTGTACAACTATTACCATTTAAAAATCATCTAAATGACTATGTTTTCTCAAAGTTTGTTAGCTTGGGTAGGATATAAAAATAAATTAGTCTTCAACACCATCATAAATCTGAGAATGTCCAAGTATCTATAAACAAAGAAAGCCTAACATGGCTTCCAAAACTGAGACAGATTGTAGAGATAACTCTTCATTAGCACAGTCCCCTGTTAGCAAGTCTTCAGCCTTATGTCCCAGGATCAACTAACTGACCCTTGAAATGCAGAAATCTTGAAGGGCTGATAATTCCTGCTCAACAAAGATTATCAGTCAACTATTCTGCAATGTCCCTTTTTGAACAGTAGTAGTCTGTAGTTGAAATAGGCATTTTCTGCCCAAGTCTGCCTAGCCACAATGTATACCTCACCTGGAAGTAGAGATGATCAATATCTTCATTAAATCTACCAATAGGAAGCTGTAAGGAGATAAACAAAAGATAAATAACATTAAATGTCATAATTTATAGATTTTCGATGTTTTTGAAAATCATCTATATAAGGTAAACTGGATTGTTGTCTATTAACTATTCTCAGCTATTTCTGACAAGAATATTTTTTAAATACCTAACTGTGAACCAGGAGCCATGAATTTGCTATCTGGCCCCCAATTCTTATGTTTAATTCGCTCAGAAGTTTGCATAGACATCAATAGAACCTCTGGATCCAAACTTTGAACTTTTAGAATTTTTGTAACAAATAGGTTCTACACCAATGTAAAGATATGACTTCAGCTTAGTTACCAAATGAGATTATGGCTTCACAAATCAATCTGGCTAATTTCTCCCTGTTAAACCATGACCATTTCTAAATTCCCACTAAACAACCCTAGAACAACCACCCTCAGTCTCCCAAAATTTAGGAAATCAGGGCAACAACTTTTCATAGGCTTCTTCAAGCTGCACGTGGACATTGAGACATCCAGAAAGAAGGAGATAAGGAAGCCAGCCAGACCTCAAGAAGAAAGCCATACCAATGATTGTTATAGTCTCCAATGTCTGTCCTGGATGGGTCCAGCTGAAAGTCCCCAAGATCAGGAATCTAAGCATGGCAGTTCAGTGATCTTCACCAAAGGTGTACATTCTGCACTATACAAATCTCAAAAAAAACATTGTATTATCCTATTCTTAGGCCTCTAATAATCTGTCATGTAAGGAAACCAACTGAAAATTCCCATGGAACCCACTATAAGAGAATATGAGCCTCCTGCTGTGGTAATTTTAAAAATAATCGCAAGCCCTTGCTGGCCAGTAACTATGAGCCACATGGCATTAGTGGGATAATTCATAAAAACAATTTAATCACATTTATATTGATACCAATACCAATAAGAAGTAAGAAAATTATCAAACCATGACTTCAGTCCAAAATACATTGATCTGTCAAGCTCTCAATCTGGAGCATCAGATTTTCATGTATTAATAACTTCCATAATAAATGTCTGTATTCACTCTGTCTGGTGTACAGACTTTTATTTTTAATAACCTTAGTAACTTACAAATATCACCACTCTCTACTTGGAGTCAGTGAACCTTGGGTGAAAATCCCCATGTGATTCGGATAAACCATGTACTCTGTTCTTCTAACTATAAAAACAAACTTAATCACATTTCCTTTAATATCTGTCATTAAGAAGCAGGCAGCTTGTCTAACCAGAATTTAAACCCAAAATTCCCATGGTGTCTACATTACACAGAATAAGGGTGATCCTGTAAGACTTGAGCATTAAATCTTTATGCCATCTTAAAACAAATAAACCAGCCTTTTAATAAATTCTCTAGACATTTTCTTTAAAAATTAAGCAGCTTTTAACCTCTTACTCTCTGTATTTAGGGTAGCCTGCCATCCCACAGCAGGGGACCTACAGGCTGCCAGCAGGGGCTGCCTCTGTGTTTCTTTTGTTTAAGGTTCACAAGTTTGAGACATCATGTAACTCAGCATGGCTCTGGCCCCCTCTACTTAGAAAATAACACTGTCTGGCTAGTAATGTTAATCTTCTTGTGGATTCTTCCCTAACATGTTAGTTTGCCACCTCTTGTGGTAAATATTAAAAAGGTAACCTTTTATCCCACAAGAGTGTCAGTACCCTTAGGGTCTCACAGCTCATGCAGACCAAGGTGCTTCCCAGGTAGTCCACTCCACCCACCCTAGCTGTTTCTGTCTTAGAGGGTCCACTGCCACCCCAATGCTTTGTTTTCACTCACTTTCCCTTGGTGGGATGTTGCTAAGACTTGCACATACATATCCTAACTCTGAAGAGGGTTTTGTGTGTCTGGCCACTACACCCTCGTTGAACTCAATTGAGTTACCACATCAAAGAACACACCAAAATACTTTGATCTAATGGGTATGATAAAATTTTCCCACTGAGATAATACAAATGATCCTGTACAATTCCATACCCCATAAAACATTCATAACAACGTTTATCCATATAGAGATACACTGAGAGAAACATCCACATCTGCTTCCATGGTTCCCCCTATTTTAATCTGCCATTTAAAAAAAAGTTTATTAAGTTAAGAACATAAACAAATAATTCAGTTGTTGAACAGAAATTAAATAATCTAAAAAAAAAAAAAAAAAAAAAAATGATGCTCCAAACACTCAGGCCATTTGCCACTGAGAACGGCGGAGATCCAGGGACACAGGCCTGGTAAGACTGCCCTGCTAGTAGCTGGGGCACAGAGAGGTCTGTACCAAATGCACGAAAAGCACGCCCCCCCCCCAGATTGGTTCAGGGGAGCAGGAACCCTGGAATAGGAACTTATCATCTGTCCTGAAAGCCATCAGGTATGGACCAAACGCTAAGGCCCTTTGCCACCGGGAACAGCAGAGATCCAGGGACACAGGCCTGGCAGGACTGCGGTGCTAGTAGCCAGGACACAGAAAGGGCTAGGCCTAGTGCACAGTAGGTGCGGCCCTCCAGTTGTTCCAGGAGAGCAGGAACTCTGCTGTAGAGACTCAATTTCCACCTGGAAAGCCCTTGCTTGAGGACCAAACACTCAAGCCATTTGCCACTTGGAACAGTAGAGATCCAGGGACACAGGTCCGATGAGACTGTGCCACACTGTGAGTAGCGAGCACACAGAGAGGGCTAGGCCAGCCACACAAAAAGCATGGCCCCTGATTGATTAAGGGGAGCAGGAACTCTGCCTTAGGGAACTCAGTTTCCACCCGGAAGAACTGTACATGCCGACCAAAGGCTCAAGCCATTTGCACCTGGAACACCAGAAATCCAGGATGCAAGCCAGGTACATGGGAGAGAGAAGAACCAATCACTAACAAGAACATGTATAATAACAGACAAAAAGATGGCAAGAGGAAAGCAAAAGAACGTACACAATGGAAACGAAGACAAGTTGGCAACATCAGAAACCAGCTCTCCAACCAGAGCAAACAGCAGAATGCCAAACACTCCGGAAAAAGAAGACTCAGACCCGAAATTATACTTCTAGATGATGATGGAGATATTTGAGAAGAGCATGAATAACTGACTTTAAAAAGAATGGGAGGAAAAGCTTAAGGAAATAGAAGCTTTTAAAGAGGAAACATGAAAAACACTCAAAGAAATCAAAGAACTAGAGGAAAACAGAACCAAAGAGATGAAGATATTGAAGGGGGAGTTTAAAATGGAAGTGGACACAATAAAGAAAATGCTGAAAGAGACAACCCTGGAAGAGAAAAACCTAAAAAGAAATCAGGAGACACAAATGCAAGCATTTCCAACAGACTACAAGAGATGGAAGGGAGAATCTCAGAGGCCAAAGACAACACTGAAAACATAGACAAAACTGTCAGAGAAGATGCAAAAACCAAACAGCTCTTAACTAAAAATGTCCAGGAAATCCAGGACACAATGAGAAGACCAAACTTAAAGATAATAGGAATAGAAGAGGGCCAAGAATATCAACTAAGGGGCACAGTAAATATCTTCAACAAAATTATAGAAGAAAACTTCCCAACCTTTAAGAATAAGATGACCAGGAGCATAAAAGAACTCTACAGAACTCCAAATAGAGTGGACCAGAAAAGAAATTCTTCCAGACACATAATAGTCAAAACATCAAGTGCCCAAAGCAAAGAAATACTACTAAAAGCAGTAAGTAAAAGGTCATGTAACATATAAAAGCAGACCAAACAGAATAACACCCTAATTCCTAACAGAGACTATGAAAGCTAGAAGATCCTGAACAGACATAATGCAGATGCTAAGAGAACACAAGTGTCAACCCAAGGTGCTATACCCAGCAAAACTCTCAATCACCATAGCTGGAAAGACCAAAATATTCCAGGACAAATCTAAATTTACACAATATCTTACCACAAATCCAGCACTACAGTGAATTATAGGTGGAAAACCAATACAAGAAGGGAAACTACATCCTAGTAAAAACAAGAAAATACCTAACCAAAAAAACCAAAAGAAGAAAAAACAGGCATAATTCTACCTCTAAAAGCAAAAATATCAGGAAACAGCAATCACTATTCCTTACTAACTGTTAACATAAACGAACTCAATTCCCCAATAATAAGACATAGGCTATAAGACTGGATACATAAATAGAATCCATTATTTTGCTGCATACAGGAAGCTCATCTCAGAGACAAAGACAGACACTATCTCAGAGTAAAAGTTGGGGAAAAAAAACCTTCCAAACAAACGGACCCAAAAAGCAAGCTGGAGTGGCCATTCAAATATTGAATAAAGGAGATTTTCAATCAAAAGTTATCAAAAAAGATAAGGAAGGACACTTTTTACTCATTAAAGAGGAAGTTTGTCAGGAGGAACTCTCAATCCTTAACATATATTCTCCAAATATAAAAGCACCCATATTCATAAAATGAACCACAAAAAATATATTGCACCTCAAACAATAAAGGTAGGAGACCTCAACACCCCATTTTTATCAATGGACAGATCTTGGAAACAAAACTGAAAAAGGACACGGTAAAACTAGCAGAGGTTATGAACCAATTGGAATTAATAGACATCTACAGAACATATCATCTAAAACAACAAAATATAACTTCTTCTAAGCACCTCAAGTCACCTTCTCCAAAATTGACCATATAATCAGTCACAAAACAAACCTCAATAAATATAAGAAGATTGAAATACTTCCATGCATCCTATCAGATCACCATGGTCTAAGGCTGGTCTTTAATCACAAAAAAGACAGCATAATGCCCCCATATGCATGTAAACTAAACAATGCTCTATAAAAAAAAAATAGCATGGTCAAAGAAGAAATAAAGAAAGAAATTAAGGATTTTCTAGAATTTAATGAAAATGAAAACACAACATGCCCAAATCTATGATGCAATAAAAAGCAGTATAGAAAGGAAAACTCAAAGCTTTGAGTGCTTCCAAAAAGAAACTGGAGAGAGCATATATTAGCAACTTGATAGCACAGTTGAAAGCTCTAGAACAAAAGGAAGCAGATATACCCAAGAGGAGTAGACAGCAAGAAATAATCAAAATCTGACCAGAAATTGACCAAATAGAAACAAAAAGAACCATTCAAAGAATCAACAAAACCAAGAGCTGGTTCTTTGAGAAAATTAACAAGATTGATAAACCCATAGCCAGACTAACTAGAGGGCAAAGAGAGAGTATCCAAATTAACAAAATCAGAAAGGAAAGTGGAGACATAATAACTGAAACTCAGGAAATTCAAGAAATTATCAGATCCTATGATAAAAGCCTATATTCTACAAAGCTGAAATATCTCGAAGAAATGGATGAATATCTAGACAGATACAAGATACTAAAGTTAAACCAGGACCCGGTAAACCATCTAAATAATCCAATAACAATAAAGACATAGAAGGAGTCATCAAAAGCCTCCTAACCAGAAAAAGCCCAGGTCCAGATGGGTTCAGTGCAGAATTTTACCAGACATTTATTGATGACCTAATATCAATACTCTCCAAAGTATTCCACAAAATAGAATCAAATGGAACACTACCTAACTCAGTTTTTGAAGCTACATTAACCCTCGTTCCTAAACCACACAAAGACACTACAAGAAAAGAGAAATTCAGACCAATCTGACTTATGAACATTGATGCAAAAATACTCAACAAAATTCTTGCAAACCAAATCTAAGAACACATCAAAATGATCATTCACTATGATCAAGTAGGCTTCATCCCTGGGATGCAGTGATGGTTTAATATATGGAAATCCATCAATATAATCCACCATATAAACAAACTCAAAGAAAAAAATGACATGATCATCTCACTAGATGCTGAGAAAGCATTTGACAAAATTCAACACCCCTTCATGTTACAAGTCTTGGAAAAAACAGGAATACAAGGCCCATACCTAAACATAATAAAAGGAATATACAGCAAACCAATAGCCAATATCAAACATAACATTAAAAAACTTGAATCAATCCCACTGAAATCATCTTGCCCAATTTCCCCTTATCTATTCAACATAGTACTGGAAGTCCTGGCCAGAGCAATTAGACAGCAAAAGGAAATCAAAGGGATACAAATTGGAAAGGAAGAAGGAAAAACATCACTGTTTGCAGATGACATGATAGTGTACTTAGGTGACCCCAAAAATTCCACCAGAGAACTTCTACAGCACATAAACAAGTTCAGCAAAGTGGCCAGATATAAAATTAACTCAAACAAATCAGTAGCCTTCCTCTACTCAAAGGACAAACTTGTGGAGAAAAATATTAGGGAAAAGATACCCTTCACAATAGTCACAAAAATTATGAAATACCTTGGTGTGACTCTAACTAAGCAAGTGAAGGACCTGTATGACAAGAACGTCAAATCTCTAAAGAAGGAAATCAAGGAAGATCTCAGAAAATGGAAAGATCTCCCATGCACAGGGATTGGAAGGATCAACATCATAAAAATGGCCATATTACCAAAAGCAATCTACAGATTCAATACAATCCCCATCAAAATTCCAATGGAAAATTCTTCATAGAGTTGGAAAGAGCAATGTGCAATTTCATCAGAAATAACAAAAGACCTGGTATAGCAAAATCCATCCTCAACAACAAGAAAATATCTGTGGGAATCACTATCCCTGACCTCAAGCTATATTACAAGGCAATTGTGTTAAAAACCGCATGGTACTAGTACAGAGATAGGCATGAGGATCAATGGAATAGAAGATACAGAAATGAGCCCTCACATATATGGTCACCTGATTTTTGACAAAGAGCTGTAAACATTCAATGGAAAAAGGACAGCCTATTCAACAAATGGTGGTGGTCCAACTTGCACTCAGCATGCAGAAGAATGAAAATAGACCCTTTCTTATCTCCTTGTACAAAGCTCAAGTGCAAGTGGATCAAAGATCTCCACATTAAACCAGGTACACTGAAATTATTAGAAGAGAAAGTAGGGACAACCTTAGATCACATAGGCATAGGAGAAAATTTCCTGAACAGAAAACCAATGGCTCGTGCTCTAAGGTCAAAGATCAACAAATGGGACTTAATGAGATTGCAAAGTTTTTGTAAGGCTAAGAACATTGTCAAGAAAACAAAAGGGCAGTCAGCATATTGGGAAAAGATCTTTACCAACCCCACATGTGATAGAGGCCTATTATCCAATGTATACAAAGAACTCAAGAACCTAGACACCAGGAAATTAAACAACGTTAATAAAAAATAGGGTACAGAGCTAAACAGAAAGTTTTCAATTGAGGAATACTGAATGGCTGAGAAACATCTAAGGAATTGCTGGACATCATTAGCCATCAGGGAAATGCAAATCAAAACACCACTGAGATTCTACCTCATACCAACCAGAATGGCTAAGATCAAAAATTTAAATGACAGCAGATGTTGATGAGGATGCAGAGAAAGACGAACACTTCTCCACTGTTGGTGGGGTTGTAAACTGGTACAACCACTCTGGAAATCAGTCTGGTGATTCCTCAGAAAATTAGACATAGTATTACCTGAAGACCCAGTTATTTTACTTCTGGGCATATACCTCAGAGACGCTCCAACATACAACAAAGACACATGTACCACAATGTTCATAGCAGCCCTATTTATAATAGTCAGAAGCTGGAAGGAAGCCAGATGTCCTTCAGTAGATGAATGGATACAAAAATTGTGGTACATATACACAATGGAATACTACTCAGCCACCAGAAACAATGACTTAACCAAATTCTTAAGAAAATGGCTGCATCTAGAGAATATCATCTTGAGTGAGATAACCCAGTCACAAAAGAACAGACATAATATGCAGTCACTGATAGTGGGATGCTAACCCCAGCGGCTTGCACTCCCCCAGAAACAACTCACAGACTGTATGAAGTCCAAGAAATAAAGAAAACAAAACAAAACAAAAAAAATTTACAAAACAAGAAAACTTTAACTATTTCCATGTTACATTTTGTTTTACATGTACTTTAGCTCATTGTAACTATTAAGTTTTCAAGGCATACAACCAAACCTTGAAAAAAATCAAGTACTGACTAAAAAATATATTCATATAGTTTTATATAAAAATTATGTTAAAATCTGAAAAAAAAGTACTGACAAAAAATGTATAATTTTAAGCAAAAAATGTTTAAAATCTGTACATTTATCTTTGTTTTATAAAATAAAGTTGTTTTAAAAAATAAATAAATAAATAGTAAATAAATAAATAGATAAATAAATAAATAAATAAATGAATAAATGAATAAATAAATAAATAAAGGTATTGCCACTATGGCTGACATAAATTTTTTTATTTCAAAGTTTAACATAGTTTTTAAAGAAAAATTAGAAAAAATAAATTTTTGAGACCTACAATGTAATAAATGGTGTCAAAACCAATTACATTTTTTTCTAGAGAATTAGGAAAAATGGTCTTAAAATGTGAATGGATGCACAAAACATATTAGTGGCCATAATAGTTCTAACTAGAATGAACCATGCTAGAAATATCGCAAAATTTGTCTCAATTTATACCACAGACCATAGTGATAATTGAAACTATGAGGTACCAGTCCAAGACAGAAATGGAACCAAATACTCAGGAGTAAACCACACATCTACAGCCATTAACCTTCCACAATGGTGTTAAAAAATACACATTAAAAGGAGATAATTTCTTCACCCAACAGTGCTGAGAAAGCAGATATTCACTTGCAAAATGTAACTAAAGACACTGCTTTCATTATGCACAAAAGTCAAATTTAAATACAGCAAAGTTCTTAAGGGAAGACTTGAAACTTTGAAATTGCTATGGAGGAAAAACAAAGGGAAACAATTCTGAGATACAGGAACATGCAAATACCTTCTGTAAAAGAAAAACTCTTAACAGCACATGAACTGAGTTCAAAACTGGAAATCAAGACTATGTGAAATCATGAAGCTTTTGCCCAACAAAGGAAAAGTTCAGCAGAGTGAAGAAACACCCCATAGGAAAAATCTTTGTCAACTATGCCTCAGAGTATGCAAGATGTGGAATGCATAAAACTGTAAAAAAATCACCCAAAATTTAATTGTCCCATCAATAAATAGACTGGTGAATTTGATGAACACTTCTTAAAACAAGAAATACAAACTTCCCAGAAATATTTTCCCAATATCTTTCTGTATCAAGGAAGAACAAATTGAAACTGCTTTGAGACTCCATCTTTACCCAATTAGAACAGGAATCATCGGGAAACTAAAAGTAAACTTTGGCAAGCATATAGGGGAATGGAGTGTCTTATAAATGTCCCAAGAGGATACAAATTATTATAACCACTATGGAAGTTAATGTGGAGGTTCCTCAGAAGTCAAAATAATAGAAATAAATATGACCCCATTATACCACTCTAGGGTATATTCCGAAATGACTGAGTCAGCATACTGAGAAATGGACTTAGCCTAGATGTCCATCAAAAAATGAGTAGGTGAAGAAAAATAGGCATATGGAATTTTATTCAGCCATAAATATACACCAATAAATAATTTACATTTATTTAAATAAAATTGTTATGGTATTTTTTTATTTTAGAAAAAAAAGTCAAGCTAGAAAATAATTATTTTCATTAAAATAATCCAGATGCAAAAATCAAATACCACATGTTTTATGTCATATATGAAATCTTAATTGTGTGTGCATATGTGTATGTGTTACATATGCAAATGAGCACCAGTGCCACATCTCACATGTAGAGCTCAAGGGACAATTTGCTAAAGTTATTCTTTCTTTCCACCATGTGGATTCCTGGGGGTCAAACTCATATTTTCAGATTTGTAACAACCAACTTAACTCCCTGAGCCATCTCACAGTCCCCCTAAGCAACTCTAAGACACTGTTCAAATCTGTGTGATTACATAGAATTATTATTGTTGTTGTTGTTGTTAACAAGAAGGAAGATAGAATGGTGGGACAAGAAAAATGCCATGTTCAAGACAAAAAGACAGACAAGAAGAAAGCTACCTGTCAGTGAGTGAAAGAAATAGCAAGCAAGAGGAGAACCAGAAGTCAAGAGAGGCTGCTGCCTGGATATATATAATTGTCAAATAGGAAAAGAAAGCATCCCAAAGAATGACCTCAAAAGTCATAAGCTAAACACTGTATCGAAGATCCAATTGGCAACTGCCTCAATGGAATTGTAATGGAACTTGAGGGATATACAAGGTCTTCCCATGAGAAATCATATATATTTAATGGGCTCAGATGATTAATAGATTTAGTATGGCCACAAAGAATTTTAACTAAATGATTTTTCAATGTAGCCTTTTATTTACACAGGAGACCAAATGAGAATGTCAGGATGATCATCTAAGTTAAATTTAAGACTACTGCGTGCATCTAGTTTTTCCTCTGGAATTTGAATATTTATGTAAATAAAATGCAATGCCTATTCTCAATATAAATCAATTGCTTTATGTACATATGAAACAATCTAGGAATATTTACCAATATATACTTCAGGAATATGAACAGATCCCTCAACACTTCCAGAATGTTAAAGAAAGGCATAGAAAACTTGTAAAGAATGTCTTTGGAAGTATTGATAAAAAAGAAATAATAAATACAAAGGATACAAGCAAATATTATGTGCACTGAGCAAACAGTTTCATCATCATGTCTGCCTTACTAACCTGAGCAGAAACCCTAAATGGGATGATAATAGGAACATGGGTTATAAAAATCAGTTGTTTAGGACTATCAAGGATTTCTGTCCCAGAATTTTCCAATACTGTGTGTGAATTGATATCTTTATGGCAGGTGAGGGCAGGCACAAGACAAGGCAAGGCCTGTGATTGGGCAGTGCAAAGGGTGAGCGCAGAGTTTTTGACAGGTGGGAGAGGAGAAGAGGGAGAAGAAACAAAAATGCAAGAAGAGAAGGATGACCCAGACCCATGTGGCTTTAAATAGCCACATGTAGCTATGAATATCTTATAAAGTTTGTTTTATCGAGGTGGGCAGTTTATATCAATATCAATTGGCTCTGAGTTTATTGTGTAGATGTTTTGTGGAGTGAGAATTTACTGATATAAATCTGATTGATTAATTACAAGCTTCTAGAGCTTTGATTTTGTCAAGTGACTGGGAATTGTGAATATAACCACAGAAGGCAGATGCTAGGAATGTGAGCAGAGTCAGCAGCAGAGAGCCAGGAGATTGGCAGCCACTGCATGGGGCTAGACATGGAGGAAGTGAGACTGCCAGGGACAGAGAGTATCAGGATGTAGCATGGCATGGTGCCTGAAACCATTCACCACTGTTTAATGTTTACCACTACACTGTGGTTTTTTTTTTTTTCTCATAGAGAATTCTTCCCTGACTCCTAAATCCCATTGAGTAAGACTCAAACAGTGACCATTTTACACTGGCTTGGCCAATAAGAAAATACATACCCACACCATGTGATTAATTTATGGTGGGGGGGGGCTGAAACTGTTCTGTTAGAGAGCCACACCTAGAAGTATTTGGGGAAGTCTGCTACTACATGGGAACAACATTCCTGAAAAGAAGCCTGTTCAGTGAAACAGATGACTAGATATGAGAAAGAAGACATTTATGATAACCATGTCAAGATCCTTGGAACCATTTATTGAATATCCAACAGATATTCCTGAATTGGAATGTCCAACAAATCATTCCATTGCTTCAGCCAATGAACTTTCTTTTGTCCTTAAGCCAGTTTATATTGGGTTTCTATTGAGAACAACCCAAAGAATTTTGGCTGGTACTTCAAATAACCAGAAGGAGCCCAAATAATAGGTTTGAATTTGAGTCATTGGAACATAAAATTGAGAAAGGTGGTTAAGCCTCCTATGTTGATAGAAATGGTGTAAGCTTAAATATTTCAGAGTCAATTTCAGGAAAATTTTATTTCTAATTCTGACTCTTAAATTAGCAATGAAAATATGAACAAATAATTTGCTCTTTGTGTTACCTTGTATGATTAAAGATAATAGTGCCTCCCTAGAACAATTTCTAAGTATAAAATCAGATACTATGTATATGAGATGGACCCACTGGATATAGTTGGACAGTTCATGGACAGTAGATACAGGTTTTTCATCTTTACTGGAAATGGAAGCAGAATTTACACAGAAGAGATTTTATAGCTTCAATAAATTCAAGTTATTTTCTGAATGTCCCAGCATAATCTATCTTCCCATGCTTATGTTAAAAAATTACATGCTTTCCCATCACGGCCTTCCATATCCCTTCTCAGTATGATATTATTCATGACAAGATGTTACAAAACCCAAGAAAGTTTGTATTTTAAGCAGAGATACATAAAATGGAAATTTTAAACCTTTAAGAATAATTTCCTGAAGTTGACATTTGTCAAGCTTGTTGCAAGTAAACTGAACAGGAAATTCAGTTTACCTAGATGCTAAGGCAACACGTGAGGGAAAAAGAGCTCACAAGTCAGCCCACACACCCACAATATATTTAATCAGAGATACATGATTATCATTAAATAATTCGGCTTTAAAGTTGCATATTGTGGAGTTACAGCATAAAATAGATTGGAAATACAGACATACAAAGGATGTCATTAAAGGAGTAGAGAGCTGCCTCAGCAGTTAAGAACAGTTATGCAGAGAGATCCTTGTTCCATTCCCAGCAACCACATCAGGAGGCTCACAATGGCTTGTAACTGCACCTCCAGAGGAGCCCACACTATGTTCTATCCTCCATGGACTGCCATACATTCATGGCTTACTCTTGACATAGATATACACAATTACCGTAAATGAAAAAAGGCGATTTAAAAAAAAAAAAAAACAATGTCACAAAGTGGGAGTATTCTTAAGCGTGCAGGTAAACACTGAAAACAGCCAAACTGTTCAGAAAGAGTTTCTTCCTCACCAAGCTGTCACTGTTTTCATCAGAAACCAGCTGCTGATCACCTCACTAATAGACTCTGGCAGAGACACCCATGACTCAAGAGTGCCCCTGCTTTTGGAATGGACTAAGTTGAACTGTTCTGCCTGACCCTGGGATTTTGACCCTGTTTGCCACATCTGTTTCACAGCGTTATCTATTCTCCAGCATCCCTGTCACAGCCTTAGCCTTAGTCCAAGCCCCTCCATTGCCTGCCTGCTGGTCTTCACCAACTAGTCATCTATCCCTTAATAAGCTAACTGAATCCCATGCATTTGGTTGTTACATACTTACTGCTGAGTCCTGAGTCCATTCTTCAAATCCGTGATTCTTTAATAAAGACATTCTGAAGACGAGAAATACACAACACGCATCTCTTTGGATCCAGGGATGAAGTGTATAATAGGTATCTAGTATAAGTTTTATTAATTATGTGCATCCCATATCAAAGCTGGGAAAACTAGAGCAGAAGCAGTAAAATGGCTGTGGGCAGACAATCTGATGTGTTTATAAAAAGATAAAGAGAGAGGGGATATGTGCTATGAAGGTGTGGTCAGGTATGAGGGAAGGGGGTGTCTCTGCGGGCCAATGCTGACACATCCCTTCCCCCTAAAGGACCAGCTGCACAACTGTATATTATAGATTTTATTTCAGGGTATGGGTAGGGGAGTTAAGAGGGTAGCAGAGGCAGAGAAAAAAAGAGAGAGACAGAAACAGAGAGACAGGGACAGAGACAGAAAGATAGATAGACAGAGAGAAACAGAAAGACAGAGGAGAGAAGTAGAGGCCAGTCATGAGCATGTGAGGGGGTGGGGGGAATGGGGAGAGAACAAGGGCAGAAAGGCAAGAGCAAAAGAGAGAAGAACAAAACAGCCCCTTTTACAGCAAGTCAGGCATATGCGGGTGTTGCCAGGTAACTGTGGGGCAGAGCTTAGACCAAAAAATAAAGTAACACATCCTTGTGAAGTTTATTTTACAGCCATATCACAATAGGATAAGACAGGTAGGTTGGTTTTGTTTATTTATTTGTTTGTTTTGTTTTTTGGGGTTTTTTCTTTTGTTTTTATCAGAAAGTGCAATAAACAGCCTAGTCCTCAGAAATAGCGCACATATGATAATGTAGCAGCTAGTGTTTGTCAAGTCTGTTGTCCCATGTGTTTTTTTGTAAGACTGACTTTCACTTCCATCAAGAATGAGATCCTTTACTTAGGGGAACAACAAAAGAGCCTGTAAGTGTAAAGGCTAACAGAACATGGCAGAGACTATGACAATCTTAGCCAAAGCCTTACTGACATAGAAACATGTTTCCTCTGTCTCACAAGTTAGTTTTACTCAATAAAGTAGAAGTACTGACCATCAGAAGCCCAACCATCAGCATATACACAATGTAAGATCATGGAGCACCGAGGTGCCTGACTCTCAGTGAAGAAATCAGGTGAGACACCAGATTTTTTGGACATTCGGAATGTCACAACTATAGACACTGTGGGTCTTCAAATAAACAAATAAGAATCCAGCAGCATGAATGAGGGCCTGCCACTAATGCCCAGTCAGCTCACAGATCCAGAGAGGGGCACCAAAGAGCCTACATTTGGGAAAGGGGTGTGGTGCCACTAAAAATAATTGAAAGCCAATTTGGCTTTCAATTTTTTCAAATGTTGAAATTTCTAAACTGCATAAACAGTAATAAAGGCTGCCTTTTGGGTGTTAAACCAATTAGCAAGCCTGTGGAGGTGGAGAAACAAAACAACAACAAAAAAACACAAAACAAACAATAAAAACAAGTATCGGGAAGGCAACAGTCGTAAAAAATATATTGTCTTTAAATAATAAAAACATGGAGGAAAATCAATATCCATTTAAGCAAAACTGGAAAAAATAATTATACTGTGTCTCCCCTTCCAGAGCATCACTGAGCCCTGTAAAGGGAGGTCCCTGTGCACGGCAGTGGGACTGATGCCAGCAGCATAGACTGAATTGCAGAGCAATGTATGAAGAGCCGCCCTTTCCTCTTGGTAGAGTGTGTATCTACGAATTTCAGATAAACTATACGAACATGTTCCTGAACCCGCATGTCTACCTCTGATAAGCTGTCTGACAAGGGAAGACTTTGATTTGCAATATTTCCATCCTAGTGATTGAAAAATTTTATAATGAATGTGCAGCATAATTTTCAAAAAGAACAAACAGGTCCAAGCAGAAAGATCAATGTTTATCAAATGTTTAAATTTTTTTTTCTCTCTCTCACTGGTACCTTCTCTTCATTATGTCCCTCCCTAGAGATACATTTAAAGCCATTAATCTTTACTTTTGTCCAGTTTTAGCCTTATGGCACCTTAGAATTCAATGATGCAAGTCATGTCATTAGGAATAAAATTATTTGACACCTCAAGCCTAAATTCTTCAACCTAGCAACTGAGTTTGTCACAGTGTTGTTCTAAACATTGAAGATATATTCACAGTTTCTTGAATGCTTCTTACTAAATTAGCAAACTATAACTACATCAGACCCCAGAACTGTGCTCTGATGGTTTGAATGAGACTGTCACCCAACGGCGTGTGTATCTTAATCAGTGGAACTATTCGGGGACTTGATGTGACCTATTGAAGGAAGAACCATACTGGGTGTGGGCTCAGAGCAGAGCCTCTTTACCTATGGGTTGTGAGCCTTTATGAAAACCTCTAATGTTTACATTACAATTCATAACAGTAACAAAATTACAGTTACAGAATGGCAACAAAAATAAATTTATGGTTGGGAGTCACCACAGCATGAGAAGCTATATTACCGTGTCACAGCAATAGGAAGGTTGAAAAACACTAGCTTAGAGTGTTCACAGTCTGGCCCCATTTCTAGCCTACTTACTCTCTCTGCTTCCTGTCTGAGGTTGACGAAGTGATCTCACAATTTCCTGTTTCAGCTGCAATGCCTCCTCCCACCAAAATGGACATTCTTCATTAACTATAAATCAAAGCAAATTCTTTCTTTCATAAGTTGCCTTTGGTTGTGGTGTTTCATTACAGCAACAGAAAAGTAACTGAGAAGTATTGTCTTTCTTTATCTACATCTAGAGCATACATGTTGGTCTGTTCACTCAGTATCTTTGCTGCCATTCCATCCATCCTGCAAGGCCAATGCTACTGCCTCAGTTTCCCCACCAGAGACATGTTACATACCTTGTCTTTATACCTTCCACTTTCCAGTGTTCTAAAATTATTTTACTTTTGACTACTATTTGAAACTGAAAGTCAATTCACACAACTCAAGCCTGATATATATTGAAAAATATGCAATGAACGATCCGCTCCATACACACAACTGGTTCTGGCTGAGCACACAGGAAGAAATGTCTATAAATATTTGCAAGGATCCATATTAACATTTTAAGGAAGACCTTGGCTCATTAGACTCATTTTATGAGCATTCGTGCTGATATTTTCAGATCACTTACACTATCGGATTGTTTCCTGGACTGTAGGTACTATGGCCCCTCATCACGTCATCTAAGTCTTCTGAAAACACGACTCCAACATCTTCACTGTGTCTTAAACACATCATCAGTTTTCAACAGATGCTAGGAGAGAACATGCTCATCTCTAAGGGGTTTGAGCCACAGAAAGAACAGTCTGTGGTAACACACTTTTCAATCACCAGTTGACATCACCGTCACATACCATCACATACTCTTCATTCTGTGACGCTGAAAAGGGTATTTCTCAACCCTAAAACCTACCACTAAAACACTGCATTCTAAAAACTTACAGGCAAACTCTTTAAACTCTAAGAAGGAACAATATCCGTAAGTATTTGAAACCTATATTCTGACAAAAAAAAAAATTGCTTCCAATATTTTCTGTGAGAGCTACTAAAGCATGGAGCATGTACTGAAAATATGCATCTTAGAATTTTGGGGTTAAATATGAGGAAAATGCTGACGTGTGCATGGGAACGTATGAAACCTCTTTACTTTGTTCAGTTAAAAGAGTTAAATATTTTTCTGAAACATTCTTTAAATGAAGTAGGCTTATTTTCACAATGTCTGTTGAGAAGAAACGAATGAAGAGTAACAACAAACGAAAAGCTGTTCCATCAAAAAGATTCAGAATAAAGATGACTATCACATGAGTTGCTCCAGGGCCACAGCCAATACAATTTTCTGAATACCTGCCTTATCCTGTGGCAACCCTATGCATTCTCCATTAATTTACTATTTGAGTGAATGATTTGTTATTGTTTTTGTTTTCTCTGCTGGGAATTAAACTCACCACCTGATGCTCATTCAGCAGGAAGTTTAATACCAACCTGTAAACCAAATCCTTTAAGCAACAAGCTTAAACACCTGCCAGCACATCAGTGCGGCTCACCATATTAGCTTGGGGTGTGTGGCAGAAAACAACTCTGAAAAGGTCATTGCTTACAAAGAGTTTGCATTCTAATGAGGAACAGGTGAGAGGTACATGAACTGAAGAGGGCAGTGAAGGCTGAACTAAAATAGTGACCAGAAGGAGGTGGACTACTTTAAGTGCAGTCTTTACAAGAGTTATATTCCAGTGGAGATCTGAATGTCTAGAAGATACCTATGACAATCTGTAAAACATGTTCTAGAATATAAAGGAATGGTGAGTAGACCACTATGAAAAATTAGCATATTTGAAAAGGAAGTGTAATTAAGCAGTCACTGCCTTGGCTACATTAGTCTACTGACTGTCAGATTGAAGACTGTCATTCAAATAACCTACTTCTTGACAAAATTATGAGAAGTAACCAGGTCCAATTATAGGACAATGAATGGCACCTGGCTGTGACTCTTGAGATCTGACAACATGGGATAAGAAATTTATGTCCTATTTATTTTCTGTTTACTGCTGCAGGCACACTCAACATTCTTAGAAAAGAAAAAGTTCAATAGATAAGAGGGGACAGTGAGGAAGAAGACACAGAATTAAGATAACAGAGTGGGCTGAGAAAGCCAGAAAAATTGGTCAGATGATTAATTAAAGGGAAAGAAGTGGGATTCGGTGGGACAGAGGTGGTAAGTAATTCTTTATGGTGTGAGTGGGCATTGGCAGAGTGTGAGAACACTGGTAGATGGCTAGTGTTGGATGGTAGGTTAATGTCAGATGGTATGAGGTGGTGGCAGAATATATGGAATAAGGATTTACCTGGTCAGACATGCTTTAAAAGGAGAGAAATGGATCTGGAAAGCTGATGGATCGGTGATTAAGAGCACTGGCTGCGCATGCACAGAGTCCAGGTAGGTTCCAGCACCATATCACGTGATTCACAGCCATCCGAAACTCCAGTTCCAGGGAGTTCTGACAAACTCTTTTCACCTCTATAGGTATCAGGCACACATGTGGTACATATACAAACATGCAGACAAATATTCATATACAGAATATAAAAATAAGTCTTGGAAAGTTAAAAAAAGTTACGTTTTTAATAAGAAGAAACTACCAGAAACCCACATAAGAGTAACTTCAAGTCTAGACCATATAGTCCTGCCTGTCCCTGTAGGCAAGCACGAACATCATGACACAAAACAACTCTAGGTAAAGAGAGATTCCAACCAGCTTCCAAGTGGTGGAGGCAGGCCCTGCCTCTCAAAGGTCTCCACTCAGTCTGCAGGTTCAAACTGAAGACCAAGTATGTCTTCTGCCTTCCATAAGCAATACAAGCCTCCGATTTCAGAGACCAAAGCCTCCTAGTAATGCAGCACCCACAGCATTTAGCATCTAAAGCCAATTTTGAAAACTGGAAGGCAAAACATCAAAATATGCAAGCTAAAAAGAGGAAATATCACTCAATGGAAATATTAGAGCAATATGTTCTAAAAAAGAAGATAACAAAAAATTTTAAACTATTTATGTATTTGAGAATTTAAAGGTAAACATGATAGATGAATTATTGGAGTGGTATTAACAAGATGAAAATATCATTTATAATGGAAATTTAAATACTGAAAAGCTGGGTTTTTTCTTTTTTCTCTTTTCTTTTTTCTTTTTTTTTTTTTTTTTGAAAAAAAATTCATCTGGAATAACAAAGACCTAAAATAGTGAAATCCATCCTCAACAAGATAATATCTGCGGGAATCACTATCCCTGACCTCAAGATATATTACAAGGCAATTGTGCTGAAAACTGCATGGTAGTTGTGCAGAGATAGGCAGGTAGATCAATGGAATAGAGTAGAAGATCCAGAAATGAGCCCTCATGTATATGGTCACCTGATTTTTTACAAAGGAGCTCATTGTTTATCACCTGTAGTTCTTTGGTGGAATTTTTGGGGTCACTTAAGTACACTACCATGTCATCTGCCAATAGTGATGTTTTTATGTTTTCCTTTCCAATATGTATCCCTTTGATTTCCCTTTGCTGTTTAATTGCTCTGGCCAGGACTTCCAGTACTACGTTGAATAGGTAGGGAGAGAGTGGCCAGCTTTGCCCAGTCCCTGATTTTAGTGGGATTGCTTCAAGTTTTCCACCATTAAGTTTGATGTTGGCTGTTGGTTTGCTGTATTTTGTTTTTATTATGTTTAGGTATGGGCTTTGGATTCCTGTTTTGTCCAAGACTTTTAACATGAAGGGGTGTTGAATTTTGTCAAATGCTTTCTCAGCATCTAGTGAGATGATCATGTGGTTTTTTCTTTGAGTTTGTTTATATGGTGGATTATATTGATGGATTTCCATATATTAAACCATCACTGCATCCCAGGGATGAAGCCTACTTGATCATAGTGAATGATCATTTTGATGTGTTCTTAGATTCGGTTTGCAAGAATTTTGTTGAGTATTTTTGCATCAATGTTCATAAGTCAGATTGGTCTGAATTTATCTTTTCTTGTAGTGTCTTTGTGTAGATTAGGAACAAGGGTTAATGTAGCTTCAAAAACTGAGTTAGGTAGTGTTCCATCTGATTCTATTTTGTGGAATACTTTGGAGAGTATTGATATTAGGTCATCAATAAATGTCTGGTAAAATTCTGCACTGAACCCATCTGGACCTGGGATTTTTCTGGTTAGGAGGCTTTTGATGACTCCTTCTATTTCTTTATTGTTATGGGATTATTTATATGGTTTACCAGGTCCTGGTTTAACTTTAGTATCTTGTATCTGTCTAGGAATTCATCCATTTCTTCGAGATATTTCAGCTTTGTAGAATATAGGCTTTTATCATAGGATCTGATAATTTCTTGAATTTCCTGAGTTTCAGTTATTATGTCTCCACTTTCCTTTCTGATTTTGTTAATTTGGATACTCTCTCTTTGCCCTCTAGTTAGTCTGGCTATGGGTTTATCAATCTTGTTAATTTTCTCAAAGAACCAGCTCTTGGTTTTGTTGATTCTTTGAATGGTTCTTTTGTTTCTATTTGGTCAATTTCTGGTCAGATTTTGATTATTTCTTGCTGTCTACTCCTCTTGGGTATATCTGCTTCCTTTTGTTCTAGAGCTTTCAACTGTGCTCTCAAGTTGCTAGTGTATGATCTCTCCAGTTTCTTTTTGGAATCACTCAGAGCTATGAGTTTTCCTCTCAGTACTGCTTTCATTTCATTCCATAGGTTTGGGTATGTTGTGTTTTTGTTTTCATTGAATTCTTGAAAATCATTGATTTCTTTCTTTATTTCTTCTTTGACCCTTCTATTGTTTAACAGAGCGTTGTTTAGTTTCCATGTGTATGTGGGCTTTTTGTTGTCTTTGTTGTTGTTAAAGACCAGCCTTACACCATGGTGATCTGAGAGGATGCATGGGAGTATTTCAATCTTCTTATATCTATTGAGGCTCGTTTTGTGACCAATTATGTGGTCAATTTTTGAGAAGGTGCCATGAGGTGCTAAGAAGGTTTTTTTTTTTTTTTAGGATGATATGTTCTGTAGATATCTATTAATTTCAGTTGGTTTATATCCTCTGCTAGTTTTACAGTATACTTGTTCAGTTTTTGTTTCCCAGATCTGTCTATTGGTGAGAGTGGGGTATTGAGGTCTCCCACTATTATTGAGTGGGGTGCAATGTATTTTTTGAGCTTTAGTTGGGTTTCTTTTATGAATATCGATGTTTTTGTATTTGGAGCATATGTTAAGGTTTGATAGTTCCTCCTGACTAATTTCCCCTGTAATGAGTAAAAACTATGCTTTTTTTGAAAATTTGTTGTTTTGACAATTATGTGTCAGGAAAAATTTTTCTGGTCCAATCTATTTGGAGTTCTGTAGGCTTCTTGTATGTTCTTGGACATGTCTTTTTTCAGGTTAGGGAAATTTTCTACTAGAGTTTTGTTGAAGATATTTACTGGGCCTTTTATTTGGGAGTCTCTGCTCTCTTCTACACCTATTATTCTTAGGTTTGGTCATTTCCTTGTGTCCTGGATTTCGTGTATGTTTTGGGTTAGAAGCTTTGATTTTTTTGTTTTCTCTGACTTTTTGTCAATGTTTTTTAATGTTATCTTCTGCCCTGGAGATTTTCTTCCAGCTCTGTATTCTGTTGGTCCTTGTGTCTATGACTTCCAATGTCTTTCCTAGGTTTTCCAACTTTATGGTTGTCTCTTTTTTTGTGATCTCTTCATTGTTTCTATTTCTGTTTTTAAATCCTCGTTTACCTGTTTGGTTGTGCTTTCCTGTAGCTCTATAAGTGATTTTTTTTTTTTTTTTTTTTTTTTGCTCATTGTGTTTCCTCTTGAAGGGCTTCAACTTGTTTTGTGTGTTCTCCTGGCTTTCCTCTATTTTTTTTTCTGCAATTCTTTAAGTCTGTTTTTTATGTGCTTCTTAAGGATCTCCATCATCATCATGAAGTATAATTTTAAGTCTAAATCTCGCTTTTCTGGTGAGTTGGTAAATCCACTATTTGCCATGGTGAAAGTACTGGGTTCTGATGTTGCCAGGTTGTCTTGGTTTCTGTTTCTTAGATTCTTGTGCTTGCCTCTTTCCATCTTGTTATTGGTGCTGCTAGGGGATCTTGTTGTTTCTGACTGGAGTTTGTCTCTCCTGTGGGTCTCTGGGCCTGTGGTCTCAGGAGGGAGATTGCTCCTAGGTGTTCAGTTCTTTAGGTATATCTGTGAGTTCTGATAGCAGTGCCCAGTCCTGATGCAACTGGGCCAGCTCTGTTCTTTGGCTGGAAGTGTTTGTTCCCAGGCAGCACCTCTACCTGCACCCTTGGAGTTCTGGGCAGCCTCTCCTTGGATGGGTTTAGGAGTGACAGCCTTCCTGTGGCTCTTTTGGGTGCCCAGCAGTCTCCAGGCAGGCCACCAGTCCTGATGAAACTGGGCTGGGTCTAGCAACTTGGTTTTTATAATCTAAGTTTCTTAGAATCTCAAGGTCTCTGGGTTTCCCTTTATTCGTTTATGTGAAGAAGTCTAAAAACATCTTTAGTCAAGTTTCAGGAAAATCACTATCACTTCTAAGGCAATATCTTTTACAAGATTCTACTACTCTGTGCTCCATGGATTATAAATCTGATTTTCCTATGCTTCTGAGAATGTAGATCATGCCCTAGCCCATGTGAGATTGGGAACTGCTGTAGTAATTCTCTGTACTATTAGGTAATTTTTGTTAGATCTGTACAGATCAATCCCATGCAAAGGGCTCAGGGGAGCCCTCTGCAGACCTATGGATTTGTGTGTTCCATTCACTGTGACATTCTGCCATGAATTAGAGTTACCTTAATTAGCCTCACTGAGCTCTGTCTTCTCCCCTTTTTTATCTCCCAAAGGTCTTCCCAGTTTCTACCTCCTAACACTGTTGCCTGGAAATCACCTCCATTGGGGCAAAAAGTTATGATCCCCAAACTAACTGTCATCTACCTTCTTACATGGTTACAATATTGGCCTGTCTTTATCAAGGGTCTGAAAACCATTCTTTCAGATATTTCCTCCTTAAAATAGGAGAGAATTCTATGGAAAGCCAATTGCTGAATACTTACTAGCAGCCTACTCAGCTGTCACCATTTGCAGCTTATAAGATCTTTACACATTCTTTTCCAAAGTATCTTCATCAAATCTCCTAGAAATGAGTTTATCAAGCAAGTGTGATATGGGCCAACATCTAAAGAAAATGCTATTTCTATATAATGTGATAAAGAAAAACTAAAAAGTTAAAATTTCAAAATCAGTTACATTTGTGGAATATCAAAAGTCAAAATTACATAAAAAGAAATAAAAAATAGGTAAAATAATAATGCAGACTGACCAACTAATGAATCAGGCTGTTTAGTAAAGAGATAGAGTATTTTTTTTTTTTTTTTTTGAGATAGAAAAGGATAATGGTTATCCCACATGTCGTTGTACTAAATGCCACTGGCTCCTAACTTTAAAATGACCAATGGTACACTGAATCTTATTTACATGTTTAAAAATCAATAACCTGTCACACCCAAGGCTCTTCTCTTTATTAATACGTTATGTGAACATATCAGACAAGCTTTAAGATTGGGGCTGTACATTTTTCTAAAGTATTGAAGAGTAAGCCACTAGCTTCAAGACATGCCATTGAAAACTCTTTTGTCATGACTGTTTTCTATGTCACTATGGAAGCCACAGTATCACTGTAGAAACCATATAATGGCCTGAAAGGACTGTTGTGCTCAGTGGATCTATGGAGCAGAGTGAAGACTCCCACTGTAAAATGATCGTAGCTGGGTTGTGCTTTATTGCTTTGTTTTGGGTTTTCTTTTATTTTTGTTTTGCTTCTGAAGGGCTTCTATTCTATTATCCATAATGGTCTTCAACTCAGTGTATAGCTCAAGCTGGCCTCCAAGTCACAACAGTCCTTCTGACTCAGTTTCTCCAGTATTGGGATTACATGTATGAACCACCAAACCCTGCCACCAGTCAATACAGTTAGTGGTGAAGCCTGTTAAACATACATGCAAGGATAGACTTGATTTTTGAACTTTTGCATAACAATAAAGTACTACTGGACCTTGCATTTCCATGTATGTTGACAGTAACTAATAAATCCTTCACTCATAACTATTATTTATTTGTAGCAAGAAAATCCACAAATCTCTTCTCTAGCTATTTGCAAATACACAATACCTAATTGCTAAGTGTATTCATGCAATGATGCATTTGAACACCAGTGCAGGTTCCTTCGACCAGCTTGAATTCTGGACCATCTGTTGAACAATCTCTGCCTATCATCCCCTTCTATCTCCCCTCTCATGATCCCTAGTGATCACCATCCATCTCAACTTTTGTGGCATCAACATGATTTAGATTATAATATATGGTATTTTTCTTTTTGCATCTGGCTTATTTCACACAATTTTTGGTCTCTGAATATTGTCACAAATGACTGGATTTCATTCTTTTTGTGGCTGAGTATTATTCATTTATATACCACATCTTCTATGTTATACATAACATTCTATACAACATTCCTCTGTTAGACATGTAGTCTGATTCTAGACCTTGGCTATTATGAAAACAGTACTACAATAAACTTGAGAGTAGATAATTCTTTGACATACACACTGACTTTGTTTCATTTGGATATGTGCCCAGGCATGGGATTCCTGCTGGAGGTTATTTTTAATGTTGGGGTTTATTTGAAAATCACCTTTAATGTGCTAGCTTTTACTTCCTGCTGTTTGACCCTTTAAAAAAAGCTTTAGATTAATCCCCTCTGAGTCAGATCTGTTTCACATTGTGAGTATTGCAATACCAGCCCTCCCAAGATGGTGAATTCCTGCAACATACCAATGAGTCTTAACACTCCACCTCAAATGTACCGAGTTCAATAGTTGCATAGCTTCATCAAAGTTAAAATAAATTACAATGCTAGACCTGTCCACAAGATCACTTGAGGGATTTTTTTTCATTTTCCTCTGTTTCAAATGTTCTTATCTTGTCTGGAGGATTTCCAGAGATAGAATGAGGCTTTGTGTTTCCATTAGTATTTTCAAGGTCCTATGCATTTCATGATTTTGTAATAAAAATTGTTAAGAAATAATGAGCTGGTGACAGACTTGGTTCTCAGAACAATAAAAAATGGCTCCATGTTACCCATCAAATGTTTAAGTCCTTCCAAGTCCCAGGTGTGATTCCTCAGGCTTTCACAGGCACAAAAACTGTCAAAATTGATAAAGTAAAACTCCAAACACTAAAATCATTCACTGAACATCTTCAATGTTATCTTTATCTAGACATAAAATTAGACCATAGCCCAAATACTTCCCCAAGCATGTTTTCTTATTAGCAGATCCATTTGAACTTAAATGAATTCCTATGATATTTTATTGGATATATGTAGAATAATTTGTAAAGTTATGGCTGACAATTTTTAAAAGGAAAAGAATACATAGAATAAAGGCAAAACCAGTGCTAGAAGTTAGAAGAAATCAGTTCCCTAAGCCATTTTAAAAAGAAAAATAACTACTTATTAATCATCCACACCAGATTAGGGTGGGAACAAGAATTAAACTTTTGTTGTTTTAATCATATATGTGTGTGTTAGTGTGTATGTGCGTGTATGCGTGCATGCATTTGTGTGTGTCTGTGTGTCTATATATATGGACTTATGGATTATACTGGTCAGTCTATATATGTTTTGTTTTAATTTAATTTTTATTTATTTATTTTAATTAAGTTTAATTTAAGAAGAAAGTAACAACAGCACAATAAGAAAATTAGAGGAGCAATTAGGACAGACCTATAAAGTTGAGTCAAAATAGAAACCCATTGCAAATTACAAATAATAAAATCTCATCTCAGTGCGCTAGTTAATGGCTAACAATGGAGTAATAATTCCAAGTGGTGGATTGATCCTTCTGAGAGCAACAGTGTGGAGGAGGCTTCTTCAGCATGCATGGTGCACCAAAGCAAACGCAATGCTGGTACCTTGCCTCAAAGAGCTGAACTGCTTCTGATGCTAAATCAATGCACAGAATACAGAATGGCATTTTTGTTAACTTAAACAGCGATTTACAAACCATTTCAGTATTACTTCATGTTAATCTACTAGGATCAGATATGTAAAACAGCTTCACTTTCGGCAAGCAAAAGTCTTCACTCTGATGAAACCTGACATACTCTTCGCAGGGGCAGAAACTCAAGGAAGGCTTCTCTCAGCAGCTGAAGTAGTGTCACCTTAGTTAAATGATGTGCTGTGACAGGACACCCATCAGATCTTGTCCTTACCCTTTTCCTCCTTGCCTCTTCTCTGGTAGCTATCAGTTCTTCCATCTTTCCAGTGCAGATGTTAAGTGCTAAGAGGCTCACATTTCCTATCTTTTCCAAAGAAAAGGGATAAAGCCATCAAAACTATAATCTACCAGGCCATAGAAAGTAAAAAAGAAAGTATTGCCTATATAGTATATTATATGCCTCCTTGAGGCTGATACGTATCCAGTTGTTGCTCATGGAAGATACTGGCTGGGAAGACAACAAAGACCCTCGAGATCCTGGGCTCCTAATTCTACAACAAACTCAGGGGGGAGAACTGTTTTGTTCCATTTGAACATAGTTTTAAATTATAAATAAATGTTTCTGAATTTAAAAGAAAGAGACAGAAGTTCCAACATTGAAAAAAATAGTTTTAAATTTGGGGTTACATGTTGATTTCTACAGCCTCCAATAATTGAATGTGTATAAATGAGAAAATTAATAGAAAACACATATGCTAATAGGAACAAAAGAGTTGGCAAAATGCAAGGCCATTCTCTTGCCTAGTGACTTCAGGGACTCAAGGAATACAACCACATCATCTCCTTTGGTTTTCTTTTTGCCTCATGTATTCAGACACTGAGCTGAAGAAGCTGAAAACTCAGCAACACTAACTGACAAGGACAAAATTACAATGTTCAGTGAATGCTTGTTCTTCCCAACCAGAGAGGCCAAGGAGAGCAGTAGCCTAGCACAGCAGAAATATTTTGGTTCATAAACTATTCTACTCTAGTCATACTTGACAGAGAGTTCACATTAAGGAATGGAGATACAAGGGACCTGGGTACCCTGTGAGGGTGGTATTAGAGAAGGTTCAGTGGAGAGCACGAACTTCTATACCAACCTAGAAAAACTAAGATTTCTATTGTGCTGGGATCCAAGGAGACTGAGTAGAAAATAAGGATTTTCATTATTGCCTAGTGGTCCCAAAACCACCCACTCCATTCCACACCCCCATGGTCGGTGTTGGCCGTGTGGGAAGCAGTTCCTTACCTCCAGCTACCTGCACAGGAATGTCAGTGAGCACAGGAGAAACCAAAATGACTGACTGGATAATAAGTAAGAGAAACTAGAAAATCAGACATGCCTGTTGGGAAGATAAAATGGTGCAGCTACTGTAGAGAATAGTTTGACATTAAATATACATCTATATGAATTAAACATGCATATACCATAAGACTCAGCTGTTGTCCTTCCCATAATATAACCTCACAAAATAAAAAAGTATCTTTCCCATAAAGACCTTTACATGAATGTCTATAGCAGCCTTACTCACAATAACTTAAAACAGAATTATCCAGGTACCTTCAACGGGTACGTAACAGTCTAGTTTCCATCTACACCAAGAAACACTAATCAGCATTAAATGAAATGAAGAAATGAAAAACCGACACACAAAACAACCTGCATACATTTCTCAAAAATGTCAGTGAAAAAGGCTAAGTTCAAAAAGCTATTTATACTAAGTGAGACTATGTATGACCTTCTTTAAGTGACAACATTAAGAATATAAAGGGGGACTGATAACATCCAGTGACCAAAGGACAATAGGACAATAAGGAGTCATGTAGATGATGCTTGTCTTTATCTATCAGTGCAGCTCATGAACGAGAGCTACAGTTTTACAGGATAATACAGTATAAGAAATAACACATATGATTTGTCTATTTCTTTCTTATAATGGAAGGGGACTTCAATTATTTCAAAACTTTAATGAAAAATAGTGCTCCCTGGGGCAGTAGGGAAAATGTAGAAGGTCGTGTTAACTAGAAATGCAACAGTCAATGGCCAGGTGTACCTTGTATTCACTGTGCTTTGTACAAATGTTAATATCGTTCAGCACACACGAGATGTTATTATGATTACTTTTGATATTTTTACTGTACAAAAACTTTTTGATTGCTTTTTACTATGTTTTCAATTTCCATAGGAGAGAGGGGACCAAGATTACATGTAGAACTTCTATATTAACTGGAAATGGAGCTATAGTCAAGATTCATGGCTATGTCACTGCACAAGAGTGACAAACAGAGGGATATAAAATGCCAAAAATCTTTTGCTGGGAGCATTAAAATCTACTGTAAATCAATTTTTCAATCCAAGATACAACAGTTTTCAACTATTAATATGTCTAGTCGGCACCTCTGGTTAAATAGTCTTCAGAATGAAAACTGGGTTTCTATTGAATTCTCACATTGAGTTCATAAGGTCAAAAGAGTTTTTTGATAGCTCGATTACTGGTCTGCAAAAATCTCTTGAATTTTTATTCCTGGATAGTTTTCAATGTGATATAGGCTATCTTCAGGGGTTTGCTTTTCCTGTCAGGTTTATAACTGCAGATTCAAAGTCACATTCTTCTAGTTTTTCCTTTCTTTGTTTGTTTTTGTTTTCGTTTTGTCTTCTACCACTTGGCTTGGCATATGAAGAGCAAACTCAAGGACACAAGCCATGGTCACTGCCTTGGCTGAGGGAGAAACAGAGTGGCAGCTCCTATACAGAAATTATGCCACGGTCCTGGCTGAACTGGGAATGCAAATGGCAGCATTTGTCCCTCTTCTTTCCCTTTAGGTTGCCCCTTGGACACTCCTCCAGAGGCGGCAGGACGCACCCAGCTCCTCACACTGGGTGAAAATACCAAATCCTCCAGAGCCTTAGGGCACCTGAACTGCCATTTCTCCTGTTCACTCTTGTTTTGTTTCTTTTCATTTTGTTCTGTTTCGCTTTGCTTTCTCTGCAAGAAAAAGAAGAAAACAATAGTTCATAAAATGCTTTCCTAGCAACCCAGTCAACTTTCTGACAGATGAAAATCTGTCCAAAGAAACACCTTGCCTTGCAAAGACTCTACAAGAAGTCTCAGTCAAAGGTCCACTAGGACTGTCAAGAATCCAGTTAGCAGCTCCCTGGACTCTATGAATTGTATTTAAGTCTTCCTGTGTCCAAGACACACAGGCTGGAAGAAGTGGTTCAAAAGGTCTGCTATGACTCCTACCACAAACAGAAACATCTTCAGTGACCTTTCTATCTGCTCTGCTTTTCCCCTGAGAGCCAAGGAGCACCAATCATAAACTGCAGAGTACATTCAGATCTCTATACAGATGAGAAGTCTGTAAAGCCAAGTCTTGAATGAGCATTAGCATTCCTCATGATCCAATTAAATTTGCTAAGAATCATGTGTGAAGATATTTAGTAAGAGCATGATATGCATGTCCTTCAACCATGGTTAGGTACATCCTTAACACTCACCTTAGTGTAATGTTCCTGAAGAACAGCTATAAGATCCTTTATGAGAGTTACCTGAAGATTAATTAGAAATCCTGTATTTCTGGTCCTGATTTGAGATCCAAGAGGCAAAACCCACTGCCTAGAACACAGTAATTCATATACTGTTATAGTTTCTTTTTAAAGCAAGGTCTCAGTATATATCTTAGGTAGACTTTGAACTCTCAGTTCATCTACCTCCATCTCTAGAATGCAGAGATTACAGATAGGAAGTATCATCCTCGTCTAGAACTCTACATTTGTGAAAGCTGATGCAGAGATGGCTACGCTCACTAAGGTTTCAAAAACATCTTCTAGATTGTTTTCCTTTTCAACTGTTTGCACTCATTTATCAGTCTTTGAAGATAATACATCTTTAGCCTTTGAGGGAAACAGAACCCTCGATCAGTACTTCTCTGTGAATAGAAATACCGAGAATACTAAAAAAAAAAAAATTACATTAAAACATACTAAATGATTTTCACCCTCAATGTTTCATAATCCTCTGCATTATTTATTAAATGTCAATGAAAATCTAGTCTGAAGAATGCAGTTTTTTATCAAGGCATTTGTCTGTGAACCTCCTTAGTGTGGTATTGTTTTATCCTTTGCTTTGAGAGCTATACTAAACAATTCCTCTAGTTAAACTGAAAAAAAAAAAAAACAATGCATACAGACTTATTTGTTTCAGTCCTATAATTTCTAGCCACTTCATGATATGCAACTACCAAAACCCTTCAAAAGAGCAAGTAAAGTCACTCAATCGAACTCCTAAGACCTGAGTTTGATGCTTAGGACCCACTTGGTGGAAAGAATGGCCTGACAAGTTGCCCTCTGACCTCCACAAAGGAACTGTCCTGCACAAGCCTTTTCTCCCCTCCCTCAATACACTGAGGAATGTCATAGGACATTCTTAATGAGATAAGGTTTGTTTGGTTGATAACACATTTCCTTCAAAGACAGACCTTGTAAACAGATCAAGTCTAACCATTGTATTTCAAGTGAAGGGTTTTTGGTAAGGCTGGTTATGAATATTTTAAAAATAGAACCTGCAGGTTACATTTTTTTTAAACAAATGGGGCTTCAAATTAAAATGGCAATATATCTGCCATAGGTTCTTGTGTGTCAGGACACACTTGAACCATTTTAAGTCTACTTTTACTAAAACTAATGTTGGCTAGAAATATGAGAATTTAAAACAGTTCATTCTGGATTGATCAACTTCAAGTTCACCTTGGAGAGTAGCTGGGACTTCTTGTATAATTTTTACCGGTGGTAAATGTTGTGAAGAGATTTCCCCCTGCTTTAGATGTCAAATGTCAAAGACACAAATTATCAGTTAGCACCAAAGGGATTTTATTTTGAGAGATTTGAGCACCCAGATTTCTATATTTGAAAATCTTCTCCAAAGCACCAGGTAGCTGTGGTGAGCACCTATAAAATCAAACATATATCAAATTTACAAATCACTAAGCAAGTCAGAGTAGGGGAACAGAGGCAGGCTAGCTTTGACAAGAGAAAGTTCTCTCTGCTTTTAACTGTCTATAAAATGATACAGGTTTTGCTGGTGTTGTTTTTAATAAAATGCTGACAAACAGAGAAGTCTTTCTAGAAATAACTTCAGTCTCCTTTTTAATAAGAAATTTACTATGAGTATCAATAACATGTTTATAATCCATCTGGACCGTCTTTGTGGATTTAAGAAAGTTTTCAAGTCTCAAAAATTACTATTGGATTGATGTATTTTCAGTAAGGCTTGAAGTGCCATCTCAGTGAGTAAGCAGCAAAGACAGTTAGCTGCATTTATATGTTGTGGTATGTCCCTTAACCTAAAGTAGTCTCAAGAGGGATCCAGTCTATAAACAAACCCAGCACATTTTGCATTTCTAAAAATGTTAACAACAAAGTGATTCCAGCTCTATTGAATGACAATTTCTCCCATAGATACAAAAAAAAAACATTTCCATCTATTCAGACATGAAAGGACATGAACTTAAATGTCTCAGATATAAAATAATTGCTTTTCAAGGCTCATGCAATCAGGTAAAGTGGCTGATTGTTATATATAATTTATTTAATCTTGTCGTTTCAAATGGTGAACACGATATCCCATTTCTATAAACAAATGGTGGTCCTGCAGGAAGGAACCAGGTCATTCCAGGGCTCCAGAAAGTATTAAAGCTTTCTGAGTGTCTGCTAAGTCTGGTTGGAAGCAGGATATAGTTTGACTAGCTCACCAACTAACTGGGGAAGTTTGACTTTCACCACCAAGCATTCAGTGAGGAAGACAGGGGGCACATTCTGTCTGTGCAAATTGCAGTGAGAGCGAACTTTCCAATAGCCTGAACTTGATCTCACTGGCTTCTGAGTTCACTTCTCCCTGGGGGACAGAGCCGCTTATAAGAAGAGCAATATTTATGCAGAAGAACTCAGGAGTGAAGCTTTCAGAAAATGAAATATGCATGCTGGCCAGTGGGAAGGAAAGGCTCATCTTCCCAAGACTCATGAATAATCTTTGTTTACCCTATAATGGCTATGAATTTGTCAAATGCATCCCCCCAATTCTCCCAAGGATTATGACTAATCAACGCTGCCATCTTGTTGGGAAAAAAAAACACAATTTGTGTTTCAAAACAGTATTTTGGTAGCCTGGAATTATGAAAATTAAAGATGGTAATAATCTGGTAATTAACAGCAATTTCTTTCAGCACTGCAGAAATGGCACCATGCAACAGCACTGACCTATAATTTCTCTCACACAAGACTTGCATATATTATCACCATGTATGTTTGTAATTACCCCAGCAGTCACCCAAAATATCATATCATTTGTTCATACGATGTTAGAGGTGTCCAAGTAGACTTGATTACCTTATCTTCTAGAGCAATCAAACAAAAGGTCATTGCAAAAGAGAGCATTAAACAGGATGTGATGCGGACAACAGTAATTAGTGCCACCATTAGCTCTTTCACGATAACTCTTAGGTAATACCAAAACACAGACGTGCAGAATATTTTCATGCTAATTCATTCAGCTTTTGTGGGATTTTATTCATTGACAATTAAAACAGGAATTAAATAACAAAAGGTTAAGAAGCTAAATGAAATAAACATTAGCTGCATCCTAATGGTGTATCATCCTTCCCTGGATCTGTGCCTGGATCTTCAGTTTGTGTGGAGGGATTCTATGAATGAACACCTTGTAAACAGAAAGCCTACATCTGAGCCTCCCAACTCAATCCTCCAACTTCTCCCAGGGCATTGAATTCTTTAGTACCTCACTGAATATCTACTTTCTTTCCTACTGTCAGATGGTCAAGCACAAAACTAGGATATGCTTGAACCAAAACATTAATGCCTAGACCTTGGTATCCATATTCTATACATTATGGCTAGGTTATTCATTTTCATGCCATTAAAATAACCTTTGTGGCACTGGATTCACTTCTCTCTGCCTAGTGGGTGGACCTGAATTAAGACTCAAGCAGTGTGGGAGGAGAGAGAGACAGAAAGGAAAAGAGTGATTCTGTAGGAATACATGACAGACGGATGACAGACATGGTCTATCAGAGTGGCAATGAGAATAAAATGGAACAATTTTTCTATTTTTTTTATCAGATTCTTTTTATTAATTTGATTTGGAGTCTGTGATGGTTTGTATATGCTCAGACAAGGCACTATTAGAAAGTGTGGCCCTGTTAGAGTAAGTGTGTCCCTGTGGGTGTGGGCTATAAGACCTTCATCCTAGCTGCCTGGAAGCCAGTATTCTGTTAGCAGCCTTCAGCTGAAGATGTAGAACTCTTAAGTCTGCCTGTACCATGCCTGCCTAGATGCTGCCATGTTTCCACCTTGATGTTAATGAACTGAACCTCTGAATCTATAAGCTAGCTCCAATTAAATGTTTTCCTTATAAGACTTGCCTAGGTCATGGTGTCTGTCCATGGCAGTAAAACCCTAACTAAGTCATTATGTCAAATATTTTTTTTTAATGTGAAAAAAAATTATTTGTCTAACTAATCAAATAGGGAGAAAACAAACACAAATATCCTGCACTCAGTATCTCTGATATATGGAAGGGGTGATGTAAATATAACACACTGGGTTTTGAAACCTTTTAACACTGTGATAAATAGCAATGTCTGTGTTTTTATGTGATGGAAGTCCAGACAGTTCCATCACCATAACAACTCCCCAAGTCTACAAAGAGTTTCATGCCAGTGTATTATTCTTTAAATGCAAAAGTCTGGTAAAGCAGGTTTCAGATCATGCCTCTGTGATCACCAATCCACTCTGAGCATCCATGTGAGAAGCATTTAAGAGGATGCTGGCAGACTTAAAGACAGCCACAGGTCTCTGCTGCAGACGTATAGCCCAGCAGATGACAAATGGCAGAAACAGATTTTAAATTACTAACATAATTTCTTTAATAAAAAGAAGAAGCTCTTTTTTAAATTTCAGGTCTATCTCCAGGAAAAAAAAAAAAGTTAATCTTTTGAAAGTTTATATAAATGAGAAGAAATTTTCTAGTAATGAAAGTTGGAAAAGATACAGATCATTAAATCTAGAGAAAATTTTCTGGTCTGTCCCTAAAGTTGATGAAGCCTTCATCAGAGAAATACCCTACCTATACCCACAGGAAATAAATACCCTTAGCCCTGAAAACATAAAGACATCGAGAAGCAAATGAGAAAACAACACAATATTAAGCCGCTCAGCTCATTACCCGGAGATAATGCTTCTCTGTGCAACCACACAGCATCAATACCCACAACAACAACCTCAGAGAAAAACCACAGGCTTGTCTTCTTCAGTACATTTCCCCAGGAAAGCCATGGCACAGAAAAGCTATGTTGAATGCCTTCTGGTGTTGGATTGTTTTTTGTTGTTATTGTTCAAGAAAGAGTCGCTCTGTGCATAGTTCTGGATTCCTTTTTGTTACCCATCTTTTCTTCTAGAGCCTCCTTCCTAATCAGGAAAGGTGTGTCTACAAGCTAGGTAAAGTAAATGGAAGCAAGTAATGAATGAACAGGTGTCTCGAACATGTGGAGGAGTGGATACAGCCCCAATAAGAGCATCGAAGCAGCTCACTGTCCCAGCCACTCACGCCCAGCCGCACAGCGAGGAGGACAGAACAGCACACATTCTAAACAGGGAAACAAGAACATATGCCAAGGCGAGAGTTTAGAAACTGAGATGCAGAATGTGGAGCAAACAGGCTGCTGAGCTGGAAGGAAACTCGAACGGAAGGCAAGCAGCCTCTGAGAGCCGCAGAGCAGAAGGGAGGGGACTGTGCATCTTACGAACTTTCAATGCTTTGGGTACCACGAGACACGCCGGAAAAGGACAGGTTTTTCCTCCAAACCCGAATTGGTGGGAAATGAAAGGGTAAAAATCAGCACATTGGCTATCAAGACATCTAATTTTAAATGTTTTCATTCTATTTCACTCACTATTCAAATTAATCTCTTAATAATTCTCTCACAGCTAGCTCCCTTCTCACGTCTGTTCTTCTTTTCTCTCTCCATTTGTCTTCTTGATAAACATCATGGTTAGGTGCACTTGCCTACAATTAGCTACCATTTCTTCGTAGTTGTGCTGTGTTTGGGCAAGTAGGTACCTTGCTTTTATTTTTCGAATACTTCATTTGGAAACTTGCAGACACCCGGTTCTACGCAGGCGATGTTCCTTGTTTTACCCTGGTATCACGACAGAGAGCATTTCAGCCCTAGCCAGTGGTGTGCCCATGGAAACAGGGGTCATTGTATCCTAGGAAACTATGGCAACCAGCAGAGGCAAATTGAAAACAGGCCCATTGTCATCATTTTTTAACGAGTAAAAGATGTGAGTATTCTCTACAATGAATTCAGCTGCCATTTGCCAAGGAGAAGATGTAATTCAGGTTGGCTGAGTAACTAGAACAGATAAGTGTTTGAAAGCATATATGACTGACTTTATCTGTACTCTTTTTTAATAATAAACATTTATTAGACTTGTTCCTAAAATAGCCAAAACTAAAATCAATCGATATGATCAGCTCTTATGAGCAACTCTTCACATGATTATTGAATGCATTGTGCCCTCCATTATCTAACAGTTTATCCAAAAGCATAGAAAAGTGCTTATTATAGTTGCACAAAAGATACCTGGAGATTATTCTGATGTCTTCTGCGGCGCTGTGCATTTGAAATTAATTGAATAATAAATTTGGATTCTTAATTCTCGGTTTTTTGGCTTCCTGACTTACAGTCCCCAGTTTTATTGCGACTCTTCCTCAGACCCTACCCAGCAGCTGAGCTGTCTAATCAAACTGAGTTACTGAGAGGCCATATAGGTCATCCGTGTAGATGCAGCATCTATTATTTTGACAAATGAGTTTACAGCATGAAGGCAGAAACCACACTGCCTCCCATTTCATTTGGGCTCATTTGTTTTGCATATCACATGAAGTTTAATTCCAAAATTTCTTCCCCCAAGGAAATTTGGGTCATGCTATTCTTAAAAATAAAAAAATAAAAAGACCCAAGTAAAACAATGTCTCAAAGAAGTCTGTATATTTATTTATATGTTATATGCACACACACACACACACACACGCACGCATGCATGCGCACACACAGAGAAAAAATATCTCAGATAAGAAACAAAAACCATTACTTTCACAGTTTCATTTATTTCACAAGATCTGGTCTGTTCTTCAACTGAACTAGTAAACAGAAAAATTATGTGTGTATTCTAAGTATTTCAAGTTAAACATAAAATAATGTTATTTATAGATGTCTTGATATGACACCACAGCCTTATTGTCTGTGTTGGGTAATTTGGCATCTGAAACATTAAATTTAAATTTTAGATCCTCAAAGAATATTAAATTTTCTATATCCTTGCAAAATAGTGTGTACATATTTTTACAAATCTTTTTATTTTTCAATCATTCTTTTGTTAGTATCTATTTTTATCTATTTATATATGTTTCACAGGAAATGATTTATATATTTCCAAATACACTCTTGTGTACAGTATAACCTCCAGTTAAATCACCTGATATTAATAACAAAAGAAATAGGCTTGGTAATGCACGTGGTCATAGTTAATAATCAACAGGAAGAAACAACATCACATAGACAGGCAAGGAAGTAACCTGTCAGTGCCGTGAGCAATAGGCTACTGATCCACGTGGGACTGGGTCAATAGTCTCTACTGGAGGAACTCAGTTTTGGGGTAAGGTACACTTAACCATCCAGATCTCACCTTGGAGCACACGCAGAGTTCCATGTGAAAGTAGAACAAAATCAGAGCTTATGCTGATTGACATGCCCTCCAGTTGTATGACTGGAATACCCTCCAGATCGCTGAGAAGAGGGTAGATGTCAGGGTCCAGCCTCAACACAGGATCGGAGTTCTTGACTGGAAGCAGGGATATCTGGAAGGCTCATAATAAATAAACACAGGCTATTTTTTAGGTACAAGCTGACGGGCAATTTTTCAAGGCTTAAAGTTACTCTCTCTTCTCTCCCTCCCTTTTCCCCCACCCCTGAAGCTTGAGGCTACACACCCTCTGCATTCTCTCGTGCACTCTGCTTTTCTCCTTTGTGCTTTTCTTTTCTCCAACTCCCACACGCATACACATCTCTGTCTGTTCCCCGTTCACTCTCACACACACTCTTCACACACACCTCACATATATCTCACACACACCACAGGCACTCTTCTTTCACTCACACACACATTCTCCACACACATCTGATATTCTTTCTTCACTCACTCTTTGCAGGCTCTTCTCATGCTCTCTATCTCTCTGTCTTTCTCTCCTGTACACACACACACACACACACACACACACACACACACACACACATGCTGTCACACTCACTCACTTGATCGCTCACTAGCCTTTCTCTTGCCCCATTTTCTTTATTGATACTCCAAAAGCAGGTAGAAAAAAAGACATTGTATAATCATTGCCAAATCAAATTCAAAAGAATAACCACATACCACAAAGAATAAAGAATTACAGTTGTTCCCAAAATTTCAAGCTTCCCCTATTCCCAGGCCTGTGCCCAATATAATAATAATTTGAAACTTATCATTATTTAAACTTTAACTTTTAAGTTATTATACTTAAAAGCTCAGAGCTCCGAGGTCAGCTACCTGCATTTTTTGTGAAGCTCTAATGATAAACAACATGGGCAAATCTGCCAGGCAGTGGCCAGAAAGAATCAAGTAGTTCCTTTAGATTTCTGTTCCTGTACATTGCACACAATGGCTCTTCTAAGAATCCCAGTATTTTGACCTAGTTTTACTAGTATATAATTTTATGCATTCTATACATTATTATCTAGGAGCCATTCTCAAATGTGCAAAACTTATTTCATAACTTCAATAATTTTTTTTCTTTCTTGGGGTCCCAATGTTGGCTCTAATTCATTTTCTAATGATTTCTTCAAACTTTCTTTGCAAATCAAGCATTAATCTGTAACTACCTTTGTGTAATTATTACATTGTTTCCAAGATGAGAACACACAGCATGTACCTGGGCCATTAGGACTGTGCTGTGCTGTGCCTCTGTGCCTCTGTTTCCAATTGTTTAAGAATCATCACATTAAGAAACATCTAGTTTCACAGAATCCACCATGGCAGAAGAAAAAAGAAATAGGAAACTAAGATATAATAGAATAATTATGCACACCAAGGCCAACTGAAAAGTAAACACCTACAAATGAAATCTATACAGCTATTGTCCAGATCAAAGGTTAGGAGACATGGGAACAACTGCTTTTTTACAAAGACCTGCTGCAGGCTACTGTGATGTCTCCATCCCTGCCTACTGCTGGTAATCCCCGTCATGGTTGGTATGCTATCCCCCAACAGATAGAGGACAGAATCGGGTTAATTCAATCATGCCATGTGGTAAAAAATAGTTGTCTTAGATGGCCAAAACCCAACACCATTCAAATAGGGCAGATAAGAAGAGAAGAACACTCCAATAATCCAGAGGAAAGGTGCTGTGAAAAGTTAGCTTCGGGGAGCCAGCATGGTCACAGTAACAGAATAGTAACATCAGTTACATGTTTCTAAGAAAACCATAAAAGAAAACAACAAACAAACAATGTTTGACTAGGGAGTGGGTGACAAAAGGAAAACATTAAAATTCATTTTGAAATAGTCACAGAGCTGGCCCAGTGACATCAGGGCTCACAGCATGCCCTCAAAGAGCTGAGCACTGAGGACCAATCTCCCTTCGGAGTCCATGGGCCCACAGACCCACAAGAGAGACAAGCTCCAACCAGAGACAACAAGATCAAATAACCTCAAAGATAACAAGATGGCAAGAGGCAAACTCAAGAACCTAAGCAATAGAAACCAAAACAACCTGGCAACATCAGAACGCAGCTCTCCCACCACAGCAAGTAATGAATATCCCAAAACACCAGAAAAATAAGATATGGACTTAAAAATTATACTTCATGATGATGATGAAGAACCACTATATGCATATGAATAACTCCCTTAAAGAAACACAGGAGAACACAAGTAAACAAGTAAAAGACATTAGAGAAACACCAGAACGCACAAGCAAACCAGTGAAGGAATTGAACAAAACAATCCAGGATCTTAAAGCAGAAATACAAACAATAAAGAAAACACAAAGGAAGACAACCCTGGAGATAGAAAACCTGAGAAAGAAGTTAGGATTCAAAGACACAAGCATAACCAACAGAATACAAGAACTGGAAGAAAATCTCAGAGGCAAAAGATACCACAGAAATCATTGAAAGTACAGTCAGAGAAAATGGAAAAATCATAAAGCTCCTAACCCAAAAAAAAAAAAAAAAAAAAAAAATTCAGGAAATTCAGGACACAATGAGAAGACCAAAGATGATTAGAGTAGAAGAAAAGGAAGACTCTCAACTAAAAGTCCCAGTAAATATTATAGTAGAAAAACTTTCCTAACCTCAAGAAAGAGATAAGCATGAACATAGAAGAAGTCTACACAACTTCAAATAGATTGGACCAGAAAAAGTAATTCCTCCTGACACATAAGAGTCAAAATAACAAATGTTCAAAACAAAGAAAGAGTACTAAATGCAGTAAGAAAAAATAGACAAGTAGCATACTAAGGCAGACCAATCAAAATTACACCAGACTTAGAAACAGAAACTATTAAGGCTAGAAGGTCCTGGGTAGACATCAAACAGACACTAAGAGAACACAAATGTCAGCCGAGGTTACTATATCCAGCAAAACTCTCAGTTACTATAGATGGAGAAACCAAGATATTCCAGGACAAAACCAAATTTACACAATATCTATCCAAAAATCCAGCCCTACAAAGGGTAATAAATGGAAAACGCCAACACAAGGAGGGAAACTACACCATAGAAAAAGCAAGGAAATAATCTTCTTGCAACAAAAGCAAAAGAAGAAAAGCACACAAACATAATGCTACCTCTAATGACAAAAGTAACAAGATACAACAATCACTATTCCTTAATATCTCTTAACATCAATGGACTCAATTCCACAATAAATTGGGGGAAAAAAAACATTAACAGGATCCAGCATTTTCCTGCATACAGAAAATTCATCTCAACAACAAAGACAGACACTACCTCAGAGTAAAAGGTTGGGAAAAAAATTTCCAAGAAAATGGTCTCAAGACATAAGCTGGAGTAGCCGTTGTAATATCAAACAAAATAGATTTTCAACCAAAAGTTTTTAGAAAACATAAGCAAGGACACTTTCTACTCATCAAAGGAAAAATCTATCAAGATAAACTCTGAAATCTGAATATCTATGCTCCAAGTTCACAGGCATCAACATTCATAAAAGAAACTTTACTAAAGCTCAAAGCGTATATTGTACCAAATACAATAAGAGGGATACTTCAACACCCTACTTTCACCAATGGACAGATCATAGAAGCAGAAGCTTAACAAAGACATAGTGAAACTAACAGAAGTTATGAACCAAACATCTATAAAACATTTCATACTAAAACAAACAAAAAAAAATCTTCTTTTCAGCACCTCACAGTTCCTTTTCCAAAACTGACCATATAGTTGGTCACAAAACAGGCCTTAGCAGATACAAGAACATCGAAATAATCCATGCATTCTATAAGACCAACGTCAACTAAGGCTGATCTTCAATAACAACAAAAACAAAAGACCACATACACATGGAAGCTGAAAAACGTTCAACACAATGATAATTTGGTCAAGGAATAAATAAACAAAAAAAATCAAAGAGTTTTTAGAATCTAATGAAAATGAAGGCACAGCATACACAAACTTATGGGATGTAATGAAAGCAGCACTAACAGAAAAACACATAGATCTGAGTGCCTCCAAAAAGAAACTGAAGAGAGCATATACTAGCATCTTGACAGCACATCTGAAAGCTCTAGAACAAAAAGAAACATATATCCAAGAGGAAGTAGACAGCATAAAATAATCAAACTCAGAGCAGAAATCAACCAAGTAGAAACAAAAAGAGCTATACAAAGAATCAATCAATCAATCAATAAATAAATAAATAAATAAATAAATAAGTAAATAAAAGGAGCTGGTGTAAAAAAAATCAACAAGATTGATAAACTCTTAGCCAGACTAACTAAAGGGTGCAAAGAGAGTATCCAAATTAACAAAATTATAAATGAAAAAGGAGACATAACAACAGAAACTGAGGGAATTCAACAAATCATAAGATCCTACTACAAAAGCCTATACTCAACAACACTGGAAAATGTAGAGAAAATGTCTAATTTTCTAGACATGTAGTAGGTACCAAAGTTAAATCAGGATGAGATAACCTATCTAATCAGCCCCATAACCTCTAAAGAAATAGAAGCATTCATCAAAACCCTCCCCCCCAAAAAAATAAAGCCTAGGACCAGATGGGTTTAGTGCAGAATTCTATCAGACCTACATAGAAGGCCTAATACCAATATTCTCCAAACTATTCCACATTATAGAAACAGAGGGAGCACTACCCAACTCATTCTTCAAAGGCACGATTATGCTCATACCTGAACCAAACAAAGACCCTACAAAGAAAGAAAACTTCAGATCAATTTCCCTTGTGAACATCAATGCAAAACTAATAAAATGTGTGCAAACCGAATCCAAGAACACATCAAAATGATCATTCACCATGATCAAGTAAGCTTCATTCTATGGATGCAGGGAAGGTTCAATATAGGGAAATCCATAAACAAATTCCACTATATAAACAAACCCAAAGAAAAAGCCATATTTTCCTCTCATTAGATGCTGAGGAAGCAGTTGACAAAATTTTACACCCCAAAAGTTGTTGGAAAGAGCATGAACTCAAGGCCTATACTTAAAAAATAAAAGCAATATGCAGCAAACCAGTAGCCAACATCAAACTAAATGGTGAGAAACTTGAAGCAAGACCACTAAAATCAGGGACTAGACAAGGCTGCCCACTCTCCCCCTACCTATTCAATATAGTACTGGAAGGTCTAGTCGGAGCAATCAGACAGCAAAAAGAAGTCAAAGGGATACCAACTGAAAACAAAGAAGTCAAAACAGCACTATTTGCAGATGATAGTATACTTGAGTGACCCCAAAAATTCCAGAGAACTTCTATAGCTGATAAGCAATTTCAGCAAAGTGGATGGATAGAAAATTAACTCAAACAAATCAATAGCCTTCCTCTACTCAAAGGATAAGCAGGCTGAGAAAGAACTTAGGGATTTGCCACCCTTTACAATAGTCACAAAGAATATAAAATACCTTGGTGTAACCCTAAACAAGCAAGTGAAGGATCTGGATGACAAGATGTTCAAGTCTCTGAAGAAGGAATTTGAAAAGAACCTCATAAGGGAGAAAGATCTCCAATGCTCAAGGATTGGAAGGATCAACATAATAAAAATGGCCATCTTACCAAAATCAATCTACAAATTCTATGCAATCCCCATCAAAATTCCAACTCAACTCTTCATATAGTTAAAAAAAAGCAGTTTGCAAATTCATTTGGAATAAACAAATAAAAACAACAAGGAAAACTATTTTCAACAATAAAAAAACTTCCAAGGAAATCACCATCCCTGACCTCAACCTCTATTACAGACCCATCATGATAAAAATTGCATGATATTGGTACAGAGACAGGCAGGTAGATCAATGGAATAGAATTGAAGATCGAGAAACAAATCCACAAACCTATGTTCACATGATCATTGACAAAGGAGCTAAAAACATTCAATGATCAAAGGACAGCATCTTCAACAAATGGTGCTGGTTCAGCTGGCAGTCAGCATACAGAAGAGTGCAAATCAATCCTTTCTTATCTCCTCAAACAAAGCTCAAGTCCAAGTGAATCAAAGACCTCCACATAAAACCAGGTATACTGAAACTAATAGAGGAGAAAGTGGGAAAGAACTTAGAACATAGGAGAAAATTTCCTGAACAGAATACCAATGGCTTATGTTCTATGATCAAGAATCAACAAATAGGACCTCATAAAATTGCAAAGCTTCTGTAAGGCAAAGGACACTGTGAAAAGGACAAAATGGCAACTAACATATTAGGAAAAGATATTTGCCAACCTTACATGTAACAGAGTGCTAACATCCAATATAATCAAAAAAACTCAAGAAATTAGACTCCAGAGAATCAAATAATTTAAAAATGGGGTCCAGAGCTAAACAAAGAATTCTCAACTGAGGAGTACCAAATGGCCGAGAAGCATCTAAAGCAATGCTCAATATCCCTAGTTATCAGGGAAATGTAATGTAAAACAACCCTGCAATTCTACCTCATACCAGTCAGAATGGCTAAGATCAAAAATTCATGTGACAGAAGATGCTGGTGAAGATGTGGAAAAAGAAAAAAATTCTCCATTGTTGGTAGGACAGCAAGCTGGTACAACTCCTCTGGAAATAAGTCTGGAGGTTCCTCAGAAAATTGGACATAGTACTATCAAAAGACCCAGAAATAACACTCCTGGGCATATACCCAAAAGATGCTCTAACATACAGAAGGACACATGCTCCACCATGTTCATAGCAGCCTTATTTATAATACCCAGAAGCTGGATGAACCCAGATGTCCTTCAACAGAGGAATGAATACAGAAATTGTGGTACATTTACACAATTAAAAACAATGACTTCATGAAATTCCTAGACAAATAGATAGAACTAGAAGCTATCATCCTGAGTATGGTAACCCAATCACAAAAAAACACACATGATATGCACTCACTGATAAGCAGATAGTAGCTCAAAAAGCTGAGAATACCCATGAAACAATTCACAATCCTTATGAAGCTCAAGAAGAAGGAGGGTCAGAATATGGATGCTTCAATTCTTCTTAGAAGGGAGAACAAAACACTCATGGGAGGAAATAATGGACAAATAGAGGTGCACAGTTTGAAGAAAAGATCATTCAGAGACCACCTCACCTGGCGATCCGCTAAACCCAGTCACTTACTGCTGATGCCAAGAAGTGTTTACGGACAGGAGCCTGATGTGGATGCCTCCTCAGAGGCTCTGCTAAAGTCATGCTGATACAGATGAGGATGCTTACAGATAACCATCAGACTGAACACAGGGACCCTATGAAGGAGCAAGAGAAAGAACTGAAAGAACTGAAAGGGTTTGCAATCCCATGGGAAGAACAACATTATCAACCAACCAAACCTTCTACAGCTCCCAGGGACTAAAATACCAACCAATGAGTATCAATGGAAAGACCCATGGCTCCAGTTTCATATGTAGCAGAGGATAGCGTTCTCTAGCATCAATGGGACAAGAGACCTTTGATCCAATATAGGGGAATACAAAGGCACTGAGGTGGGAGCGAGTGGTGGGAGAGGCAGCATCTTTATGGAGGCCAGGGGAGGGTAGCGGTGATGGGAATGGTTGTAAAGGGAATAACATTTGAAATGTAAATACAGAGAATATCCAATTTAAACAGAGGGAAAAAATCAGCCAATAAAAAGATTCTATATAAAAATAAATTAGGACCAGAAAAAAAATATCCTAAAATTTAAAAAAGCAAGAAAAAAATTTACAGGTACTAAAATTAGGTATATGGATAAATTAAATTCCTGAAAAAGAGAATAAATAAATAAAAGTGTATTGACAGATGTAATAGAACAAAAATTTCCTGGACTTAGAAGAAAAATACCAATTATACAAGAGGGAAAACTACTACATTCTTGTGCAAATTAACCAATATTACTCTGTCCTTTCCAATTTTATTCCATTAATAAAGTTAATGTCTTTTCTGTTTAAAATCTCTTTCATTCAACCCTCTTCTTTCTTTTTAAACTTAACTTATTGCTGTGGGTGTGGCTATTCACTTACTACAGTGTGCATGTCGAGACAGGACAATTTTGTCTTTTGTAGGGCCAAGTTCTCTCCTTCCTCCTTTACATGGACCTGAAGATGAAGCTCAAGTTGTTTGGCTTAGGTAAAAAGGGTCCATACCACCTGAGCTCTCTTACTGATCTTGAGAGCTTTTCGAAAACCAACTCTTTGTAAACCACTCTAGCCAGATTCATTCTTGCAGCTGTCAAATTACAAATCTTGTTCTTAGCTTTGGGGTGAAATGCCATCATTGCTTGACCCTTACCATTGGTATATGGGACCCTTGGTGCCACTCAGAGAATATTCTTTCCACTGATTTTAAGAGGTGACAAAAGATTTGAGTTCTTAATACAAGACGGGTTCTACATTTAATCTATATTCAGCTTGTTGCTGAATCAGAGACAGTGTTAGACAGAGCTAATTCTTGTGGTGTGTTCCTGACCAGTGCCCTCTAGTATGCATGCCGGTGTCCAGGTTTCTGGGCATCAACCCCACAGTGCTAGGAGGTCATTTACTGTTGCAACACTTCTCCACATTGGAATGAAGGCTTTGAGAGAAGCAAGGTGGGAAAATCACTCCACTGAAGATTTTGTTCAAGATGCATGAAAGACCCTCCCGTATATCTAGTGACTGTAAAGGTGCTAGGGGAATCTGAATCCAAAGGAACACACAGAGGCAGGAGAGCTATGACTTCTGGCTAAGACTCCCTGGACTTCACTGCTCTGAACCTAGGGCATTTTAGGCTTTCTGAAGTGAGGATCTCTCTGTTGAAGATTTATCTCCTGGTTTGGGCTGTACCAAATTGTGAATACTTGCTGTGTTGTACCCAGTTGCTTTATATTAATATTGCAACTTGAGTTGGGGTGGGTGGGTGGGTGGGTGGGTAGGGCAGCAGGGTGGGGGAGGGAGGGGAGCAGAATGAAGTCTTTTGAAGACATCAGCTCACTGTGCTGAGAGAGGGACCAAACTCAAGGAAACCTCTGATCCATAAACTCAACTGCTGCATTTTTTATAACGACATGTAAATGTCCTGTTGTAATACTTGATCTTAAGAATAAAAGCTTTTCAGTATTAAAAAAAAAAAAAGATGTGACAAAAGAAAATGTCATCATATCCCCAGAAAGAGAAATGGGAGTTATACGTCAATAAAATTAGCAAATAAATTAAAAATTAAGATACAAATACAAGTTTTCCCAAACTACTATAATAAATAACCAATTATTATTCATAAATAATGAACCAAGAAGGTAAAAAAAGATAAATTTATTGGACATAAATTAACTCTTAGTTTACTTTCTGTTGCTGTGATAAAACACCTCAACTCAAAGCACCTCAGGGAAGAAAGGGTTTATTTGGTTGAGTTTTCTCATAACTTAAGGCTGTTTTTGTTTGTCTTGTACCTGGCCCTGTGTTCTGAGTATTCATATGTCTCCTACTGGTCACAGTTCAACCCAAAAAGTCAGCATAGGAATTCAAGCAGGATCTTGAAAACATAAACTGTGCATGAGCACTGCTTGCTGGATCTCATACTTAAGTTATTTTTCTCACACAGACAAAGACTGCCAGCCTAAGGAATGGTGGCACCTATGATGGGCTGGACCATCCTTCAACAATTAGTAATCAACACAATTCCCCACAGACATGCCCATAGACAATCTTTTATTTGCATAACCTTCCATCAAGACGCCCTTTTGGGTGGCTCTAGGCAATATCAAATAGACAAAGTAAACTAGGATATACACTAATATATATATGGGGGGGCAGGGGAGCAAAAAAAAAAACCAACCTTATCAGAAAACTCATGCCTCTTTATAATGTTTTTTAATTTGAGATGTTGTAAAAATTAATATAGAGAAGTCAGGGACAGTGAGTAAGCTTAAACAAAGAACTAGAGGAACAGCTCTCCCAGGGTGAGTGTTTATGTCTGTACTGACATAATATGGATGTGTAAGCTGGATAAACCATTTCTTCCCCAACTTGCTTCTTGGTCCTGCGGTTTTGTGCAGGAATAGATGCCCTAAGTTTATGTCTGAATAACACGATCCAAAGTTTTTACAGTTACTGTTTCAGTCAAAGCTCAGGGCAATTCTGCAAGGCCTGATCTGTTACCCTAACTTCCACAGGAGCTGAGTTATTCTGTCTGTAAATCTCTGCCACAAGAACTGAGGATAAACCTCAGGACTGGATATTTAGATGTACCCAGTGAAGACAAATTTGGAAAGAATTGTAAGGGAGGGGAAGAAACTAAGAAAGGAAATGTAACTAAAACTAGAATTTTAGTAATGTGCTAAGAAGTATAAGTTATAACATTTAACCCCAAAAATAATTATAATATCTGAATAAGACAGGTACCAAAAAGTTGAAATGCTGGTTTTTGGTTTTGTTTCCCTGTGTAGCTCTGACTATCCTGGAATTAGCCCTGTAGACCAAGCTAGGAAGACTCAAAACCAGAAATCCACCTGCCTCTACCTCCCAGAGTGCTGGGATTAAAGACATTCACCACGCCACCAGGGTGTTGCTGCTTTTTAAAAAATGACTACCAAGTCTTTAATATTTTTGAATGATAAATTCTATAGCAATTAGTTTCAAAACATCAAAAGCAGAGTATGATTTTTTAATTGATTTAAAGATGCAAAAATAATTCTGAAATTAAGCCTGTCAAATTAGCGTGTTTACTGCTGCATTCTTCACAATAGCAAGGAAGTAGAACAAGCTGAAAGGCCATCAGGAAAAGAATGGGTAATGAAACCTTGGCATGTAAACACACAATGGCCTTGAACTCAGCTGTGGAGAAAAATGAAGTCTGCAAGTAAAAGGAAGTAGTGTATGAAATGAGGTGACCTAGTCAAAAGGAGAAAATTGCATGTTGCATTCAAATGCAGATTTTAACTTACAGTGTTTGTATGCATGTAAACATTAGAGTAGATGTGAACTATGCTATACATGCTGTGACCAGCATGGCTTGGGTCTTGGAACCCTGAATAGGGGTGGCCAGGGAGTAAAGTATGGACAGATGTACACAGATATACATCCAGTGAATTCGAGATCAGACGGGAGTTTTCTAACCATGGTAACCCAAAGCCTCAATGTGTTTATTGAGTAGTTGAGGGAGGAGTTAGCTAGCATAGGTAAGAGACTCCCTAGAGACCAGTCTCAGTCTATAAATATCTGCTAGGAGAAAGCTGCAGTTTCTAGTCTTTGCACACACTGATCGATCATTCATAAGCAACCATGCTCATCCCCCTGAGGAGTATGACCATCCCTCTTGAGCCTGCCCCATATGGGGAGCCAGCCTGTCCAATGTCTCATGCATCTGACAGCTGGAGTCCATGATATGGCTGTGCCCATTTCAACAATGCCTGATTACTCAGGACTTGCTCCCTCAGGACTCCCTCAGACTCCTACAGATATGGGACCATGAGAGGGGAACAAAAGTGGGGGAGAGCTCTTACTAGGAGAGGGAAAAGGGGGTTACTGGCATGGGGGGGGGCAAAAGCAAGGGAGACTAAGAAGATGGGGAGGAAAAAGAGACAAAGCAAGAAACACCAAAGCCAAACTTGGTTAGAAAGCTGCCATAATGAAATGCAATTCTTTTTGTGCTAATTAAAAAGTTAATGTGTAAAATGATAAGAACCCACCACACTTTTGAATATGAATGGAAGACAATTCAGTGCAAGAGAATATTTATAATCGGTGTTAATCTAATGGAACCACAAAATTCATAAAGCATTTTGATACTAGGAAAGCTAATGACAGTTGAAAACTGAGTATTTACCAGATAAAGCACTCATTGAATTCAGTTAAAATTTAAACTTATTCTCCAGTCATTGACCATCTTGGTAAATTAATAAGAAGAGTATATTTATATATTGATATTTTAATGTAGTCATTAGAGCTCAGGAATGAAACACAGGGGCAGAATGTTTGCCTTGCACACAAGGCCCTGATGCAAACTCCCAACACTGCAAGAGTAGTGATGAGAAAGTTGATACCATTCACACTACAAGGAAACTCTGCATTTACCATTCAAAAAAAAAAAAAAAAAAAGAAATTAAGCCCAGCTCTCTGTCATTGCCAGTACGATACAGCACTGGAAGCACTGGGGCATTAGAATCTAAGCACAAAGTAAAGAGATTTGTAACATTTACAATAATAATAATATTGTCATTACATCTTTAAACACTGGAGTTAGGAACTGGCGAGAGGGTAGACCAAGTAAAAGAGCTTGCTGAATAGCCTAACTACTTTAGTTTGACCCCAGAACCCACATGATGGAAAGCAAGAACCCACTCCTGCAAGCTGTCCTTCAGACCTCAGCATGTGTTACTCGGGCAACCGCACACAGAATAGACAAGGGTAATCATTTTTGAATTCAAGAGAATTCGCCATAATCATCACAAACACTAGTTCGTGCAAGCAATGTACAGCGTAACCTCAGAACAAATTGTGTTCTCAAAGCCAGCATCCATTTTGTATTTCTCTCTACTAGCAGATGTGCAATGTGACGTTTTAGATCTTGGGGTGTTTGTATGTAAAAATAGACTCAGATTAAATGACAAAAGTTCCCCGGAAGAAGACCATAGGGCTGAGGAATGACGCACAGGGGCCCAGTGCTGTATTTTAAATCTTACCCTTGAGCAAATTCCACACAGATGAAAGATATAAATATGAAAATGTAAAATCATACAGCTATCTCCTTGGTGTAGATTTCTTTTTCATTCCTAAAAATGTTATCACATAGGAAAAATGTAGCAAAGAAATGATTGATCTATATATAAAGTCTCAAAATTCCAAAGTGATCCATTCAACCTGGATCTCAGAGAAGCCAAAGGTAAAAGCCAGATGTGGTGGTACACACCTACAACCCCAGCACCCTGGTGCCTGAAGCAAGTTGATCAAGCGTTAGATGCCAGCCTGGGCTACTTAAAACAGAGACAGAGACCTACAGCCTAACATTGAATGGAGCCCAGGAACTCTTCTATAAGAGTTAGGGGAAGGGTTGAGGACGACAAAGGAGATAAAAACAACCAGAAAGACCAACCGAGTCAACTAGCCTGGACCCTTGGGGCTCTCAGAGACTGAGCCACCAACCAAAGAGCATCCATGGGCTGGACCAAGGCCCCAGCACGTAATGTAGTAGATGTGCAGTTCAGTATTCGTGTGGGTTCCCCAACGAATGGAACAAGGATTGTCCCTAAAGCTACCTGTCTGTGGAGTCCACTCCCTTAACTGGGTTGCTGTGAGTGGCCTTAGTGGGAGAGGGTGTGCCTAGCCCTGGAGAGACTTGTGGGTGAAGGGGAGAATTTGGGGGGAGACACCTAGGGCGTCCTCTCCCTCTCAGAGAAGGTGATGGGATGGGGAGAGAGGTTGTATAAGGGTTAAATGATGAAAGGAGCAGCGATCGGGATATAAAATTTATATTCTTTAATAGAAAAAATCTTTAATATTAAAAAAGGTAGGGGGAGGGGATGAAGAAATGGCTCGGCAGTTAAGAGTAACAGCTTCTCTTCCAGAGATCCAGAGTTCAATTGCCAACAACATGGCGGCTTGCAGCCATTTTCAATGCTTTCTGATGCCCTCTTCTGGCATGCAGGTGTACGTGCAGATAGAGCATTCATATGCATACAACGAATCTCTAGGGGCTGGAGAGGTGACTCACTGGTTAAGAGTCCTCCTCTAAAGGACCCAAGTTTGATTCCAAGACTCACACTAGGTGTCTCACAACTGTCTGTAACTTCCATTCCAAGGGATCTGACATGTCTGGTCTCCATAGGCACTGACACTCGAATCTACCTACACACATCAACATAATTAAAAATAAAGGAAAAAGTAGGGTGACTTCTAAAAGCTGGGGTGAATGGAATATTAGGAGATACTCAGAAAATTTAGTCAGTGGGTACTGAGCCACAGAAATAAGCAATCTGGTGTGACAATACATAGTAGGGCAACTGTTGATAGTGATTTCTGTGCATTACAAGACACTAGAGAAAACTGTGTTGCACCAAAAAGAAATGACAAATGACTGAGGAGATATTTAAGCATTTAAATGTCTATTTAAACTGATTTATTAAGCCTCATTTAAACATTACAAGATGAATACACGCTCCAGAACATCACATAGTACCCCATAGATATATGTAACTTTTACGATCAGTTAAAAGGCAATATAAAAATTTAAAGAGTACACTAAGATTCCAGAGCTCCCTTTTCATGTAGACTGCAGAAAGCTGCATCATTCCCCACCTAACAACAGCGGGAACCTGCACAACTGAAACTGCCCTGGAGACAGAGCATCAAAGGAAAGTAGATTCCAGGGAGGCAGGCTCTTCCAGGAGGGGCAGGACATGTCAACCCTGTGACTTCAGGCACAGCAATGGACAAATATACAACTCCCTGCAAACAAGGAAGAGGAAATCCTTGAAAATTTTCAGAACTTCACCAAGAAAAGTCATTGAGACATCAGCCAACACAGGAGGATCTGTAAAATGAGATCTGACCTTCCAAACTCATGGGAAATGAGCATTCTCTTACATCTCCCCTTACAACCCCCCCCCAAAAAAAACTCCCCAAATTGTGCAGTCACCCACCAAGGAGACACCAGCTCACATAGCTGTTTATGACAGGGCAAGAAGCAGAGGCCGTGGCTGCCAGCAGGGGGCAGCAAACTCTCTTGCCCCGGTTCCTAGACCCACAACCATTGTCTCTTGAGGAGAGATAAAAAGAAGTCTTCCCATGCATTGCTTCAGGGAAAAGACAGAAAACTCTCATGCCCACCTTTCTAGTCAAGCACAACAACTTTAACTCACATCAGCTCTTCGTTTTTATCAACCTAGGAAGTATTTGTATAATGCACAATGAACTACTTTGAAGACACAATTCAGTGACATTGACACATTCACAGTGTTCTACAGCAATCACTACAATCTAATTCCAGAACATTTATTTCATCTCACCCTAGGAAAAAAAGGCATGCCAAGTAAACAATCTCTCTCCACCCCACATCTCCTGGGCAGCCATTGACGGAGTCCATGGACTTGTCTGTTTTAGATGTCTCCCTTAAATAGAATCATATAAAATGCAACCTTTTGTGTCCACACTCTCCCCCACATAACCTAGTATTTTAGAAATCTCTTTGTGTTGTAGCATGTATCAGTCCTTGATACTTTTAAAGGTTAAATAGTATTCCACAGTATAGATGGTCTGTGATTGGGCAATTCATTCATCTGTTGCTAGGCATCCATTTACTGCCCACCTTCCACCACTGCAGTGAAGACCTTCATGTTTCCAGTCTAGCACTTCTCACCATCCACAATGCTCTCTGGTTTAACCTCTGGCACAAGACTCTTGCTTGCCATGCAAGTCTCGCCATCAATGTCATCTCTTCACATCATAGCCTCAGGTGGCCTCCCATTCTCTGGCCACACAAGTTCTCAGCTGAGCACTTCTCACCGCCTACCATGATATCGTTCACCTGAATATTTATTTTCCCACTAGAGAAATAGAGGTGAATTGTCCCTCATGAAAGAAGCCTTTTGTTCTGTTTTATGTACTCTGCACCCTTCAGCTCCTTAAATGATTTCTAGAAAGTAGTGGCTGCTTAGTAATCTGTTAAATGAATGAATAAATAGGTAAAATACCCCCACACATTTTCCACAAAACTGTATCTTGCTTAGAAATGTTAGAAGCAAAGAAAATTGTATGCAAGATGTTCAGCATTAAAGAAAGCATATACTAAATTGATGTCAGTTTTTCTAAATTTATTGTCTTAAGTTCCTTTACCTATATTTAGTATCCAAAGTGTGACTAACAATTGCTTTTCTTCTCAAGACTTCCAGCAATGTATTCTAGCAGTTTTTCCCTGATTATACTCAAACCCCTTACTGTCAAAAGTGAACAGTTTGGCTTTCTGCTAAACATCACCCAAGTGCACAAATCCATGAATGAACCAGATAAAAGGCAAACTTGAGGAGCCTGCAAGTGAGAGTTAGGCAATATTCGAGACACTTATCTAGGATCGGGATGTAATCAGAAAGCAAGCTAAGCCGTATGCAGCCTGCTCTCCAGCATAGGCAGGCTTAGAAGTGAGGATAAGGTCAAAACAAGTTTATACAGCTTAATGGAGGTGAGGGGCAAGATGTTGGGTAAGCTCAGGCTGCTATAAGAAGGAACCAGGTGGTTTGGAGCTTCTCTGTGGCCTCTATGGTGCTCAGGAAGAAAAACATGACCAAATCCTAGGGGCAAAATCCAGCTCAACACAAGGTGATGGGCAAACCTGTGATTCGGAGGCAGCGGCTCAGCTGGGGCTCACTTCTGGGACATTACCTGCCTAGCTAGGGCAGTTTGACTTTCACCTCCAACTGCTGTAGACTTAGCACCATGCAACTCAGCAATATTAGAAATTGGCTCTAGGGAGGAAGAGAAGCATTAGTGATTTCTCTCAAGAGGGAAAAGGGCAGAGATCAATGCTGCCAATTCTATAAATGTGGGCAAAACTGATCCCTAACAACAAGGGGCTGACCACGGAGCGGTGAGAGACCCGTGTAGCAGCAAACATGCAGAGACCAAAAGCAGTGCAAAGAAGGGGGAAATATTTTAGGCTGAAAATGACAGCTGGGGCAAGTCTTTGAAGGCAGGAAGGCAGTCTTAAGATTCTACTAGATAGGCATGGGGTAGCCACTGTATGTTTTGAGCATCATTAGGTTCATATTGAAAGATATATGGGTCTGGTTGTGTGGTGTGTAAAGAGGCTGGTGTGTGATCTTACAGATACATGGTTCAGCCACTATTTTTCTATTTCTCTTTGCAGTTTTTTTTTTCCATCTTCCCCGTGCTCCTGGCTTAGCTATGTCTCATGGACCAGCATTCTAGGCTTTTGATGTTCCAAAAGCCAGTGAAATAACAGCCTAGACACACCATAAACAGGTGTCTACTTGTAACCAGTGGGTCCTATGATCAAAACCAAACCTCAGACTCCTTTAGTAACTTTGTTGAGATTGACGGACCATTACTCTGTATCTAATGGTCAATGTCCAAAAGTTATTTTTTTCAATATGTACCATAGAGATATTTAATAAAATGAACAAATATTCCTAGAAAAAGACTTTGGTAAACCTTTTTAAGAAACAACCATTTGCAAACAATGACTTAAATGGTGACTGGGATTCTCAAAGCATTAAACCTAGGCCAGACGGTTGTTTTCTGGGGGTTTTTTTTTGGGGGGGGGGTTATTTTGTCTTGGTTTTTTAATTTTAAATTTTTTCTCTTACTCAAGAAGCTAGACACCAGAGAATCAAACAACCCTATTAAAAAATGAGGTACAGAGCTAAACAAAAAGCTCTCAATTGAGGAATATCGAATGGCTGAGAAGCATCTAAGGAAGTGCTAGACATCATTAGCCATCAGGGAAATGCAAATCAAAACAACCTTGAAATTCCACCTCATACCAGTCATATTGGCCAAGATCAAAAAATCAGACGACAGCAGATGCTGGCGAGGATGTGGAGAAAGAGGAACAATTCTCCACTGTTGGTGGGGTTGTAAACTGGTACAATCACTCTGGAAATCAGTCTGGTGATTCCTCAGAAAATTGGACATAGTACTACCTGAAGACCCAGTTATTCCACTTCTGGGCATATACCCCAGAGAAGTTCCAACATACAACAAAATCACATGCACCACAACGTTCATAGCAGCCCTATTTATAATAGCCAGAAGCTGGAAAGAATCCAGATGTCCTTCAGTAGATGAATGGATACAAAAATTGTGTATAAGAAAATAATAAGAAAATGGATACATGTAGAGAATATCATCCTGAGTGAGGTAACCCAGTCACAAAAGAACAGACATAATATGCAGTCACTGATAATTGGATACTAACCCCAGAAAGCTCTGAACACCCCAGAAACAACTCACAGACTATATGAAGTTCAAGAAAAAAAAAAGAAAATGGAAAACCACTATGCTTAATCTTTACACACCAAGAAAACATTGACTAATTCCAGGTTACATCTTCTTTTACATGTACTTTATGCTCATTGTTACTAATAAGATCTTAATACACGCTATCAAACCTTTAAAAAAACAAGTACTGACAAAAATGTATTTGTATACTTTTATGCAAAAATGCTTAAAATCTGTATATTTCTTTGTTTTTTAAAATAAAGTTGTTCAATAATTTTTATTTTTTATTGTATATTTTTATTTACATTTCAAATGTTATCCCCTTTACTGGATTCATATCCCCTCCCCTTCCCCCTGCTTCTATGAAGGTATTCACTCACACACCTCCTCCTACCTCCAGATCCTGACATTTCCCTCCTCTGGGATATCGAGCCTTGGCAGGGCCAAGGGCTTCTCTCATTGATGCCCCACAAGGCCATTATCTGCTACATGTGAGCTGGAGCCATGGGTCTGTTCATGTGTAGTTTTTGGATAGTGGTTTAGTCCCTGGGAGCACTGGTGAGTTGGTATTCTTATGTAGTTGCAAACCCCTTCAACTCCTTCAATCCTTTCTCTGACTCTCCATTAAGAGACCTGTTCTCAGTTCTATGGTAAGCTGCAAGCATCCGCCTCTGTATTTGTCAGGCTCTGGCAGAGCCTCTCAGGAGACAGCTATATCAGGCTCCTGTCAGCATGTACTTCTTGGCATCAGCAATATTGGCTGGGTTTGGTAGCTGAATATGGGCTGCATCCCCAGGTGGGACAATCTCTGGATGCCCTTTCCTTTAGTTTCTGTTCCAAGCTTTGTCTCCTTATTTCATCCTAAGAATATTTTTGTTCCCCCTTCTATGAAGGAGTGAAGCAGATGTACTTTTGTCTTCCTTCTTTTAAGCTTCATGTGGTCTGTAAATTTTATCTTGCATATTCCGAGATTTTTGGGCTAATATCCACTTGTCAGCGACTGCTTACCATGGGTGTATTTTTATGATTAGGTTACCTCACTCAAGATGATAGCTTCTAGTTTCATTCATTTACCTAGGAATTCTATAAATCATTGCTTCTAATAGCTGAGTATTACTTCATTGTGTAAATGTAGCACATTTTCTGTATCCATTCCTCTGCTAAAGGACATCTGGGTACTTTTCAGCTTCTGGCTATTATAAATAAGACTTCTGTGAACAAGGTAAAGCATGTGTCCTTATTATATGTTGGAGCATCTTTAGAGTATATGGCCAGGAGCAGAATACCTGGGTCTTCAGGTAGTACTAGGTCTAATTTTTGAGGAATTGCCAGACTGATTTCTAGAGTAGTTGTTCCAGCTTGCAATCCTACCAACAATGGAGGAGTATTGCTCTTTCTACACCTTTGCCAGCATCTGCTGTCACATGAGTTTTTGATCTTATCCATTCTGACTGGTATGAGGTAGAATCTCAGGGTTGTTTTTATTTGCATTTCCCTGATTACTAGGGATGTTGAGCATTTCTTTAGGTGCTTCTCAGCTACTAGGTATCCCTCCGTTGAGAATTTGTTTTTTAGCTCTGAACTTCATTTTTAATAGGATTATTTGATTCTCTGAAGTCTAACTTCTTGAGTTCTTTGTACATAGTGGATATTAGCCCTCTATCAGATGTAGGATTGGCAAAGATCATTTTCCCATCTGCTGGTTGCCATTTTGTCCTAATCACAGTGTCCTTTGCCTTACAGAAGCTTTACAATTTTATGAAGTCCCATTTGTCAATTGCCATTGGTGTTCTGTTCAAAAAATTTTCCCCAGTACCGATGTGTTCAAGGCTCTTTCTCTATTAGGTTGAGTGCACCTAGTTTTAAATCAGGGTCCTTGATCCATTTGGACTTGAGCTTTGTACAGAAAGATAAGTATAGATCAATTTGTATTCTTCAACATATTGACTGCCAATTGGACCAGCATCATTTGCTGAAAATGCTATTTTTCCTCCACTGGATGGTTTTAGCTCCTTTGTCAAAGATCTAATGACCATAGGTGTGTGGGTTAATTTCTGGATCTTCAATTCTATTCCATTGATCTACCTGCCTGAATCTGTACCAATACCATATAGTTTTTCTTACTATTGCTATGTAAAACAGCTTGAGGTCAGGAATAGTCATTCTCCCAGAAGTTCTTTTATTGTTGAGAATAGTTTTCAATATCCTGGGGGTTTTCTTTGTTTCTTTGTTTTTATTATTCCAAATGAATTTGCAAATTGTTCTTTTTAACTCTATGAAGAATTGAGTTGGAATTTTGATGGGGATTGCATTGAATCTGTAGATTGATTTTGGTGAGATCACCATTTTTACTATATTAATCCTGCCAATACCTGAGCATGGGAGAACTCAGAAATTCTTACTAGCGAGCAAATGCTTGGAAGACAGTGATTTGAAAATTTGTATCTCTAAATCTAAAAGTAAATTAAGGTAGACAATTACAGAGGGAAAATAAACTCTTTTAGTGAAGTCAATGGAAGTGTAAGTTAATTACATGTAGGCTCATTTATTTAAACACCCAAGCACCAAGTCTTTTTTTTTTATGATAAACAGTAGCTTAATAAAATCATATGACGTACAGAGTATGAAAGTATTTACAGTAAAAAAATATAAATTCTATGATAAAAATTAGTACAGTTTAAAGTGGGTACATTTTAATACTGATACAACAGCAATAGCAGCGTTATAAATGTTCAGCCTGTAATATTTCTACTTTTTTTTTTGAGGCAGGCTCTTACCAAGCTGCTCAGGTTAGCTGTGGGTCTTCAACTTATTTTCCCTCTACCTCAGTTTTTCATGTAGCTGAGACAACTGGCAGAAGCCACAATGCCAGCCTAGTTTCTCTCTGTTTTTTTAATGAGCCTTTTATGCCATAAGAATGATCAAATTATTTCTGTCATATTGTACAGTATATAGTGGTTTATTACTATTGTAAACATTACAATTGCCCACAAAATAACATTCTATTACAAAACCTTCATTTTCAGTGATCATTTCCCTTATTTTCAACACAATATCAAACTACCTAGCATGCTTTCCAAAAAAGTTCTGCTGGATGTGGTGGTGCTCTCCTTAATCCTAGAATGCAATAAGTGGGGAACTGAAGATGTAAAGTTCAAGGTCGTCCATGGCTAAACAGTTCCTGGATAGAACGGGCCATAGAAAAACTTGTCCTGACAAACCACAAAGAACCTTCTAGCTGTTTCTAAATGTATCTCTTCTATATTATAAACATACATGTGGACCTCATAAACAGGACTGCCTCTTAGGTGCTAAACACTGTCCCAGAACTACTTTGCAACACCATAATTTGCATCTCAAAGCACTACCATTCAATAGAAACCACGAGATTTCTGGAAATACAACTCTGTGGTAGGACTTCCTTCCTACCATTGCAAGCACCAAGTCTTACTAAATAATCAGTCTCTGATCACAATCTTTGCAACCATTCGAGCCTCCTAAAAGTGAACTTTTAGATCACAACAGCATACTAACAACAGGTGCCTCCTTGAGTACAAAGGACAAGAAATGACAGTTTACCATCCCAATTTCTTCCTCTCCTGTTGGGATTATGCTCAGGTTTTTCATTGTTTTCAAGTGCCTTGGCCTGTCTGTTCTATGCTTGAGAGCTGGTGTTCTAGTATATAGTAACAACAACATCAGCCTAACAGCAGAAACAGCCATCAGTAAGGACAAAACTCTGTATGAATCTATCACACGACCACTAATGGCAACATGACCACAAAGCTGTGGGGCTAAAAAGGGAGGAGTTATGGGGGTCTCCTTCCAGCAGCATTAGCTTCCTTAAACACAAGCAAATAGTTCTGAGGTTTCCAATAGAAATCCCATTCGGAGAGACTTTATAACTCGGCACTTCTGATCCACCGTGGACTTCAACTCAACCCAAAAGGCCCCAGGCATACGAATGCAATCAGTCCATTCCGAGTTATAATAATAAAAAGCAGGCAACAAATATAAGCTGCAATCATTCACAAATGGCCGAGTTTAAAAGTGACATTTTACAAGTGGCCATTCCTCAGGTGGCCCTTCTGCCATCGTCGGCACTGTAGCCATCATCATCCATCATCATGGAGAATTGTAGAGAGTGGGCGCCATGCGCAGTGACCACACAGACTGTAAATAACCCTTGAGGCTCTCAGGAAGAATATGTTCTTTTAGGCCAGGTAGCTACCCTGATGTTTCAAAGACAGGGAATTGGGCTCCATCTTAAAGTTTTATTTCTATTCAAGTTCTGAAATGTGCATTTGCACCACAAATGCAATTTGGGATGGATTATCCAGCAGCCCCAGCCTTCTCTTTCCCCACAGCCGCTGATCTCCTGGTGATGACTGGAGGCCACAATTAGCCAACCAGCTGGCCTTGGCCAGCTCTGCTCAGGGTATTCATAGTCCATCAGATGAGTCTCAACATGTCATTATTATTGCTAAGCAACAACTGGCTAGAAGAAAGCAAATGGCATTTCAGAAAAACCTAAATAAATAAATAAATAAATAAATAAATAAATAAATAACAAAATAAAAATGATCACTGTGCAAAAACCCAGCAGAAAAAGGAAGCATTGCTGCCAAAAAAAGGTAACAATGACAGTTTTGTTTTGTTTGGTTTTGTTTTGCATATCCACAAATAAGAAGCTCAGATACACTCCCTTGATATGTGTCAGTCAAACTGATGGAAGGCGTACTCAGCCTACAAGTAATGATTAATAATTTATACCTAGTCATAGTGATAATTATGAAAACTTTGGATACAATTCTTATCTAAAGACATTCATAACTCTGTTCTAAAGGTGCAAATATATATGAAACGATGCAAGTAGGTGGGAAAAAATTCAAAATAAAAGTTGAGAGAAAGAAAAATGGATGAGATAGTAAGGGAAGGGGTAAGGGAGACTGTCACTGACTACTGTGGGCAGAAAGGCACACATTCCTAACAAGTGTGCCCATGTTACAGGGTGCAAGTGAATGAGGAATGGTGGGTTACGCTGTCTTGTATTTATACAGCATTCATGTGAGCTCTAAAACGTCACTGTTTATCTCGACCTCTTTCCCTCCTCCTCTGGGATGATCATTCCAAAAGGTGTTTGACAATGGCAGCATTTATGACCCAGAGGGCTTGACAGCAGAAATGTTCAGCTGAAAAGCTCATTGACACGATGGCCGGCCCTGCCTGAGACCTACAGATAAGAAGTAGGATGTTGCACGTTCCTTCAGATGACTCTGACACGTATCCACATCACTCATCACTGCTGCAGAGTTTGCCAGGGAGACAAATGGGCAAAGGGAGAGCCGGGGTACCTGCTAGTCCAGTCACTATCTTGTGGGAAGTAGTAGGTCATTGCATTGGATCCAGCCTCAGTTTCCCCATTTGTGAGAATGGTGAACTGAGTATGTGTTCTTCCATCTGGGTCTTCTCTACTAACAGAAGGCCTGTAGTTCATTGAAAAGGTACATTAACCTGCATGTGAAGCCCATGCAGGAAGTACGCAGCATTCCTACATAAGGCATGTAAGGGTAAAGCGAGCTGTCTGGATGTGTCTGTGTCACCAGAAGAGTGAACATATAGAAAAGGAAAAAGAACTGTTACTTTTTCCACCTGGTCTTGTTTGCCTCTAGGAAATCCTCGTGAATCAGTATTTCTTAGTCTTGCTTGTTAAATTGGAAGAACTACTTTGGGGAGCTTCCCAAACTCTAGACCACTATGTTGAACCTCAAATGAGTTAAATAGGACTCTAAGTTTAACTCTAGCTTAAGCATCATCCTCAAAGCCTTGGTTTAAGTGATAGAGCCTAAGACTAGGATGACTTCTTTGTGGAGAAAACTGCAAGGCCAATGACTAGAGTCTGTTCACACAAGGAAACTGCCCCCCATGCTAAAAGAAGTAAGACCTTATTTTCATACTTCTCATATTAAGCTGAGTTAGTTTCTTTGAGGGAATCAGTCAAAGAGATCAAATCCCATCTCTCCTTCTGATTGGCCACAAAGGCAGGACTCGCTTGTATCTATTGATGACAAGGCACAGCCCTGAGGCAACAGTGAGGTAACCAGTGTGCAGACAAACACGGGTAACATTTCAGACATACTGAAAGAGTTAAAATTTCAACTTGGCCCCACTGACCCTGCCTTGAGGACAAGTATGCTTCAAGGCTAAGAACAAAGTAACATGTTCAAAGAAATGGCCCAAGCCCAGACCATCTAGACTCCATAAGGTCTGACTCTGCAGTCCTGAGAAAAACAAATACAAGGTCAGTGTGCCCCAAAATAGAGTGGCTTAAAGTTAAATCATGTCCAAAGTAGGCAAAGTGTGCCAACTTGAATAAACCAATGAAATTGCTATGTGCCCGTTGCTAACTGCCTATGTAATTTTCCCTATAAATATGTCCCCATAATTGAGTTTGGGGTCGACTCCTCTATCTCCTGCATGAGATATGTGTCATCCCCAGAGCTCTGGTCTTCCCTCTTCCCTCCAATAAACCTCTTGCCTGATTGCAGCAAGATAGGCTCTCTGTGAGTTCTTGGGTTCAAGTTCTCCATGTACTAGAGTGAGGGGCTTCCCCAATTCGGGCGTCTTTCAATACCACTAGGAAGCAAAAGTGCAGCGTCAACTCTGTGAGGTCAAGCACTTCCAGACTGCAAACACTACCATTATCAAACACCAGCCGGGTGATTACCCCAAAGAAAAAGGGAGCGATATTCAGTGTGCTCAGCTGAGTGGCTTCACTGGCTCCTACTCTGTGTCCAGTTTTATCGCCTGCACATCACTCAGGATTTCATCACTCTGGGGATGTTAGTGGTGATGCCTACAGCCCAGAAGAAAGAAGACTTCTAAGGCCTAAGATCAGTGTCCTGGGCTGGCACAGTGACCTTATACAGGGCGGTGGCACCAACACAGATGGTAGCTGGCATGGTATTGGCTAGCAGCATGTCCCTAGTTTCAGTAAAGCCCTCCTTGGTGAATTCTACAAAGCCCACATTCCCTCAGAAAGGAGGCAGCACTTTCTTCAGAGTTGGGTTGTTTTCCAGATGCCCCCAGATGGCCTTGACCATCATAGTGTTCTTGCCTATCACAACTTCTAGAAACCATCGGATCAACTGCATCTGCTCTCACAATGAAGCATTCTGGGTAATCATCCAAGAATTGGATGAGCTTAAGGAAGTAGTTGGACTTCCAGGTCGCCCTGTCTTCCGTGGGCACCATGGTGGTGAGTCAGGAACTGACACAGGCTTTAAAGACAATGTCACTCTAATGAGGACACTGAACAAGAGAAGTGCAACTCCATATTTTTATTTCTTTTTAACTTAATCTGCCAATCAAGGCATTATACTTTAGAATTTTTTCTAAAGTCCATTAAGCCTAGCATATATTTATTGCGCTTTTAACTAACCTTTTAGCTTAATAAAGTAACACATAAGGGTGTCTGTGAGCTGTTTGGCTGAGACTCACTTGAAAAGCAATTTCAATATAAGCCGGGTCCACCCTAGTCGTTGACACATCTGCTGTCTCCTGGTGATTATTGCAGTCCTGAATGTATGTGTTGGTGGCAGCTGCTCGGGGAATCACCACTGGATTCCAAACTGAGATGAAACAGGAGGAAATGAGAGGAGGAGGGGGCAGAGGAGCTTGGACCCTGAGTACCTTCCAAGGGTACTTTTATTAATCTTTTATTAATCCTGTAGTGCCTATTGATATGTTAATTAAGACAGAAAAATCTTAGACTGGGATTCACGGAGATCCACCAGATAAGACATTTAGAAATCAGTATTCCACAAGAGAAGTAGACAAAGTAAGTTCTGAAAGAGTAAATATCCTAAAAATCCTTCTGTGGAGCTCTGCTACAAGCTTTGGATTCCCTGAGTACAGCGCAGCAATAAGAACCACTCACCAAAACAGCTCGCACAGCTCTTAAAGCATCTGCTACACCCACTGGGGCATCACCAAACAGGAAGTGCTGTTTACTTTAGATTTTGTTTCTTAAGACAGGATCTTGCCACATAGCCCTTTTGGCCTAGAACCTTCTTTGTAAAACAGCCTGCACTCTGATTTGCAGCAATCTTCCTGCCTCTGCCTCCAGAGTTGTATGATTACAGGCACACACTACCAAATATAAAATTAGAGCATCTAACTCCAAAGGAAGGTACACAGTGGGTGAACTCGGTGTGTGCCTGTTTTGCTGGCATCAAGCAGGAATGTAGCCTGTATGCATGCAGTCACTATGCAGACACACAAAGTTGACATAGCAGGTTCAAAGACTGTTGGTAACTTACAAGAGCCACATAGGTCTTTAGTGTTTGAGGCAAGACTTTAGTCATCTTGGGTCTTAGAAGTCTTAGGGTGGTTTGTCATCCTTTGAGGACAGTGTTCATTAAGGAAGTGTGGCTACTTGCCTAGCTTGCAGCAAGCATTAAGACAGAAATATGGCAAGCAGAGCCAGAATAGAACATACCACAGGCATATTCTTCAAAAGGGATTCTTTTCTCTACAACTTGTTTTCCTGTGTGGATCAGATAGGCATGTTCAAACAAAGGCAGTGAAGAAAGATAAAAACTGCAACCCAGACTGACAGCACATGCACTTGGGAGACAGAGACAGGAGGATTTCTGTTTGAGGCTAGACTGGTCTACATAGGGAGTTCTGGACAGAGCTAAATAGTAGTAAGACCCTGTCTCCAAAACAAAACAAACAAAAACGCTAACAGGCTCAATCGTGTGTTTTGAACTTAATCTAGCAATCTGCAGTTTTATAAAAGTGTCAGGCAAAAGGGAAACAGTCCCTTCCCGAGTTACTGTCTCTGGTGATGTAATGGCATCTGGATACCATCTTTAGCCAAGTACCCAGGACAATCAAAATCAAGCCAGTCCTGTGTTAAAGTACGAAATGGGTATGGATAAGACTTCTAGTAGATAAAATGATATCCTAGCCAACATACAATTGAGACAGAAGTTACTGACTTGTCCTTTTAAAATTCATTTGGGTCTGGAGACACAGCTCATGGGTTAAAAGCACTTGTTGCTCTTGTAGAAGACCAGGGCTCAATTACTGGCACACACGTGGTGATTCTCAACCATCCATAATGCCCATTCCAGAGAATCTGGTGGCCTATTTGACCTGTGCATGCTCCAAGCATGCATGTGCTACCCATACATACCTGCAGGTGAAACATTCATAGATAAAAGACACATAAATCAGTTTTTTTATTTAAAGTCATTTATAAAACACTAAGATTTATAGTAAGAGGCATTGTTGTGTTGGTTATGTGACTGCCTGGGTGCGCATCCCAGCTTGCTGTCTCCTGCTCTATGAACATAGACTACGTAGTGACTCGATAGCTGCTTTGAACATCTGGACAATGCACTGCTGCAAAGGATTTTCTGAAGACTGGACTGTCCTTTTAAGTGAGTTTATTACAACACTTATATTGGACATGATGTCCTATACATGCACACTAGTGTCACTAAGCCATTTGCTATCTTTTTTATTTCATAAAATAAACCAGTCAACTTTTAATATATTATGGTGTCAGATTTGGGATCATTTTAGGAATCCAAGATAGGTCTAACTACAGTCCCCTCCTTGAGTAGAAGTTCCCAAGCATTCTTTCTTAACACCCGAAGCACTAAGAAGTCATATTTTTCCTTGAGTCATTTTTCCCTTTTTCCCCCCATTTCTTTCATATTCAGGTATAAAGATACCTTAAGCTTTGCAAGAGAAGGAAGCATGACTTTTGGCTCTATAATCTTTTTAACACCTAGCTGGATCTATCTTTGGATGAATGGGTGAGCATGATCAAAGCCAATTAGCGTATGTGGAGACAAGTCAGAAGCACCCTGGTGTTCTAATTAGTTGATAGGGCTGTGAGCTTATGGAGAACAATTAAAATTACTTAGCAGAGTCAGACACCTGCCTTAGATCTCAAACACAAGAACCTGCTGGATGAATAGAAATTTCCAGCTAATCCTCATTTAGCCTCAACACAGCTGATCTGCTTAAGTTTCACTCAGTGTCCAAAGCTGTTCATTAATCTGTACACCTGTTTGCTTTTTTGTTTTTGTTTTGTTTTCTTGGTTGTTTGTGTTGAGAAGTGTTTTTCTGTGTAGCCCAGGCTATTCTGGAACTCACTCTGTAGAGCAGACTGGCCTTGAACTCAGAGATCCACCTGCCTCTACCTCCTGAGTGCTGGGATCAAAAGTGTATGCCACGACCTCCCTGCCACACATTTGTTCTTACCATTTCCTTAGACTCCTCAAAGTCCTCCTCTTGCTCAAAACAGACGATTTTCTCATATATTAGAAAGGGTCTTCTAACAGTGAAAATGCTTCCCAGAAGGAAGTCCAGAGAGGTACTTCTGTGAACAATCTCAGCACAACAGCATCCCACCCCACCTCCGACGCTGAAAAGTCGTGTGACTTAAGACAAGATGGCATTCATGGATCTCTTGATTGTATAGGTTTGGCTCTGTTGGAACATTCCTTGTGCACAAAGTCCTGTGGTCAGCTCTCAGCTGTGGTAGTCATAAGGAAGTCTTTGCTACTGAACTTTCTGCAGGTAGCTAGAGTAGGCTCCAGCTGCATCCTTCAGGTGATTGCCTGTGGCTCCTGATAATGCACCTCGGTAGGAGATAGATGCTCGAATTCTTGTGCTTGGATATGAAGAGAAAGTGTACCATCAATCATTTCCAGAGGTAGGAAGGATAGGCTGCCGGCATCTTAAGGGTGGGACCTGCAAACTGCCATACAACTGAACTCTCTCTCTCTCCAGCCCTTTGTTTTTAAATTGCATTAAGCTGTAATCTAAATGCTTGAGCTTTCACTATGAATTTTTTTATCACTATGAAATGGATAGCTAGCAATATGATGGATAGGACTACTAAGCTAATGGATATTTAATTAAAATAATATAAATTACTTGGCATGATGGTACAAGCTTTTAATCCCACCAACTGGAAGGCTGAGGCAGACAGGTCTCAATGAGTTCAGGCCAGCTTGCTCTACATAGTGAGACCCTATCTCAACAACAACAATAATAATAATTAATAAATAAATATTTTTTGTTTAAATTATGGATTAAAAACTTTTGAAAGATGGTTATTATGTTAGCCAGGGTTTCTATCCCTGCACAAAACATCATGACCAAAAAGCAAGTTTGGGAGGAAAGGGTTTATTCAGCTTACCCTTCCCCATTGCTGTTCATCACCAAAGGAAGTCAGGACAGGAACTCACAGAGGACAAGAACTTGGAGGCAGGAGCTGACACAGAGGCCATGGAGAGATGTTACTTACTGGCTTTCTTAAAGAACCCAAAACTACCAGCCCAGAGATGGCACCACCCACACTGGACCCTCCCACCCTTGATCACTAATTGAGAAAATGCCTTACATCTGGATCTCATGGAGGCATTTTCTCAAGGGAGACTCCTTTCTTTGTGATAAATCCAGCTTGTGTCAAGTTGACTCACAAAACCAGCCAGTACAGTTATGAACAAAAATAACTTTAGTAAAAGGTGATGCTGGGATTGAAGCCCAAGGCCTTTTATATCCTGGGCTCTTCCACACTCCCATGATATCAGTTACCACATCTTATCTGAACACCAAACGTGATAACCCAGATTTTCTACAGAAATCTCTGTGGTCTTATTTATTCTTAAACATGTTTTTACTATATAGCTCAGACTAGCTTTAAATCTTCAATCCTCCTGCCTCAGCTTTCCACCTGCTAAGATTACAGGTTTAAAACACAAAGCACATCTGGACTTGGAAGAAATTCCCAAGAGCAGTCAGAGGTGTCTGTAAGTATAAATACCCCCACCACCTTTACTTCTTGGCAAGATAATTCTAAGGTTTGTTTTTAGTCCTATTCCCCACTGTTTCTCTATACCGTTCTGCTACCCCACTGTGGAAGGAGACTTCAGGATTTTCCAGTTACTTTCTACTTTTTTTTTCCCGTGCATCAATTCTTTTCTAGGTCAAGGTTTCTTGAACTCAAGATATTATCCTGTCTTTAAGGTCAGCTTCTTGGGGAACCCAAAGTAAAATATCCAATGAGCACACTAAAGTTGTATACATTGCCTATGACTACTGTGTTATAATTAATTTAGTTCAATATATAATTTGTAAAAGATAAAAAAAAGTAATAATATCTAGTCAGCACTTGATTGTCACCTGCCACTGTCAAAATTTATAAATAACAGTGCAGATTTTACTCCACTCATTGAAGGCTTGCAAGTTGACAGGCTAGAATGATCACCCAAGAATTAGGTAAAGCTAGAGAACCAAGGGTTTCTATTCTTTTTTTTATCTTGTCTGTTGTGGTTAAAAATAAAAAAGGATTGTGGTTACCAGTTCCCAGCATTCTCATTCTGTTCAGAGCAACAGAACTACTCCCAGCCATCTCTCCCCCAGCCAGGAACTTTGTTCACATTCTCCACAGCCTGGTAAAACCATGACTCAATCATCAATATTTTGTCAATCAGATTTATATGTTAAATTCTCAATCCACAAAACACACACACAATAAGCTTACAACAAATTGACAAAGATATAAACTGCCCAGCTAGATAAGACAAATTGACCCTCAGAAACCCTTAAAAATATTCATATCCACCTATCACCAATTAAGACTAGCTGGATCTAGATCCTCCTACTCCAGCTCCATCTTGATTCTCCTCTTGCTTCTCCTCCTCTTCTTTCTTCGTAGACTTTTCCCTGCCTATCTTTCCTTTTCATCAGTGATAGGCTGGACCCAACTTGCTGTATAATGACATCATCCTACATTTGTCTTTCTTAAATATTACAAAACAAACTAATAAGAGACATTCTCCTAAGGACTCTAAACTTCCCACTACTGCTCTTACTAAGAAAGCCTTACATACATCAGAACAGGAGTTGAGAGAGGAGGAAAAGGTGTCCTAGTTAGTGTTACTATTGCTATGATCAAACACCATGACCAAAAGCAACTTAAAGAAGAAAGAGTTTATTCTACTTACATGTCCACATCACTATTGATCATCAAAGGAAGTCAGGACAGGAACACAAACAGGACAGGAACCTGAAGCCAGGAGCTGATGCAGAGGCCATGGAGGGGTGGTGCTTAATAGGTTGCTCATCTTGCTTTCTTACAGCACCCAGGGCCAGGGGCCCAGATATGGCCTCACCCTCACCCATAATAAGCTTCACCATCCCCAATCAATCACTAATTTAAAAAAAGAAAAAAATGGCCTACAGGCTTGCCTACAGCTTAATCTTATTGAGGCATTTTTCTCAGTTGGGGTTATCATCTCTCCGATGACTACCTAATAATTAATAGTCAAGTTAACATAGTACTAGCCAACACAGAGGGCAATGTGTCTGAAGGAAGCAGTTTACTGAGATGCTCAGAAGGGGATGGACAGTACATAGGTACATGGCAGCCATGTAGTTTGCCAAGCCTATAAGGATTATAGGAATAAGCACTCAAAATGGAGCAGTCACTATATCCCAACTGATCATATTTTTGAGTAATTTATGAGTATAAGCTCCCTTCTTCCTCAGTTCTTCGAGAATGCCCTTAAGCTCTGTTATGAAACAGCAAAGGAAAATGAACATGAGGACGAGGAGAGGGACTTACATGAAACCTTCCCAGACATTTCTCTACCAAAGAAAACTAGCTAGACGACAGAGCCACTGAGGCATCTTAATCTGCAGCTTTGGGTCCTCTGTGATGCTCTATGGGCAAGGATGGGAAGAAAAGACAATGCTAGGTAGTACTTGTCCTACTACGGTCTTCCACTGCCATATTACCAGGGACTTGGACAGTGAAAGACCTACACTGAGCTTTTGAAGGATCTCAGCTCAAGGCTAGGCCAACTTCCATTCTCTACCCACAGTTCACAGGAGGAGCAGGAACATTCTTGCAAACCTGCAGAATGTACTGACTGATAAACACCTGCCCCTCTGGTCCCACATAGAGTTCTCAGAGACCTACCAGATAGGTCTCTGTCACATGCTTACTAGCCAATAGATTCAAAGGCCAATATGCTTAGCCAATAAGTTTAAACTGTAACCTTGCTGATGTAACCTGTCCCCCTAAAAAGTATAAAAACTGCTTATAACATCCTTTTGGGGTTGCCTCTCCTCTGGATGTAGGCCACCCCAATGTACTGGACTAATAAACCTCCTGCTTTTGCATCAATCCCTGATCTCTCATCTCATTCATGGGACCCTCAAATAGATAAGACTCAATTTGGGTCTTACACTTTCACACACAAACCTGTCAAAGGATCACAGCATCTTAGCTTTGTTATATGCAACTATAACTCTAGGCCCTTGTTCTATTAAGATAAAGGGGCAAGAAAAAAGTTAACCCATGGCTCCAGTGACATGGTGTGAGAATCTCCTTGTCTTTCTAATCCCTCTAATATCACCTTGGTCATGTGACTTGGTGGTTTTGAATTAGACATACTTTTTAAGTGAAATCATTTAGCTTGATGCCAGACACTGAAAAGGCATTTGATAAATGGCAATATTTCTTTTTCAGAAATGTTTAGATAGGCTCCATCAACACTCAGCCGGGCCTGGTTGTACATTTATTAAATAACTGTGGCTTCAATCTTCAATCCCTGCCTAAGTTAGCCAATGTTATCTTACTACCACAAGAAGCTTTTTAAAAATTACTGATGGCTACTGAAATGGAATGTCTTCAACTGAAAAGTTTTTCAAGGCTTTCCTAGTAAGTTGGGTTTGTGTAGAAGGTTCATAATCACTTGTTTTGAGTAAGCTTACTTAGTTGAAATAAACTAGAATTTATAAACAGGGACCATCACTGTATCCAGAGATAGTCAGTCTGAGACACTGAAGACTATAGCCTACAAGAAAACAAGTGTGTTTGTCATTAGGGCTAAGCTTAAGGGAAAAGACCTCTGGAGAGTCACAAGATTGTTTTTCAAATATTTGAAGAAGCTAAACATCTGTTGTTTCCTCAGAACTGATTAATCACGTGCTTTGTGGTTGTTTGTAATATAGGAGTTACAGGTGTCCAGGTTTTTATCAAAATAAGAAATAGCTTCTGGTAATTGCTTGCCAAGGACCACCCTCAGCTTGGAAGAAGGGTTCTGCGAGAAGAAGTATCTGGGAGCAGCAAAACGAATCACTTAAAGTCAAATCGTGGATCCAAGCTTGATACAGCTTTTCTGGTCTGCTTCTATGTTCTCTGCTTTGTCTCTGGAGATTTCTCTGTCCATGTTCTGCTTGTTTGGTATTTTAAGAAATCTGTCAATTTCATGTGTGTGTGTGTGTGTGTGTGTGTGTGTGTGTGTGTGTGTGTGTGTGTTTGTGTGAGTTCTCCAAGCAATTTTCTTTTTATTCTAAAAAATTCTCTAAATAGCTCATCTTTTGCAGAACACTTGTCCAGTCTTTGATTTTACATATCAATCCACTCATTTACTCCAAGTTTCCTTTTGATTATCCTATGAATCAGCATCCAGGACCCCAGCCTTTGATTTTTAGGAGACCAGAAGAATACATTATTTTCCTTTGCAAAAGAATTCAGAGATCAGTCTGCCTTCATTCTGCAAGACCATAAACTATTTGGGTGGGACCCTGCCCTGAAAGTACCATTTTCAACTCCACTGAGCCTAACTTTGCTCTGTCCTAAACTGATCCTGAACTCAATAATCTACCTCCCTTTGTAAGCATAAACAAAAAAAAAAAAAAAAAAATCTCAGCTGGGTGGGACCGTCTTCAATCACCACTCCCTAGATCTCTTCAACTTCCTTAGCAATTTTCTAACTAGTTTGTTCACAGCTCAGCTGCTTTTGATTTTTTAGACTCATGAAGCCCCTCATATAATTCATATTACATCCTTATTTTTTTCATAGTTGAGAAGTTATATAGTTTTGAACACATGTATTTAGATCTTTTTCCCATAGCCTTAAGGGCTGTCCTGAAAGTCCCAGTGTTTACCATTTTGCTGAGACAGCAATATCCTCAACTTCTGAACTTGTGCTATTTCTGATCATCATGGAGTCATTAATGTTAACAGGGAGGAAATTCCTAGAAGAAAAGAGTCCTCCACTGCTGTAGGGTCCAGAAAATATATACATCATTACACAAACAGGCCTTAGACCCACTACAACCATCAACATTCATGGAGGCCCACGCCTGCAGCCCTGTCCCAGGGGCAGAAACCATGTCACTCTGTCCCCACCAGGGCTATACCAGGCTCCACAATTACCCCTTTGAGAAAACCCTTTATAAAACATGCTAGTAATCACCAGAAATGCTCAAGCAAGCTGGGATGAGTATTGTCAGGAGGATTAGACAAATGATCCAAAATGCTTTTTTAACCGAAGTCTTTAAGAGTTGGATTGAGCACATTCAATATATTATCTTCTCACTTTTGTTATTTCCTGTGTGTCTGAGTTTTTTCTTCTATATATGTTCTCACCATGTACATGACTGGTTCCTGCTCAGGCCAGAACCAGGCACCAAACTCCTTAGAACTAGGATTATGACAGTTTTGAGCTGCCATGTGGGTGGGTGTAGGAAACCAAACCCAGGTCCTCTGCAAGCGCAGTGAGTGGTCTTAACTGTTGAGCCTGCTCTCCAGCCCCCAATTTACTCTCTTCTGGAATCGGCTTGCCCCTTCCACATGTTATGGCCAAAGAAAGGCTTTCAAAGAAAAGCAAACATTTTCAGAAATTGAATAAGTAAAATTCACGGTGCTTAGCACTCTGGATTTGAATAACAAAGTAAAGAAAAAAATTTTCCCCCTCTTAATGTAACTGTTACCCTCATGTTTTCAGGAGCTGTTTTCATTTTGTTTTGTTTTTGTTAAACCAAAAATAATCCCTTTAAAAGTAAAAATAAACCTTATAACTCTGCCTAGATGCTATAAGGACTATTAAAATGTAAGTCCCTATAATCCCTGTGCAACCTTTGTCTTTGTGAGCTAATTCCTGTAGTGTGAACACACAGAACACACACGTGTACCTGAGAGCATCTTGCTATTGAGGAGCTCACACAAAGCAAACAATTGCAGGGTCAGGAGCCTGAGTCCACGGGCAGTTACTTAGAGAAAGGGGATTTAAAATCCCTGTCAGATGTCAGTCAACTGTCAGAAAAAAACCTTTTCAGAGTTCTAACCCTTGAGATGATGAGATTGCTCAAGAGCTTTCATCCATCCATCCATCCATCCATCCATTCATTCATTCATTCATTCATGCTTGGTACCTACAATTATGTCTCCAGCATACCTGAATATCATAATGGGAATTTATTTTTAAATAACATCACTTTGAGAGGGGACTTTCTCACTCAGGAGTATTTGCTGCACTCCTCTACAAGAAAAAGCACAAGATCTTGTCATCTGCCTATCAGGATTTATTCCTCTTTTAACAACAGCAAAAAAAGAAAAAAGTTTTTTAAAAAAAGGATAAACAAGAATTACTTTCAGGGATTAATGCTGAAGTCAAAGCAATAACCTGCAAGTTCAAGAACAGAGTTTAGAAACATCAAAAATGAAGTGTTCTGAGCTTCGCTTTCCTAGAACCACTGGGAGAGAAAGACAAAACTAACCTGCATTTCCCCTTTCTTCTGTGCAGCCAGCTTTCTTTATTCCTGTGGATTAATTTTGATGAATGGATCAATTTTTTTTCTCTGTGTTGGACCTTGTTTCTTTTTCTTTGCTTTGTCAGTCCAAGGGTTCAGAGATACAGAATCTGATTGTCCTCTGCACTGGAACGAATTGCATTAGATGTATTTGAATAGTCAGGGGAAACACAAACCCACATTTCCACCCTGTACTTGCTCTGTTCTCGCATCCATCTTGGTCTGACACGCCGGCCTGGTTTCTGCCTTCTAAGCAGCAGGTTCATAGGCAGCCCAGTTTCTGTGATGAAAAACCTCTACAGAAATCTCTAAGGTTTCAAAAAAAGGGGGGGTCAGATTTCTATTATTAAGCAGAACAGATTTCAATGCCAGTAGAGCAGTGGTTCTTTAATACCATTCCTCATGATGGGGTGACCTCCAACATAAAGTTATTTTTGTTTCACTGCTACTTCATAACTGTAGCTTGGCACTGTTGTGAATCATAATGTAAATATCTATCTGATCTACAGGATATCTGATATTTGAACCCTGTGAAAGGGTTGTTTGACACTCTAAGGAAAGCACATTAATGGGAAGACAATGCCACAAACACCCCCATTCAACTGAAACGGTTTTGTGAACCTATATCAAGTACTTATTCTAGAAAGGTAAAGTCCCATCAAACCTTCTTATAGATGGGGTTCACGTCTCTACAAGAGGTAAACACAAGCTTGCCTGATGATAAGTGTTCAGTGAAACACAGAGAAAGTCACCAGGATGGAAGACCTGAAGTAGACAAAGTACCAAAGAGTCCCATATAGATGGAAACTCTCCCAACTCCAGTGGGGCTGCACAGAAAATAAGCAAGAGACTCTTTAATCACATAACATTTGACTGTGCTCCATTTAAAGATAGAACTGAAATTAATGCCCATCTGCCTAGGATGGCTAGTAATTATTGATATTGCCTTTGCCTTTACAATAAACCAATGTCAAGTCTAAAAACACTTCTTAAGACGAAAATAGGCAATGATGGAGAGATGGCTAAAAGTTACAGTTCCAGTAGATGCAAGTTTGATTCCCAGCAGCCACACAGTGACTTATGACCATCTTTAATTCCAATCTCAGGGGATCTGACACCATTTTCTGGTCTCTGCAGGCACCAGACATTCACATATATGTTGCACAGACAGACATACAGGCAAAACACCCAAAAACTATAAAACTAAAAAAACAAGCAAATCGAGAGGGAGGAATAAACCTCTTTAGGAAGCCTCAGAAGCATTAGAAATCTTCATCATTGGCTTATATACAGAAGTAACAATGGGGGCCATGTTGAATTACTTGACTAATGGAGAAAATGAAGCCTCGGTAGTCAAGCAAATGAGCTGAACTTTAGTTGTCATGCTAAATATCAATGCTGGCAATGTTATTCTGACTTGAGTGATTTAAATAAATGATAAATGGTAAGGAATGGGAACAAACTCAATGGGTTTAATAAAAACCATGGCAATAAATGTACCTGTACAGAAATGGATGTGTTCTTACTAAGGAAAAACAAAGTATTGGTAGTGTTTTGTTTTGTGTTGCTTTTTGTTTTTTCTTTTCCAGAGATACAGTTCATATATGAAATCCACATATATAAACATGAATAGTTTGTCATTCCACATTTACACATGCACACACACACACTTATTAAAAAATTTAGATCTACTAATACAGAACTTTGCATTTTACCTCATTGCTGACAACTTATTATCACCTTTCCAGTAGATCACAAGCCAAATCCCTCACCTAAAGGAAGACATAGAAACAATATTGGGTCTCCTCCTGCTTGTGTCCCAGCTGCTCAGTAACCCAGCCTTGGGTCAGGTCAACTTGTTAGTGACAGCCCCACTGCTACCCCAGGTGTTCCACGAAATACATCCTCTAACCATCACTACAGTTTTAACTTCCGTGGCACATGCATAAAGGAGCTGTGTTCCCTTCTATCTGGATGAGTTTGTAAGACTCAAATCAAGCCTTAACTACCTGGAGACTCCATTGAATGAGATGAGAGGTCAGATGCAAACACAAGAGGTGTATTTTCTGGTGCCTCAGGGTCAACCCTCAATCAATCCCTTGTGGCGAGTAAATGGAAGGTGACCACAAATAGCTATAACATGCAGTTTTTATATTTTTTAGAAGTACAGATTACATCAGCAAGGTTATAATTTAAACTTATTGGCTAAGCATATTGTCCTTTGAATCTATTGGCTAGCAAGCATATGACATGCACTTGAACTCTATCTGGGATCAGAGGGTCAGGTGACTATCAGTCAGTACATTCTTCAGTTTTTCAAGAATCTTCGTGCTCTTCCCAAGACCTATGGGTAGAGAATGGAACTTGGCCTAACCTTGACACAAGGCTCGAAGCTGATACTTGGTCTAGTCTTGACCTGAGGAGGTAAATGCAAGACTGGCAAAAGCCCCTAGGGTCCTTCAAAGCCCCTAGAGTCCTTCAACTTCAATTCCTGTCAGTCAATACATCTAAATGGGGAACATTACTTTAAGTTTTGAGGCTACCCTCTTCTGAGATTGAGTTTTCATACACTTTGCTGGGTCAGACTGTCTGAGAACAGAGTCAAGTACGAGGCTTCTCAGTTCTGCTTTGGCAAATACCAGATCTGTAGATCACCCTCATCCTTCCAGCAAAATAAGAAGAGAAAGTCCTTATGCGAACAAACCTCAGAACAAAGAGAAAAATATTCTTAGACAATGAAGGAAATTATAATGGACCAGAGCAAGAAGCAGTTAATGTGTTTCAAAATATGTGGGCATTCCTTCCCTGCCTCTTCAGTCCTCAGAGAGGGCTGGAGAGTGCCGTCCCCCACATGTCTTGACATCAGATCATGATCATGCTCCTTCTGGCCCTACTAATTTAGATCACTGACAGTATTCCCTGCTCCATAATTTAGCACAAATCTATTTCTGTGTTGTGTATCAAAAGAACACTAGTTGACACAAGGGACACTCTCAAAATTACTTCCAGCCTATAACCAGGAAAAAGAATGAAAGAAATGAAGAAGTACATTTAAAGAGACAGAGAAAGGGCTGTGTTAAAAAGAACTGAGCCAAAACAAAAGGGGATGTTTTGAATCCAAGAAGGGAGATACTATGCAGCTTCTAGATGTTGGTTATTGAAAGCTTTACCATAGAATAAGCAACAGTCATGCAAAGAGACCCAAATACCTGCATTTGCTGAGCTAGATAACTAAATCTTATAAGACTCACGTAGAAATTACAAGTTTTTGAAAGATCAACTATCTCAGAACAAAGCAATACTCTACTGAATTTACTTTTTTTTAGATTTTAAGTATTTTCAGTTCTCTTATTGGGGTATAATTTATATAATAGGTTCATTTTAAGCATATGGTTCAGTGATTTCATGTATATTCTGCATCTTCACCATCTCAGTCATGATTCAGGACACTCACCAACCATAGATGGCTTCACACCTTGTTCTTTTCTGTACAGATCAAACCTAAGGCCTCCCAAACCCTAGACAAGCATCAGTCCATGAAGCCTTCCTCTTTGCTTCCTCCTTCCTTTGCAGTTCCCACCTACCTTTCTGCTTCCATTTCAGCTTGTTGGGCTTGTGTCGTTATAGTTTACTTTTTCTCCTCTAGACCAAGTAAACAGTGTGATCATATACATCCTGGTTTGCGTTTTGCTTCTGCAAACTTTCTAATATGCATCTACATTTGGCAGGTATTGCAATTGTTCTCCTTTATCCTGAGGTAGTTGTCCATTGTATTAATAGGACACTTTGTTTTGTGATTCATATGCAGGACAACATATGCCTTGTTTTTTACTTTGAGCAATACTGAATAGAAGTACACTTCTATATTGTTTATATTCAATTTGAACAAGTATATTTTATGTGTGTAATTATATTTTAGGAATGTTTTTTACATTGGGGTTAAAACTAAGTAAGAAACTGTCCAAACCTCCCAAAGCCATTGTACTATTTCACATAGCAATTGGTGGTATTTTAAAGTCTATGCCAAATCCTTAATAGCATATTGTACAGTAAGTTTATTCAATAGTGAATCATGTTTATATGTTGATGTCTTCTGCAACCAATGATTTCTGGTATGTTTTCATGTGTGCATTAAGGAATATCCTTTTTTACAAGTTCTTTACTTCTTATAATTACATTATAGAGAATGTTACAGGTAGTTTATCATCAACTTGACACAAGCTAGGGTTATCTGAGAAGGAACTACAATAGAAAAAAATGCCTATAGACTGGCATATAGGCAAGACTGTGGGTCATTTTTTTAATTAATAATTAGTGTGAACAAAACCTAACCCAATATATGAGAGTCATCCCCTGGCAGATGGTCCTGGGTGGCAGAGAAAAGCAAGTTGGGCAAGCCATAGTGATCAGACCAGTATGCAGTACTCCATGGACTTTGAGCCACTTCCTGTCTTGAGTTTCTGCACTGACTTTCCTGGAAAAGTGCCTACAAGCTGCAAGATGAAATATACCCTTTCCTTCCCAAATTGCTTTTAGACATGGTGTTTTATGACAGCAATAGAAATCCTAACTAAGGAAATACATTTCCAGTGTTTGCTAAAGAATTTTTTAATAGATATTAATTTGGAATAATGTCTTCCTGTTCATGCCTCTTTATACAGTCAATAGTAATTCTTGAGGAGATGGTTATACAACTTAATAACAAGGACACAAACAACTGAAAATGTAATAAAAGATGCTGGCGAGTTCCAAAGAAGATGAATAGAATCTCTGTAAGAATGTAAAATAGCTCTTCCCTCAGTTCTCCTTCATTCCTGTGAGATTCATCTCTAACCCTGGGCCCCACTTCCTACCAGGGACCCCACAGCCACCACATGTGGCTCATACAGTATCTTCATAGTCAACTGCTGCCACCAGCCTCAGCCCCTCCTCTCAGCCCATCCCCACTCCTTTGTAACTTCCAGTTAAGGAAATACAAATCAAAACAACCTCGAGATTTCATTTCACCCATCATAAAGGCTGAGATCAATAAAAAGATAGACCACAAGTGCTGCTGAGGATATAAGGAAAAATTAACATTCCCTCAACTAATGTTGATGGCATGGCCAACTGGTCTACCCACTCTGGAAACCAGCATGAAGAATTCTCAAAATGCTAAAAATAAATCTGCTGTATGACTTAACTGCACCACTCCCTAACACATGGCCAAAGGGCTCAACATCATTCTTCACAGATACTTGTTTGGCACATTCATTACTGTTCACACTAGCTAGGGAATGGAAACAACCTAAATATCTCTCAAGTGACAGAAGAACAATAAATGTGCTACAAAAGGATTCTTCTCAAATATAACAAAAAGTGAAATTATGATGTTTACAGTTAAACAGAAGTGTGTGTGTGTTTAAGAAGTTATACCACCTAGAGCAATAATGCCCCAGTCTTAGTTAGGGTTTAATTGCTGTGAACAGACACCATGACTAAGGCAAGTCTTATAAGGACAACATTTAATTGGAGCTGTCTTACAGGTTCAGAGGTTCAGTTCAGTGTCATCAAGGTAAGAGCATGGCAATATCCAAGCAGGCTTGGTGCAAGAGGAGCTGAGAGTTCTACATCTTCATCCAAAGGAAACCAGGAACAGACTAAGCATCCTCAGGCAGCTAGGAGGAGTGTCTCCAAGCCCAGCCCCAGAGTGACACACTTCCTCCAACAAAGCCACACCTTCTAATAGTGCCACTCTGTGGACCAAGCATATGCAAACCATCACAGACCCCCAAAATATCTATGGACTAACAAAACACCAAGTACCATGAACACATTAGAAAGCCCTTCTCAAGGTGCTGGGGGGGGGGTGTTCAAGAGAAGCACCTCAAACGATACAGACATTGTTTGTTGCCCTTGGTTGGCTTTCAGAATTTGAAACTGAAGACCTATTACTGAAAATATTATGCATTTTGACATGAGACTTGGAATAACTGAATCTGATCTAGAAGACTCTGACCTGAACAGTGACTCGCATGGTATGATGAGGTGCTGTGAAGCCTGCTGAGGGGGAGGGGCCTTTAGTATGACCTGGCTGGCTTTAAATCACATTCAACAACACAATGATCAACATGTCTTCCACAGTGAAACTTTGTATTCTTAGAGACAACTAACAGCGATGTGATTTGACTTAGCGCTCATGCAGCAGGAGCAAAATCATACCTGGTACTTCAACTACAGATGCCCAGAGAGGACATACCCCACGAAGAAATCCTGTTACCACCACTTCCTAAACTAGGTTGATTTTTTTTTAATTCCATCCTACCTTTACACATACAGGTCAGTATAAATTTCACCACTAATCAAAGAAACTTCTTTTTGCAGCAGAAGACCATAAAAGAAAGTCATAACTAGTCATAATGCTGGATGCATCTACAACACAACTCCTGCACCTAAGGCTTGGGGAACATCATAGAAGAGCAGGTAGAAAGATTCTAAGAGCCAGAGGAGCAGGATTTCACCTATGGCATTGTTCCTTCTGTTTGTGACAGGGAAACTGCACCCATGAAAGCTCAACAACATGGCAGCCTAAACAAGACCTGAACAATTCCAACAGCAGTTGACACCCAGCATAGATGGTGAAATCTCACCAGTTCTCTTCCATACATGGATAGATAAAGGCAATTAACAATTTCTGAGAGGGGAACAATTAACCTTCCTAGTGATGAGACCCCTGATTGGTTATCCAATAGCAAGTGGTCAGCCCATAAAAATATCCATCCAGGACACTGAATATGCTCAGCATGTTGTATACATATATACTTGCATATACATATATATGCATATGTTACATATACATACATACATGTGTACACATATATGTAACAACAATGAAAGAGAAAGCCTATTAAGTTTGGAAGGAGTGGGGAAGTGGGGAGTACATGGAAGGGGCAAGGGAGAAGATGGAGAGGAAAAATGATATAATTGTATTTAAATTAAATTTTAAAAATTAAATAAATGACAGTTATTTTCAATCAAATTATAGAATAAAAATTTTCAAACTTGGAGAAAAAGATGCCAACCTACATACAAGAGATCTTAAAAAAGCAAATAGACAGGACCAGAAATGAACCTCTCCACAATATATGATATTTAAAACATAAAAAAAGAAAGGGTATTAAAAACTGTAAGAGAGAAAGGTCAAATCACTTATGAAGGAAGGTTCATCAACATGACATTTGACAATTTGATAGAAACATTTTAAGAATGTGTTTTATTTCATTTTCATTTATATTTATGTGTACATCTATGTGTCCATGTAGTCATACATCTACACACACAGGCACAGCTGCCCAGAGAGGCCAGAGAAGGTGTTGGATTCCTTGGAGCTGTAGCTACACAAAGTTGTGAGTTGGGAACTGAACTCAATCTTCTATAGGAGCAGGAGGCATGTCCTCAGGCCCTAGATAGAAATTTATTTCAAAGGTCAAAAATACCTAGAAAGATGCATTCATGACTGTAACTGACAACCCAAACTATTATCTCTAGGAAAACTATCTATTAAATTCAGGGAGAACCCGAGTATGACATACACCTTTAACCCCAGCACTTTGTGGGCAGAGGCAGGAAGATCTCTGAGTTCAAGACCAGCCTGGTATACAGTGTAAGTAAGTTCCAGAACAGCTATAGCTATATAGTGAGACTGTCTAAAACAAAACTAACTAGCTAATTCATAAAAATTGAAGGAGAGACAAAATCATTCCATGATAAGATCAAAGAACGAATGAGCACTGTAACCTGGCTCTATAAAGAAGAGTGATAGGGACGCTTCAGTCTGGAGAGAAGAATAAACACGGCCAAGAAGTCACAGGGAATAGTGATATATCTTAATACTGTATTAGAACAATAATTATGATATTATTATCACAGTTGATCAAAAGTGTCTAATAAAATCTATAAGATCAACAAAATAACAAAATCAAAGCTCAGCTTTCAAAAACCCTATCAGTGGTCTCAATTTTCCCAAGGAGAACATGCAGCCTAGAAATTTGAATGAGAAGACAAGATGCGGATTTTTGTTGCCTCCAAGAACACGATCTACTTATCCTAACATAATCAGTGATAAACAAATCCTTGGAACCATAGGTGGGAAAAGGTATTCCAAGCAAATGAAACTAGGGCCTACACAGATATGGTCACTCTAGTACCTGACAGAACTTGTCAGAAGAGGTAGGAAGGCCACATCATAGTCATTAGAAGAATACACCAAGAAGATATTACAGTTCTAAATATGTACACAGCAAACAAAAGGGTACGCAATTTCACAGAACGCTAAAGGCAAAACCACAGAGTAAATCCAACACAATAATTGTGACTTTTAAGACCTCATTCTCACCAAAATAGAGCATCTAGGCAAAGGCTAAGCAGAGAAACATTGCAAGTAAATGCCATAAATCAAATGAAGCTAACAGACATGCACAGAGCATTTCACTCCAACACTAAAGGATGCACAGTCTTTCCAGTAGCCCACTGAAACTGACCATGTTTTTCACCAAACTCGCATCTCAGAAAATACTAGAAAACCGAAATAACATCCTGTATTCGGACCACAGCTGTCTCTAACCCCAGTTCTTCTAGATTCCATGGGCACCTACACACATGGAAAACATACAAACAACACAAGTTTTTAAGAACAAAACTTGGGAGGGCTGTAGAGATGGCTCAGCAGTTCAGAGCACTGACTGCTTCTTCCAAGAGGACCCAGGTTCAATTCCCAGCACCCACATGGCAACTCTCAATTGTCTATAATTCTGAGATCTGACACCCTCACACAGACCTACATGCAGGCAAAACACCAATGCATATAAACATAAATAAATTTTACGGTTATTTTTAATGAGAAAAAGAACAAAACTTGCTCTGTGAAAGGCTATTCAAAAGATAAAGTGAGCACCAGATGCGGCGGAGCACCCCTCTAACACCAGAACATGGGAGGCAGAGACAAGAGAATCCCTAAGTTCAAGGCTGGCCTAGTCTACAGAGCAAGTTCCAGGATATCAAGGGCTAAATAGAGAAACTCTGTCTTGATAAACCAAATAATGATAATAGCATAATAACAAGGACAAAAACAAACACCAGTGTAAGATGAAAAAGATGGGCCAGCAAGATTGCTCAGTGGGTCAAAGCGCTTGCTGCCAACCTCAGCTTGATCCTCCGGGTCCCACATGATGGAACAGAAAAATGGACTTCCACAAATTGTTCTCTGACTTTTACATGCGTGCTGTGGCACACACAAGCCATTGCCTATCATGTACATATGTAAATAAATAAATAAATAATTTAAAATGTGATAAAGAACAAAATAACATTTTAAACTATGAAAGTACAGGCCATAGACTAGAAAAAAAAAAGAACAAAATAATGTTTTAAAATATGAAAGTATAAGCCATACTCTTAGAAAAAATATTAACATAATCTGAAATCTGATAAAAATACTGTCAAGAACACTTACAGATCTAAATTCAACAGAGAGGAAGAAATATATCAAACAGCATGCAATGCTTTGAACAGACACATCAAAGTCTGTAAAATTAAATAAGATGCAGCAATATAAAAGCAAATATTCACAATTTAAATGTTTCCATAAACCTCAAAGTCACACTGGGTGAAAGATGCCAATATGTTAATCTAAGAGCTATATGTGTACTGATTTACTTACATCATTTTCAAAATAAAATAAAAATAGTTATAGATAAGAAAATGGTGGTTGTTTCCAGATGGTAGTAGTGCATGCATCTAATCCCAGCACTTGGCAGGCAGAGACGGGTGGATCTCTGAGTTCAAGACCATCCTGGTCTTCAGAATGAGTTCCAGGACAGCCAGGGCTACAGAAAAACTCTATCTCAAAAAAAAAAAAAAAAAAAAAAAAAAAAAAAAAAAAAAAAAACAAAGCTAAATAGTTAGATACATAATAGATAGATGGATAGATAGATAGATAGATAGATAGATAGATAGATAGATAGATAGATAGACAGTCAGTCAGACAGACAGACACTGATGTGTAATAGAACAAGAAAATGATGGTTGGGGAGGGTAGGACTGTGGGCACAATGCAGCCATTGCTGAAGAACTATGAGGTAATTTATCTGCATTGTGAAAAAGCTGTGTATTCCGGCTGTGGTGATGACTAAATTAATCTACCCATGTTGTAACATTAAAAAAATAAAATAAAATCAAAGAACAATAAAGCAAAGAAGCTGAGAACTGAGGCTGAAAATTTGCACTGCTGCCCTGGTCTAATAATCCTGATGTCTGCTCCATGGAGTTAAAAGTAGACGGTACTCTCCATGCTGTGCATTTCTGTAAACACACTTCAATAGCTATCCTCCACTTTACCAAATAAGGTTTCTAAAAGTCAAAGCAATGTTGTATCAATTTACCTGGAAAAACATAGACATACAAAGTGAAGATTCCATAGCAATGATGTGGCAAGTACCGTTCCTTAATGAATAAAAATTTCTGGGGACCAGTCACTGGGTGAGGAGTAGGCAGGGCTTCTAGGTCGGAGGGGAGAAGAGAGGAGGAGAAAAGAAACTTGTGGCCTTTGGGATGGAGAAAGAGCTTGGGGTCCAAGATGTAGAGCCCCCCCCCCCCTTAGATGGCGGATCCTCCAAGATCTGGCACCAGAGATTTTAATTAGTAGTTGCACCCAGCAATTGAGTTACCTGGTGATTCTGAACTAAGTTTGTGTGGAGTTTTCCTTCGTGCAGTGACTCAGCTGAGTTCCACAGAAAGGTACACTGGCAAGGCACCTCAGCTAGCCACAGAATTTGATGCGTGGGGGCTGGCATGGTAGCAACCAGCCATGGAGAGATTTTAGAGCGAAGGGTCAGAGTCTGATGATATGAGAATACCAATGGGAACAGCTAGTGCCCTGGGCAGTGTGAGTTGGAGCCTTTTTCTTTTTCTCCTTCTTCTTTTTTTTTTAATTTAACACATAACCAAGATTTGTCAAAAGTCCCAAATTCAAATGTTTTCTACTAGAGACTTTATGAATATGCTCCTTCTTTTTTGGTTAGTCTTAGGCTGAGAAAATATGCTTACTTCTTTACTGTATACGTGCTTGATACTTGATTTGTAGAACAAGTCGCTGGATTTATCTTAGGAAGTAAATAACATCTGTTGAAATTTAAATTCTGTTGCTATGTAACATTTTTTTGATCATTTTTAAACTAGATTTTTGACTACATTACCTGTTAATGCTAAACATATCACATAGCTTTTTGTAATTTTTAATTTTATGTGTATGGGTGTTTTGCCTGCAGGTATTTGGACCCTGTGCATGACTGATGCTTACAGAAGTCAGAAGAGGGGCCAAATCCCCTGGAACTGGAGTTACAAGGTTTTTGTGTCACTGTGTGGATGGTGGAAATAGAACCTGAGTCCTTCATGAGAACAATTAATATTCTAACCACTGAGCCATCTGTCATATAACTTTAAAACATGAAAGATAACCCAGCGTCTAGTCCTCATGACTGACTGCTTAAAAATTGCATAACAAAATGACTCTCTAAAGGTCTCCAGACAGGTCACCATTATTTTTATTTTCACAGTGAAAACATGGTTATGGAAATTTAATGGAAAATATACAACCATTTAACCGCTTAGCAACCTTGCATATTAAAGACAACAAACCAGGAGTAAAATCAGTCGTGTTAGGGATGTAAACTAGGGCAGTCCTGTTTGTTATAATTAGAGGGAAAGAACATGTTTCAATGTTTTATACCAAACTGTGTTTAAAATCACCGTGTTTACACAGTTATAAATAAAAACTAGCATATGAATTTTTTAAATGTTCTTTTTTTATTATTTATTTTGTAGGTGTATTCATCTGCTTGATACAGAATATTTCTTATCAGTTAGATGACCCTGGTCTAGAAAGAAGCAAACTCCCTATTTTATAAAGAGTCACAGAGTAAATACTGTAGGCTTCCAGGTCACATGGAATCTGTAGCAACTACTCAGCTCTGCCTCTGGGGTACCAAGTCACCACAGACACAGCAAAGCAACAACTGTTAATTGTTCTGATTTAGTTTTATAAGTAAAAGCAGTCTACAGGCCTGACTGGACCAAATAGTCATGCTTTTCCAACCCATGTTCTGACCATGGCGTGTGTGTTCCACACATGCAAAGGGGTACATGTGTACTCTTGGTCATGCAGTGGTCTTATCCCTGTAGAATTAATTTCCTAGAACCAAACTACTAAAACCAAGTCCGGTTTAAGTCTGCTCAGGCAGTGCCAAGTGAATATTTGCTTTGATGGACTTAGCACATGTCTTGTGATGGTGGTTACCTATAAATACAGGTGGGTGGGGACAAACTGCCCTACTGCATTACTGGATAGAGCTACGAATGAGAAAAGACCTTCCAGGAGCTGGAGAGATAGTTCAGTGGATAAGGGACTTTTTCTACTTTTCTAAAGGATCCAAATTAGGTTCCTAGAACCCAGAATGAGCAGCTCTCAACAGCCTGTAACCCTAGTTCCAAGGGATTTGATGATACTTCTGACATCCTCAGATACCCACACAAGCATGTCATTCACTCACACAGCTACACACACACACACACACACACACACACACACACACACACACACAAATAAATAAATCATGAAAAAGGACCAACCTTAACTAGACAATTCCTAAGTCTTCAAAACTTGAAGTCATAGCCTCATTTCCCTCTTAATCAAGGATTTAGTCTCAAAACGTGGTTTGTGACACTTCTGTTTCATTAGCTTATACTCCTTCACAAGAATTAAAAAACATTCATTGTAGACCAAAAGAGCATACGTAGGCAGACAATTACTTAGCTCTGTGTTATTATAATGTTCAACACTCTGGAGAATGTTTCTGATATGCATTATTTTTAAACAACTTTTCCCCTTTAATTACTTAACTATATCATACAAAAAGAATTTGTGCTCAAGGTATAGTAAGTGGGCACTTAGTTCAAACGTAGGAGTAGGCAGTGACCAGGCTAGCTTCAAGTCGGGCCATCAGGATCCCAGTTTGTGCTGACTGTTCTGTTGTTTTCATCATGAAACTATTGACAATTTGTTTCGTTCGAAAGTTACGTGGCTGCTCTTAGAGCCAAGATAAAAATTCAAGGCAGAAAGCGCCCCCCCTCCCTCCCCCAGTAAAGTATTTAATCAAGTTCGGATCCCTACCACCTGGAAAATGTTAATTGTTTAGACTTGAAAGGAAGCTTCTTGTAAGCATCACTCCTACCAAAGGCAGAGGAATGAAGGAAGCCACCCACCAAAAGACACATAGAAACTTCATATTCTGCTTTTGGAAAATATATCATCAGAACGACCATGACTTTCTTTCTCCTTAAATGTCAACAACCATCATGAAAAGAGATGTCCCCTACTGCTCTAAATGATAAGCCTGATTAGGAGAATGGGGCCCAGTAGCCACATGATTGGTGGAAAGCCGGCCTTAAGCATGGCCAGGCTCTGGAGTACAAGGGGTAGGCAGCACATGGAGCTGATACTCTCCATCCTCAGAGCTGGGATGTGTGGAATGGACTGAACTGTCAATACTGGGCCCTTTTCGTGGATAATCTCAAACCTCAGCAACGTGTGGGTGTGGGGGAGCTGGGGCATCCTTAAAATACAATAAAACAAAATATAAGTCAAAACAAGTGAGAATGCCATTCCTAAGACATTTAGGATTGAGAATGAGCTGGTCAAAGGGAAAAACTAAGGCAGAGTGAGCTAAAAATAGCAGTGACGACCTACTGAGAGCCAGAGCCCTTGCTTCCCAAGCCGTCCTCCTCCTCAGGCTCTGTTTTCCCCTAAAGCACCTGCTACTTCCAACTCACTTTATAATGTAAACTTCCACAGAGGCAGAATGTGTTCACAGATAGGTCCTGACTTTCAAACGTACCGCTCAACACATAGGTGGCTCACTGATCACCCACAGGATTATCAATGGTTCTCTGCCTTACACTCAGACCTACTCTTGCTGGAATAGGCAGCTATAAATCAAAACCGAGAGAGAGAGAGAGAGAGAGAGAGAGAGAGAGAGAGAGAGAGAGAGAGAGAGACAGAGACAGAGACAGAGACAGAGACAGATAGACAGACACAGGGGGGCAGAGGGAGGGAGGGAGGGAGGGAGGGAGGGAGGGAGGACAAGGAAGCTGCAGTAGAACCATGATTTGTGATGATCTGGTAATACCCCACACATCAAGATTTTGCACTAGATTTTAAATGAATGAGAACATGAATTTCCAGAACCCTCTTTGACATTATTACTTGTTCCCCTACCCTAACTTTTCTGTGAACGTTGAAACCTAAAATATGCAACCACAAAATCCTGCTTCAAAGGTACAGTTAACTGCTGCAGGTCGGCTCATGGATTAAGGCAATGCTGTCTTCTAACAGCCAAATACTTCCCTAGCAGGTTAGCTAATGGTGCTTAATCCTTGCTGGATGCCTCAGGCTTATGCACGGCTTTTGTCGGCTTATTTGTGACTGTTCTTCACATCAGGGGCCCAATTACCTCTTAGGAGATCGCTGTCATCCTTGCAAGGACAGAGGGCTCTTAATCGCTCTGACTGGGCTAATCGCTCTGACCCGCCCATTCTCCGTCTTCCTCCCAGCCCTCTTTCCCACAGTCTTTCCTGAATTTAGTCGTAAAACACACTTGTCACACTATTCTTTCCACTCAGAACCTTCTAGCTGCAGAAGTGTTTGTATTCAGCCCCTGCCGGGGTTGTTTAGCTTTGCTCTGAGTGTTTATTTGTTTTGAACAACAGACTAGAAGTGATGGAATAAAGAGAGAGCTGGTACCAATCATTCCACAGGTCAAGCCTGGGGCAATGCTCCTGCACTAAACATCCGAAGGTCACTCTCTCACACAAGGCTGGAGAGAGGAGGCGGGAGAAATTCATTTACAGATGGGAGTCTCTGGGCATCTGGACATGAGTGGGTACCCTTTCTCTATCACCTAGGACCTTTTTTTTTTTTTTTGAAATTTGTATTAATTCTTTGTGAATTTCACAACATGTACCCAATCCTACTCATCTCCTCGTCCCTCCATATCCACCCTCTGCCCTTGTAACCTTGCCCCCCATAAGAATCAACAAGCAAGCAAACAAACAAACACAACTCACAGTGAAATTGCAGTTTGCCAGGATTTGTCAGGTTGTATATACAGTATATTGTCAGGTGGTATAGTATATAGCCTTTTGGCTGGTTTTGAGTGTTAAACTTGACCCAAAATAGAGTCACCACAGAAAAGATTTAGTTGAGGAAGTGCCTCCATGAGATCCAGCTCTAGGACCTTTTCTCAGTTAATGATCAAGTGGGGAAGGGCTCAGTTTATTGTGGGTGGTGCCGTCCCTGGGCTGGTGGTCCTGGGTTCTATAAGGCAGCATGCTGAACAGGCCAGGAAAAGCAATCCTGTAGGCACCACCCTCCATGGCCTCTGCATCAGGTCCTGCCTTCAGGTTTCTACCCTGCTTGAATTTCTGTCCTGACTTCCTTTGGTGATAAACAGCAATGTGGAAATATAAGCTGAATGAACCCTTTTCTCCCCAACTTGCTTTTTGATCATGGTGTTTAGTTGCAACAATAGAACCCTGACTAAGACAACTCTGGCTTCTGCTACATTATTTATATACCTGATTTATACTGGATATTTATACTCATTGGGACTCCTATTGGATATTCTGTTGTTGCCCTGTGTCATGGAGATCCTGCAGCTTTGGATCTGCAGGACCAGCCTCTTCACGAGCTCCAGCAGTTCACAAATGGAGTAAGATATTGGGGTGAACAATTTAAACCCCTGGATGTGGAGCTGGGTGGTAGCTGAGTTGGTTCAGCTTTCCCTCTGCCCAGCTGAAGCCAGTTGTCCTGTCTAGGCAGCTGACAAGGGGCCCTACTGTCACACCATCAGGACAGTTCTCCTGCACTCAGGCCACTAGGGCCAGCTCTCCAGCAGTACCCAGTGAAGGGCGGGGCCAGCTCACCTCCTATCACCCCCGAATCTTGACAATCTTATATATGCAAAGTATGGGAACTTGTGTTTCCTTGATCAGGAATGTAGCCAGCCACAGTCCAAACCACAGAAAGAACCAGAAACAGAAAGCTTTGGAGGGTAAGCTTTCCCTTTCCTGTCTGTGGGCCTGTCTTATTCCTAGCTCTTTCTATAGAGACATCTCCTTCGCTGTTCAGTGCACTATATGAGACTACGCTATACCCACTTGCGAATTTGCCTGGGGCAGTACCGTGATCCCTCTGCACTGGGTTACTGAACCATACCCCTGCAAATGGGTAAAAGTGCATCAAGTACTCACCTCAGAACCCTCACCTGGCCTCAAACTTTGGAACACAGCTGGTGGCAACTGATTTAAACTTTTCCAGAACATAGACTTCATCCATGCTCTGGGGAAGTTCAAGGAAAAACACACAAATGTGTAATGTGTATGTGCATGAGCATACACATTCACACGAGCACACACACACACACACACACACACACACACACACACACAGACTTGTGCCAACTAAAGAGAAGAGAAGAGAAAATTGAAGAAGGCAGTGAGCCAGGAGTTCACGTCATCTGTTTCGCTGATGTCTGGTCTTTACTACATCACAGTCTGTCTTACAGATGCTCTTAGATTTAGTACTCCAAAATATGTATGATGTCTCAGAGCAGCAGGTGAGAATAGGACTGAAAAGATGTCATTGTACATTCCCTAATTTCTATTAGCAGATAATAAAAATGAGCCCCATCAAGACCCTTAGACAGTAGTAGCCACACATGTAGAAGCTTTAAACATCACAAGTGTATTCTTCCTCAGTCCCTAGATGGTGCACAGTTGATATTGAGGGAAAAGGCCATGCCTTCTCAGAAGCCTTTAAGTGAGGACCCTTCCTTCAGGTAACTCCAGCTTCAGCCTTTACCTTCCTACAGACTTCTCTTTTGTATGCATATTTTTGTTGTTGCTTGTTTGAGTGGTGAGGTTTAAACCTTCACTCCCTCCCCCACACTGGACACCACTGAACCCTAGACCTGCCCACCATGTTTGCTTCTTACAAGGTTAGTCTTGTGGTCTATTTGATAATTCATATTCATCTTATGTGGAGACCATTAATTATACTGATAAAGACTCTTTTCCAAATTATGGTTTAGGTAGAAGAGAGAGAGCTGGAAACCCCCCTCCCCCGTGGTTAAAAGCACTTCCTGAACTTTCAGAAGTCTGGAACTCAGTTTGCAGCATGCACATCAGGTGACTCACAACTGCCTGTGACGTCAGCTCCAAGAGATCTGATGTATTCTTCTGGCCTCCACAGACACCAAAATACTTGTGCACATATATAGACAGACACGAACATAGGTAGGTAATTAAATATATTTTATGGCTATATTCACCAGCTCCAAATGTCAAGACATGGAAATATCTTTTGGAAGATAAGACCCTTTGACCCAAAATATCTGTATCACTGAAGAACAAGATTGCAAAGTATAGAATGCAGCCACTTTGAAGAAGAAAAAAGACTTTGCCTAGGTCTTATAGGAGAGCATAAGGAAAATGAAGGGTGTTGGGATTCTGTAAACCCCACCCCTCAATTACCTGGCAGTAGCCAGGTATGCTCCACCCCAGTGACCTGACACTATAAAAGGGGCTGCTTGCCCCCTCCTCTCTCTCTTGGCCTCTCTTGCCTCCTGGCTCTGTTGCTCTCCCACCCCTATCCCTCCTCTTCCCCTTCCCTTCCCCCTCTCTCTCTCTCCACATGATCATGGCTGGCCTCTACTCCTCTATTCCTCTCCCCCTCTCTCTCTCTGCCTCTACCACCCTCTTAACTATCCCATGACCTGAATAAACTCTATTCTGTACTATACCATTGTGTGAATGGTCCCTCAGGGGGAAGGGATTCCCAACATGGACCCCCCAGAGGCATCCCCCTTACCCCCAGGCCTTGCCACACCTCCATGGGCCATATGCTCTCCCACTCTCTTCATCCTTCCCATAACATTGTTGCCAAAACCCAGGACATCATCTTTTTACAACAAAGGGGACTCCCAATATCTGAAGATGATTATAAGGAGGGATTCACTAGCTGTAAGGGGAATATCTGCAACCTAAATGTCCACGTGCATGCCATGCCATTCAAGTTTTAGTTCCATCACAGATTCAGCATCATGTTAAAGGATGAAAAAGGTTTGTTTCCTAAGGAAAGCAGTATATTAGTCTCCTAACATTTCAATGTAAGGTAGTTCCACTGGACAAAAATTTTCACCAATAACAGTACCATTAAAACAAAATCCGTAGACAAGGGAAAAACAGGCTTCAGTGTAACCACCATTTTTGCTACAACCCTGCCTCATGTGATCAAGGTTCATGACTACAAAAGATCCAGTTCCATTAAATTAATGGATAGTAAGTACCCCAATCCTACAAAACAGATCAAGAATATTAGTATGAAATCAAATACAGTATCAAGATACAAAATACAATCAACAGTGGCTTTCAAGTCTGAGCATAATCTATGCAACAAAATCACATTGTCCTTCTCACAGAGGAAGGAGCATTAACCCCAGGCAGTAAAAATTGTAACTTTCACCTTCTTTCAGAGTTACCTATTCTTTTGTATTAACTGCAGGTTATTTGGTGTTTCTAGGTGACTTTGTGAGTATGTGAAAATGGCCCTCATCTTTATTTAGGTGACACTGTTTTACCACGGGCTTTTCACAATAGAGAAAGTCTCCATACACATGTCATGAATCCACCTCTAACAGGCATACAACTTTCAAAATTAAAAACAATCTCACATTCCTTAGTCTGTATTATTTTTGAAATACATTTTTTTTTCACTTCAAGTTTGTTTGACTAGAGAAGGCATTTCCAGCATTCCTCATCACTGAATTCCAGTTCTTGTAACTTTGAGAGGTCATGGTGCATTGTCTGGGATTGCAGTCTGGATTCCCTGTAGGGAAGTTTGAGCCCATCCAGCTGCCGTACTTTATCATGTAGAAGATCTGGAAGGGGGCACATAGCTGAGGGATGCAGGTTTCGAGCAGCTGGGGCTTTAGTTTGATGCACTTGGAGACACTAGGGAGGAAGTCCAGCACATACATAACATCTAGTCTGGGAAGCAGGCACCCCCAAAATAATAGTCCAAAGAGCACCAGCAAATCTCAAAAAAGTAATGATCCTCAATGGGTATGTGACAATCAGGTATGGACACGGTCCATTATCTCTGAAATTGACAAACTTAAGTCTTTTTCCAACCATGGTTTTTTAGGGGGTTGGGAGTCGGGGGCAGATGACATACTGTGGCACCCAAGAGGTCTTCAGAATTGTAGTCCTTCTGACTCCTGACTCGGTACTATATCTGAGATTAAAGACATATGTCACTATGTCTGAGGAAAGTTTTTTTTTTTTTTAATCTGTATTTGTAGATATATTATCTCTTTCAATAGTGGAAACACCCACACTCCATGCAAGGCAGACAAAGAAAGGGGGAAAGGAGATTATGTTCCTAGCATAAGCCATATAATAGGGACAACTGACAAACAGGAGACAGGGTGAGGACAGGGTGGCATCTGCTAATTTGCAAGTGAATGGTGCATTTCATCACTAGCCAGGCAGTCAGGGGTACCCTTGTGCCCCATCCACCCTCCAATTCTATCACTGACTAGTCTGCAAACCTTCCTAAAAAGATTATAGATACAATTTAGACCGTGAATGACAAGAAACATGACGGAAATAGTCATAAATCTTACCAAACCTATTCAGTCTCCTTCTATGGCAGCCTGACAGCCCCCATAAACAATCTGTGTAGTTGAGTTCTACACTGAAGATTGGCCTGAGCTTGGTCCTCAGTAAACACCAAGCAAGAGGCTCAGCACTGTCCCCAATAAACACATGACCCTTATCAGTGGTTACCCACTGGCGACAATGGGACTCACAGGAGGAAATGGGACTTGAAACATATTAAGTAAATAATAAACAGTAGTCATGAGGATGTACAAAGAGACAGCCAAAGCTCTGAAGGTGTAGCATACATGTAAGTTAAGAAGAGTTTGAAATTCATCAGATTTTCAGACTCTGCTTTGTTTATCTGTACTGTCTTAAACCGGGGCTTCTACTACTGTGATAAAGTTCTGTAACCAAAGGCAACTTGGGGAGAGAAAGCTTTATGTCAGTCTACAGTCCCACATCACAGTTACCATCAAATGACATTAGGGCAGGAACTCAAGCAGGAGCTAATGCAGAGGTCACGGAGAAGTGCTGCTTACTGGATTGGTCTCTATGCCTTCCAGAGTCTGATTTTTTATCACACCCGGGGCCACCAGCCCAGGGATGACGCCACTCATAGTGAACTGGGACCCACCAGATCATTAATTAAGAAAATACACCACAGGCTTGTTGACTGACCAGTTTTCTCAATTGAGTTTCCCTCTTCCCAAATGACTTTAGCATGTGTACAGTTGACAAAACTGGGCAACACAGGCACTGTCAGAATTATGAAAAAATATTTTAGAGGGCAATGACAACTGTGAATTTCACTAAGGATAATCAAAAGGCAGAACCTAAAAAAATAACAAGCTCCAGTGCGAATAGAGAATCAGGAAGTGATGCCTGAAGAAGTTATGGCAGCTTCAGTAACAACTGGAAGAAAGTAGGAGGAAGAATATGTAGGCAAAAGTATTTTATTCAAATAATTGTAGAATTCATTTCAAGAACACTTGCCCTCCAGATTCATAAGGGGAAATGATGACACCAATCATTTGTGTCCTCATCCCAGGAATTGCAGATCGCCAAGGACTACTGAAAACCCAAGAACTAATCATTTATAAATGTTTCTGGGTGCTTTTCTTCCATTTTAAAAAAATCTCAAGGAGAGGGCTAAAGAAATGGCTTAGTGGTTATGAGCACTGACTGTTCTTTCAGAGGTCCTGTGTTCAATTCCCAGCAACCACATGGTGGCTCACAACCATCTGTAATGGTATCCGATGCCCTTTTCTGGTGTGTCTGAAGAAAGCAACAGTGTACTCATATACATAAAATTAAATATATATATATATATATATATATATATATATATATATATATATATAGCTTTATAATGTTTAGGACATTATTCACAGAATTCATAGTGAAGCATGAGGAGAGAGAGAACTAGAGATAACAGGGAAACACCTCCAACGATATGTCAACAATTGCCACTGTGTCCACACAAGTGCTAAGCCAGGAATGAAGCTGAAAAACCGGCAGGAGGGCTATGGTCCTCCGGTTCTGCTGGCAGGTGAGCAAAGGCATGAACTCAGAACAGATCCCAAGAGAAGGAAGGACAGTGACCTCTGCAGTGATGCGACAGTAGAGCAGAGAGTTTGTGGCTCCTTGATGCTGCACACAGAGTGCCTGAAAAACTGTAAAAGGACAAGATTCTCTGCTCGAGGAGAGCCTAGCAAGGCCATCTACATGAAAGTACCTGGAGTTCCTAGTGAGATACAGTCACTCTCCTGAGGTTTAAGTGTTTGAGAGAAGGAAAAAGTGAGCCTTCTTTTATAATATCCCGAGAATGTTATTCCCGTATAATTTGTGTATTCCATTATGAAGTATTAATGGGATTTTTCAGTCAATTAAATGCTGTATGCAAATGTCATCAAAATGTAATTAGTGGTAAATTAAAAGTGCCCATGCAATGGAAATTGGTGTGAAAATCATCTGTCCCCTACTGGCTAGTAATAGCCACCATTTGTTGAGTACTTACTATGTACCAGGCAGTGTGCCAAGGACTCTAGAGTCATCATTTTGCAGCACCATCATTTTGCGGGCCTTCAAAACACCCACACAAGTTGGATACTAGATTCTTTGGCTTATTTAAAAAGGGGGGATACGTCACAGAAACAGCTCAACATCCTTCTCAAACCAGTCAACTAGTAAATGGTGCACCAAGTCCAACTGCTTTAAACTGGCTCCAAAGCTGGGCACTAAAGCCCACAGTTCTGGGAGCACAATGTACTGCTGATTTGGTGCAGAGGTGAGGCTGCTGCTTTCTTTTCTCCATAGGGCTCTACAGACCTTCAGTAGGCTCTGGAGTATTTATAGAAAGGGTTCATACTGGGTCACAAGAGAAGGCTTAGTGTTTGTCTCACAACTCTGGGGTTCATATTTCAAATCCACAGAGTCCATGCCTAATGCCAGACATTATTCTAAGAAGGGAGGGAAGGATGGGAGGCAGGAAAAGGTGAATCCTTGGAAAGTGGATTGCTGAGAGCTGGCTTATGTGGAGAAGTTCCAGGTTAGTAAGGGACCCTGTCTCAGACTGACAGCCGAGTTTGTCCTCTCATCTCAACATATGCCAGCATGTAAGTGTACAAGCTCTCAACAACTAAACCTATTAAATTCCATAATAATAAAACATAGAAGCCAAAATATTATTTCTATATTTCCATTACTATTACTTCTATATCTCTGAGAATCTGTGGTGATTTGGGAGATCAGAGTAGCTTTCTGGGCTTGGCTGTAAAACTGGGAAAATAAGTTTGTTGTGATGAAAAGATCTGATGTACAGAAAGCAGAACAGCCCTGTATAGTTAGTGGTGGTTTCCTTTGTCATCAAACCATGTTGGTTGCTACGAAAGGACAGAGACCTATTGATCTAGCTGAGTTGGAATTTCTGCTGACCCAGTTTCAAAGTGATGACTCTTTTGAAGATGTCCCTCATTCAGTGCCACTACCCATTTCCTTGGTTCAGAAGTTAGCTATTTGATCTTCATTTCTGTGTCTCTGGACAGCCTTTACCACTCAAAACAGTCCTTATTCCTCAATATTCCATAGGCTTTTCCTCTAAATCCAAACAAAAGTCATGTGTCTGAATGACCACACATTGCAAAAGGTTTAGACAACATGCATATACCCTCTGTTTTAGTTACTTTGCAATTGCTGTGACAAAATACCATGACAAAGGCAGCTTATAAATGTGTTTAATTTGTGGCTCATGGTTCTAGAGAGCTGGATTCCATAACTATCATGGCCAAGAACATGGGAACAGGCAGGCAGTCATAGTGTTGCAGCAGTAACTGAGATCTCACCTGAGACAACCATCATGAGGCAGAGAGAGCTAATACAGAGTGATTTGGGCTTTGGAAACCTCAAAGTCCATCTCCAACGACACACCTCCTCAAAACAAGACCACACCTTCTAATCCTTCGAAAACAGTTCCACCAGTATCCAAATGCCTATAGGGCCCATTCTTATTCAGACGGCTATACCCTTCTATTTCCAATATCACTTCAAAGTTTTCTTCTATCCTCTCAGGACCCACCTGACTTCCCATACTTGTCTATCACTCTGTGGCATCTATTGTTTTAACACTAAGTGAACTTTGCCCATCTTTGCCCTCTGCCTGCTACCTTGTCTCCTCATTTACATGAGGTACTTAGCAGACTGTACTTTTCAGGAAATGAATAAGCAAATGGGCCTAAATCAAGAAGTCTGCAACACCATGCTCTAGTTCGGTGATATGCTAGGAGAACTTTAGCCATAAATAAATAAATAAATAAATAAATAAATAAATAAATAAATAAATAAATTATATATATATGAAAGAAAAGAAAAGAAAAAGAAAAAAAAGAAGGCAAAGAAAAGTAGGTACATGCAAAAGAGCATGTTGAAGTCCAGAGGAGACGAGATACAAGTACAGACTTCCAAATGTCATCTCCAAATGGATCACAAAAGGTCCTCTAAATTCCTTAGCAACAAATTGTGACATATGTCATACTGTCTACTCAGAAACTTCATTAAGAGACTAAATACCTCAGGTGCTGATGGGGACTGATAATATATGTCTCCACTTAGCATGGGCCAAAATTCTAATTCCCCAAAAGAAAGCAGTAAAATGTTAGAATCCAATTAATAGCTTGGTAGTCATGATTATTAACAGTAGAATTTGTTTCTAGGTGTCTGTGAGAGTGTAAAGCTTTCCTAGGCTAACGATCTTTGATTGCTGAGGTGTCTTATAAAGAAGAGAAGGTACAGGCACAACCAGTGCTCCAAGATACTTGACAGACACTTCTCTTTCATTTGCTGCCAAGAAGACAAATCTGATCTAGTTAAACTCCCTAATGAAAGCATTTGGAAACTAAGCCCACAGATTTACTCATTGTCCGGAGAGTCCCAGAGACCTGCATGTTTCTCGGATGTCATCTTGATTTTGTGATTCCCTCATTTCTTTTCTTTCCAACAATCAAAATCACATATTTTCTCTTAATCAAAACCGTGTCATGTATTCATTTTTTGTGTGTATGTGCGTGTGTGATGCAAAGGTGCCCAATGCACAGCACACATGTGGAGGCATGAGGACAGCTCTTAGGAGCTGGTTCTCTCCTCACACCTAAGGGAGTACAGGGATCAAGTCCCCATCAGCAGGCCTGCACGCAGGCATCTTTACCCCTAAAGCCATGTCCCTGGTCGATAAAACTGCTCGACACATTGCATCTCACTCCTGGATCTCTACCAACGATAAGAATATATTGCTTATAGTTGTATTTGATGTGCCTCAAGGATGACATAGTGGATTTAACAAAAGGAACTCCACTGGTGTCTGGATCAGCACGAGATAGATAAGGTAAAAAGGGAGGATGGGACCTTCCCCAACAAATCAGTTCTTACATCCTCAATACATTAGAAAAAAAAACATAGACAATAACAAACAAGGAAAAAACAACTATAGAAAGAAATATGAGAAGAAAAATTAGTGAGGATGGGGATAGCAAAGAAACTCACCGGGGATGCAAGGCAAAGGATCAAGCATTGCATGACAACCAAATTCTTAGGGACCAACTAAGAGAGCTGCACCAACTGCTGCTGTCATTCTATCCTGGTCCCATAGTCTCTGCCCCTACTTACAAACAGTCACTATAAAAACTAATACTTAGCAAGACTGTGTCTCGTGCACTAAGGGCTTTGGCCTTGGTAATCTGAGGTGACCACAGGAACAACTGGAGGACCTGCCAAGAGGCGGAGACAGCCACAGTTCTCAATGAATACTCCTAACCAGAACAGATAAATGGGCAGATGAATGAATGGACACATATAAAGAAAGAATATGAATGAATGAAGAAAGTGAGCACTGATCTTAATGGGGCAGGGGAATGGGGTCATCAGCGTTATACCATTTCTGTCCTGAAGTCACAGCAATTGCACTACCTTTGCCAGAACCACTGCTGACACAGAGCCCTTGGAGCCTTTTTCCATCTTTTATAAATCCCTCCCTTCCTTTGCTTCAGCGTCAAGTGTTCTCTCACTTAGTTCCAGTAACAAGATTCCATTTGGTCCTGAACCCGATCCACGCTGGCACTAGATCCACGCTGGCACTAGGTGTGTGTGTGTCTGTAAGTGTGAATCAATGTGCATGCACATGCGTTTTTAAAGTTTTGTTTTGTTTCTGGACACCACGGCTGATGATTCCCATCTGAGAAGCACAGCCCTGTTTCAGCTCCAGTCCCAGGAGAAGGCACCTCCCAGAGCTAAAGGAATCTCCACAGCCTGCGTGGAACAACAGGACTCTGTCTGCAGACTGCTTTCAATCATGAGACAGACTTCTACCTTCTGCCCTTTGTCTGACGGAGAGTCATATTTAATATTATTCCTCTCTGAGCTTCAATTTACAAATGAATCTGCTTTTCTATTTCAAGTACTGAAAAAAAAAACCAGCAAAGCAGCTGGGCTTGCAATAAATCATCAGATAAACTGTGTGTAGTAAGTGCCTGGCGAGCACAGCGTCCATCACCGAGGAGACATTCCGCTCTGTGCCACCGTGGCTGACCTGAGGCGCCACCTTATACTAAACACGTCTCGGCTCACTGAATCTGGAAAGGGCTCCTTACATAGGCAGTAGTGATCCAAAATCAAAAGGAAAGGCTATCCTGGGGTGCGGGTGAGGGGTGTCTGAAGGTTCTCTTGCTTGGTCCCCGCTCTCATCTCTGATGAACATAACAGACACACGAAAAGATGGCTTTACTGGATCATTAGTGTGGCTAGGACAACCTATCAGAAAAAAGAATGACCCAGAGTGCTTCCACACACGGTTTTCTATCAGCTGCCCTTTGCAGGGATGCTCTCAGCTGGAGGGGGCTTTTGGATCTGTCCTTGGCCTTGCTCATCTTCCTCTGGGAGCTGGGTTTACCACATCGAGACCTCGCTATCACTATGGAAGGTCTATAGATACTAGTGGAAAAGTTCCGGCTGCAAATTCACATTTTCTCTTTGGGGTCAATCAACCTCAAGACTATTACAAAATTTTCAGCCCCTAATTTTCGGTTCCACAGATAGGCTTAATATTTTTCTGTAGCCAAAAGAAGTTAGGAGCACTGAGATAAACATCTATAATAATGATGGGACGCAGGACAAAGTAGTCCCAAGATGCCATCTGAGAAACCAAAGCCTGAAGGTCAGTCTCCCCTCCCTTTTGCTTCTACTGTGCCCTAGCACACCATAGAACCCATCTGCCTTTCCCCTGAAGCAAAAGTAGAATGCTCACTCAGTGCAGAATTACTTTCCTATACCTGAGTGGAAGGGACAGCCTTATTCCTAAAGACACAGGACAGAAGACAGAGTCTGAGCTTGCTAATTTTGCTTTCTACTTACTACAATAAAACTCCCTCAACCCAGTCATATAACTCCACAATCATTCACTGAGTCAATCCAAGCATAACAACAAACAGAATCCCTTCTTGCCTCTTCATTTCTGAAGGTCTCTGTGTCCTGTTAAATTGACACATCATGTTGTCTGCTGAGGGATGAAGGATCCTGCGTCACTTATCAGAGAGAGAGGCCACGGGGAAAACTGGCTCTTTAGGCAACTTTTATACACTATTCCATCCAGATTCAGAAATGACCCTTCTTCCTTCCCACAGTAGCACACACCTTCTACATTCTTTCCCATGCAGGGCTCATGGTTCAAAGCCCCATGGAAGACTCTGAAGGATTCCTAGTGTCTCTGAGATCTGTCAGACTCTACTAGGGGTATCTTTTTTTGGAACTGAGCAAGTACACACACATACACACACACACACACACAGAGAGAGAGAGAGAGAGAGAGAGAGAGAAGGAAAGAAAGAAGGCATGCTCCTGACAGCCTTCCCACAGAAGCAGGCTCAGTGCAGGACAGCAACAATGACATGTCAAGCAGAGGCAATTTATAGGACAGCATTTCAGAGTGACAATTTCTTCTATGTCACTGGATTTCCTAAGGTAATAAGTGAAATTTTTTAAACCAATATTTGTATTAATGCATATTATCCAGAAGCCAGGCTCCTCAAAACTGTGAACTATTATCCTCTCCCTTTGCAAGCCCTGTTTGCCGTGGCATAACCCAGAATAGCTGCTTTTATAGCCACTTCTTTCTTGGATAGACCTGATAATTTTTTCCTGCTCCGCGCTCCAGTCCTAAGAACTCCATTCAATTCTGCTGCCTACAGTGGTTACAGAAAGACTCCCATATGACTTCTATGTTTAATTCCAGCTGTGATGAGTTCCTTTTAATATATAAATGACTTCCGAGCTCAGCTCCGCTTCCATGTTAGGTAATGAGGGAAGTGTGACACAGGGTCAGCAGACAGCAGCTCCACATCCTAAGGGGATTAGGACATCAAACAAACGATGCATTTACAATTTAACTGCTCCAAGCAAGTGCAAGGCATATGGCCATTTAGCTGAAGAACATGTGCATTTGTGCCCTCTTTTGCTAAAAAGCATACAACGATAAGACCCGATCTAAGAGAAAGGGTAGGGACATGTGAGTTCTATTTCTACCTAAGGCAAAGTCTACTTCCAAGACTCATTTTTTTGTTGTTGTTGCTTTTTTGTACAGCACATAAGTAAAAGTAAGTCTTTATAGGAATCTTTCAATTCTTTCTCCCATAGGTTGCTTACACACTAGCAATAAAGTAGGACACATCTAGGATTCCTTCAGTAAAGATACACACTTGATGCAGTACAGGCTAAGTACTTGCTAAAAGTTTTAAGACAAAAATCTACTGTTCCCATCCCTTTTGCTGGGTTGGGACTCACATACAAGAAGATAGTGAAGCCTGGTGAGCACATCGGAATTACAACACGCAGAGTTGGCCTAGTTACAAGTGCAACCCAACCTCTTGTAATCTAATAGTGCAGCTATGGGCAGGCTTTGAAGTTCGCAGCATTTTAAGCTCATGGGGCAAATGGTGCTGAAAATCCAAGAGCATAATCTAATGGCCCTTTCTGACCCGCAGGGGGATGAGGCACTCGTGTGTGGGTCATGCAGACAAAACATTTAAACAGTTAAAATAAATAAGAATATTTAAAAGGAGCTCAGATCCCATGTGTGTTCCCATGTGTACATAGACAGATCCCATGCCTATGTAATGCTTAGCTCTTTCAAGGATCATATAAGAAATTAAACACACAAAAGAAATTATATAAAATTGATTATAATAGTGTTTTTACATGTGGAAACGTGTACTTAGAAGTTTTCGTTGGAAGGCTTGCCAGCCCTTCTGAATAGCAGAGGAGGAAAATAAATAAGACACCTGTGCATATATAAACACATATAGAGACATTCTAGAGTTCTGGGTGGACTTAAATGTCGACTTTTAAGTCAACTTCAGAAATGAGTTAAGTTTTCCCCTTTAAAAAGCAAGTTAAGGGACTGGGAAAATGGCTCAGTGTTTAAGAATACTTGCTGCTCCCTCAAAGAACCTAAGTGCGGTTCCTAGCACTTGAGTCAAGCAACTCACCACCCCTGAACACAGAATTTACCATCCTCTTCTGACTCCCATGGGTACCTGTATTCCCATATCCACACACAGACAACACTACACTACACACAGACACACACACACACACACACACACACACACACACAGAAGAGGGGAAGGGGGAAGGAGAGGGTGATCGGAGGAGGAGGGGGAGAAGGAGAGGGAGAGATTTTTAAAATAAATCTTTAAACGGTTATTAAAATCAGAAGACAATAAAGCCACTGAGAAATTTGAAGTGTTTTTGAAGCCCTAAATAGATTCAATTTTGTGATGGGAAAGAGCAGCAATTCTCTGGGTTGACTAGAAATCATGATGATGTAGGTGCACATGGCCACCGAACAGAATGGACAATGGGGTGCTTTCATAAAAGCCAGGCAAATGGAAAATGACACAGCCTTTACATCTGTGCCGTGTGCACTTCATCCAAGCCATTTGAAATTAGGAAGAATTTTAACCAATATGCTGTGACTCATTTTCACATAAATCATGGAAAAACACAGTGCCGAGTGTTTGATGTGTTGTGGGGCACTTTTTAATAAGTTTTTTTTATACTTCTCTCTTCAACCACAGGAGGTGGCACCTTGCCAAGAGGAAGGGAACTTCCATACCGTGCCTATAACTAGGACTCACCTACTGGGGGACGGGGGAGCTTGCAGGCTACCGGAGAGGGGAGGAGTGCAGCGCTAATAGTGCAGCTATGGGCAGACTTTGAAGTTTGCAGCATTTTAAGCTCATGGGGCTAATGGTGCTGAAAATCTAAGAGCATAAATAAAACTATTCTGGCTGGTTCCGGTATACTAATGTACACCCAGGTGACCAGAGCATATGAAAGGAAATAGCTTACCCATGAGAAGAGACTGACCTTAGCCTTGTGAATTATTTCTTCCACTCAAAATTAATGATGCCTTTGTTCTTGATCAGTTTTTATTTCAGTCTATGTTAGATTCTTATTCCTGAGGGGGGAAAATACGCTCACTCAACTTCAGGAAAGGCCCAATTTAATTTATCACAACACCTTTAGATTGAAATATATTATATTGAAAACACACATGCTATATATATATAAAATATACATACAATATATATGTGTATATTATATACATATACATACACACACACACACACACACACACACACACACACATATATATATATAAAACATGCGACACCATGGCCATAGCAACCCTAATGAAGAACTACATTTAACTGGGCTGGCTCATAGGTTCAGAGTTTCAGTCCATTATCCTCCAGGCTAGAAGCACAGTAGCAGCATGCAGGCAGACATAGCACTGGAGGAGTTAAAGTTCTACACCTTGTTCTGAAGTCAAACAGGAGAAGACTGGCTTCCAGGCAGCTAGAAGGAAGGTCTCTCAAAGCCCACTGTGACACACTTCTTCCAAAAAGGCCACACCTCGTAATGGTGCCACTCCCTGGGCCAAGTGTATTCAAACCCCCACAACGGGACAGGAAGAAGTCAAACTGGTGCTGAATTGGAGCCACCTCATTGATTGCCTGCACAAGACCCACACAAAATCAATCTGCTTGGTATTCTGGCATGGAGAGAGGAATGTGGCCCGCAGGTTGCTACCCCTAATCTGCATGTTGAGAAGCTACGAGCAGTAGCCAGCTGCTAAGGAAAGTTGGCTTTCTTTGGGTGGGAGTCTCTGGGAAGTTGCCCCCATAATTGTGGACAGCCCTGTTCCCACATGCATGGAGCCACCACTGATTGGATTAATAGATGATGTATATTTTAAAGAGGACATGAAGTTGAGGAGACCCAGCAGGAAACGAAAGGAGGAGTAAGTGAAAACCTTGATGAAAATAAAATATATTTGCGTATGAAGGCGAAACAATTATAAAATGTATGGCAGGGGTGCGGATACGTGGCAGACCTATGACAAGAAGTCCTCCTTAGAAAGATCTGGTATAAGAGAGGCTTTGTTGGGGAAAGGGAGGGGGCTGAGGACCTAGAGAAGGGGTAGAGGCAGAAAGACAGCAGCAGAGCCATGAGGGTAGAGAAAAGGGGACAGAGAAATACAGGAGAACAGACAAAACGAGAGGCTGACAGGGAACACAAGGGAACAACGAGAGAGCAAGGTGGCAAAGAGTTCTTTTCATAAGCCACCCTGTGCAACACCCGCACCTGGCATCAAGTAGTGGCCACAAGCGATGACTTGAACTATTGCTAGGTCCCTGGGAGGAGCCCAGCAACATCTCCTGTACACTAACACAATTAAAATTTAAATTTTAGAGAAGACAGAAGGAGTAATGAAGGAATTAGTATACCCTGCAGCTATAGATTCAGGACAGGCTTTCTTATCCCCATAAATCAACATGGGCTCTTAAAGGAAATAGCTGGGTTTTTCCATGTTAGTCATAAGGGAAAAGAACAAAATAAGAAAAAACAAAAACAAAACCACAACAGGAAATATAGTGTAGATATTACTTGCCGCTTGAAATTTTCAGGTTTTTTTTTTTTTAAGTTTTTACATGAAAGTATAGACTCAGATGTCAAAACATTATAGGATGTCAAAACAGTCCCTTGGGTTTTTGGGGGCACAGATGTTTTTCTGACAATTGGTCCAGTTTCTAAACTTTTCCTGACTGATTTTTCATAATTCTCATTTTCTAGACTATGATTCAGGAAGTTCTTCATTTAGTCTACACTGTTTGGTGCTTTTTGACGGCGCTCTGGCTCCTCCTCATTCCTAGTGAAGTGGTCTTTATTTTCCACCAGTGACTGACCTGGGAACTCTGGTCACTGACTATTTCCTTGTTCCAAAAAAAAAAAAAAAAAAAAAAAAAAAAAAAAATGGCTATTGAAAAGTTCTGTTATTTCTTTCTCTTCCAATTCACCAACCCTCACATCCAGCTAATAAGGCTGTTGAGCTCATGCTTTTGTTTGGTAGCTTTAATCTGTTGCTTTTGTTCAGTCTCTGGGCTGCCTGACTACTCCTGTCCTCTGTCTTTAAGTCCCTCCCCTGAGAGTCCTCTGACCCCATCAGGATCCGTGACTTAGTTCCACCAATATCTTGTTCATTCTTTTCCAATGTTTTAAACTAGAATGGGGAGTTCTCTCCACACTGACTTTCCCTGTGGTCAGGCAGGGAGAAAACACTGCTTAATTTTTTACAAAAAGATGTTGAGACAGGCGCAAACCTCAGCAGAAACACAGACAGATGCTAGAGGCCACCTTGGATACAAACACTGCATGGTTCACAAAACAGGTCTCAGACATCCAAACAACTCCATCAAAGCTGAAGCCAACCTGGGGCTTAGAGGAAAGTAGTCCTCACTTTGGGCTCCAGATTTAATCCTATGCAGTTTATTGAATTAAACTTCCATTAATCTCTGTTTGGTACTGAAATTGCCAAAATGTCTGAACCTATTAGTAGGAAAAAATTACAAAAAAGGAAAACAAAGAAAAAAAAAAAACACCCCGACAACACAAAGAAAACCAAGGACATGTCCAAGGGCAAATTTAATACAAAAGCAGTTTTGACAGTTTTCAAAGGCTGAAAAACAGAGTACACTTTTAGCCACTTAAAGAAAATTTGTATAATAGTTATGATTTTTTTTCCCAATAAAATCCTTTTGGTGAAAGGGCTCTAATGTAAAATTATGGTTCTCACAAGTTAGTGAGAAAGGGTTTTGAGGTGTTATACTTTTGTTTATACGATGTATTTTTTTTTCAACATACAAAGGACTTTAGTCAGTTGAATCCCGACTGTTGTTATCATGGTGGAGGTACAGGGCACAGAAGTGTTCAAGAATCCACTTCCAGGCTCTGTGTGATTAATACCAGGATTCAAATGTCCCCGAAAGACCTCTGACAAGATTCACTATAACTGCTCCCAAAGGGTTATTATATTCCACGGTCAGTGATTCTGAAAAGTTTGCTAGTGCCTGGGCTCCAAAGATGAGCAGCCAAGAGAGGGATCATGCCTGAATAGAGTTCCTCTTGCCATTGCATGGGAAGAAATCATTGCTCTCTCCCTACGCTGAATATAAGAGCGGAATTATTCTCTTGTGGAAATTATCTTATCCACCCCTTCAGTCTCCTGTGATTATAGTTGAACAACAATTGTTAAAAACTGAGTTCTTCCTTTGACAAACAAGCACTGCTGTTTTCTGCTGTGCACTGAACAGCAGCTGCTGTGTGCTGTGCCAGGGGAGAGAGCTGCAATTCAGGGATTAATTGGCATAATTTCCCCAGAAACACAGACTAGAACCCATGTGAGTAACTCACTTTGCAAAGCACAGAGGAACGTTGCAGAGCCATCCTCAGCTCTCCTTCAGTAGCACTGGAATCCTCAAAGGCCTCCAGCCAAAGGTGGGTCTTGGTAAGGACACGATGGTTCATTTCCAGAACTGACATGACTCTCACTAACTTATTCCTTCTCAGCACTAGGGAGGCTGAAACAGGAGGATTGCCGGCTGCTGGAGGCCAACCAGGACTACATAGAAAGTCCCAGGTCACTCCGGGCTACAGTGTGAGATCCTGTGAATAAACAAACAGAAAACTAAAAATCAGTCCAAAGCTAAATGAATTCTGCTTTCCTAAGTAGTGAAGTCAGTGCTAGTGGTAGAGACTCCAGACCAAGTTGTTCTCCCCAGCCGCCATCTAAATAGTAGAGCTACACACAATCTAAGAAAGAAAGCTACCTCAGCTCACTGGCTTAGTTTTATTTTGCTTTGTTTCTTTCTCAAAACATCACTTCTCTCCAACTTACTTCTTATTTAAATTTGACTCAACTTGAAGATTATCAGCAGCTAACATTAACAAGTGCTTCGGAGAGGCATTGTTCTAAGCACTCTGTGTTTAGGACCTATTTTCATTCCTAAAACAGGTCTATGAGATAAGGCCCTGTTATTATCTATGTTCTCTAAAGGTTAAGAAACCAGAGGAAGGATGAAGAATGGATGAAGGTCACAAGGATAGGAAATGGCAGAACCGAGATGTGAAAGTTGTGATCAGATCTGGACTCAGCTTCCTCTGTTCAGTGGTTGAGACTATTTGGAGGTTATGAAATAGGGTTGGAAGGAAGGGAGAAGGAGGGAGAGAAGACGGGGTTAGTGAGAGGTAGGCAGGAACAGGTGGAGACCATAGGAGCAACATGGTTTTCATCCAGCTCCATATGAGGAACTGTTAGGGAGTTGGAAGGTGATTAGGAAGTACACTTTCCCCATCACCTAAGCATATTCAGTCTTATTTCTACAGTCTGACTTGTCTTCAGATACTGAAACGGACTCAGGGTCTATCAAAAATATAATCAATAGACACAATCTAGAAGAGAGCTTGAGTCTCGGGAGATTAGGTTTTCCTTTAAGGGGAACAAATGCATTCATTTGTACAAGGGACGGCATAAGAAAATAATTATTGGCATCTACAAAAAAAAAAAACAAAGCAAAACCAGTGGGTGGGGAGAACCCAGGGCACATTTCAAAAACAGCTGTAAACACATCAAGATGCAGTCTTCCTTCTGGGGCATGTCTTTGTTCCACTTAATCCTTTGTGGAACCAAGCATCAATGCCACCAGCCCTGTGTCAGAAGACCAGGGACAACCTAGGGTGCCAACTGGCAAGGTAAGGGAAGAGAAGACAGGCCATGAAAAAACCCACTAGTCTTAAATACTAAGAGTTACATATGGAGAGGCCCTGGCCCTGCTTGGTTAAACTGATGGTACACAGGTATAACCTAGACACCATTCCAATCCCTCAAGATATCTGTATCCCCAGACTTGCTTGCTTGACCCTTTGGCTTTGTATCTGTTGTTATATGAATTATATCTCATTCCTCTCATGGCATGGTCTTATGAATTCAATTGTCCTAATTCACATACAAGAGCTTCTCTTTCCTCTCTTACTCTGTATTCTCCCCTACATCCTCACCACACACACACACACACACACACACACACACACACCTGGCAGCACACTGGCATAGCACATGTTGCTGGTGCCTTGAAGATATTAATGGTTTTACCTTGAAGCAATTCAAATACCTTCAAAAGCTCTTCGGCCACCCATTGGGTTGTTTGGCTGGCCATGTTCCTGTTGTCTCAGTCCCTACTAAAATTCTCTCTGTCCTCCGATTTATGATTAGTACAGGAATGATTTTATTGCTTCCTTGTTTCACTTAAATTTACGTGGAGAGTGAATCACAGATTTCAAAATACTAATGAGGCCATTTTCTGAAGGAAGAAAAACTCTGCCCCCCGCCAACCTTCCTGCCTTACTGTTACTATTGTCTTTACCTGGCCAGCCCTAAAGTCAAGTTGTCTCCTGGTTTTATTCTTTCATATAAAAAGTTTTTCTGACCCCAGATTTCAAAGGGGCACCATGGTTTAGGCTTCTGACTTCACTTTTCTGTATTTCCTTCCTTCCTTATTCCCCTCCTCCTTCTGTTCTTCTTTTGACAGGGTTTTACTGTGTAGCTCTGTTTGTAGCTGATTACTATGTATGTAGAATTCATGTCTGTATGTAGTATATTTACTATGTAGGCTGTTCTGAAACTTACTATATGGATCATGCTGGTCTTAAACTCACAGAGTTTCCCCTGCCTCTGCCTCCCAAGTGCCTGGATTAAACAAACTTTATCTTGTACTATCTGCATAGTTTTATTTTTTTTATCAAGTCTTAGAACCTTGATTGACAAATATGTTATTGACCTCTAGGTTTTGTATCTCCAGCTTTGATCTCTCACCAAACCACCGATCCTTATGACCACTTTGTCTTCTTTTCTATGCTGGACATCAAGTGTGCACATAGAAAGCAACATACAATTCAATCTCCTGAACCTCTGCCATATAAACACAGCCATGATTTACCCAGCTGTCTATATTAAAGTATACGAGTCACCATAACTTCCTTGTCTTCCAAAACTTATCCATCCCATCTATGAATCTAGGTTAATTCCACCACCAACATCTATATCAAGTCGGGTCACTTATTCCTGCCCCCATCACTAAATGAACAATAATTATTTCCTTCTCAGACAGTATAACTGCCCCCCCTCAGATCATTACAGTTTCGTTCCTCTATAGTCTCCATGCAGAAGCCAGTGATCCTTTCCAATAATCTGTGCCCTTCCTCCTCACAACCCTCCAGTGATGACCTCCTATAACAACTAATATCTACAACTAGGGTGCAGTGCCACAGTGGGTGAAGGCACCGGGAGCCAAATCTGATGGCCTGCATTCGAATCCTGCAGAATCCACATGATAGCACAAGACTCACCCCCAAAAGTTGTCCTCTAACACACACACACACACACACACACACACACACACACATACACACACACACAAAGAATTGATTTTAAGTAAAAAGAAACTCTCCATCTTCAGCAGAGAGTACCTGCATGTACTTCCCAGAATAAATAATTCCAGTTCCAGCCTCCCAGGGAGCTTCTCTTGCCACATCACCCATTTTGTCAACAGACATCACCTGACCTTCCTAATGTGTTCTGCAGGAACTGAAATTTTGGAAAGCCGGCTCCAACTTGGCAAGGTGTTCCATAATTGAAGTGAGAAGTGATTATCTCTTGTCTCTAGCCCAGGAGAAGAATAGTATATTTTGCTTAACATCCATGAAAATGTCAGAGAAAAGGACTTTAAAGGTCTGTCCCTCCCCACAAGCAGCAGCAACTGTGGCAGAATCTACCAGAACACACTTCCTCAGAACCCTGGCAGGTACCCAAGAGCTTTGCAGCACCCACAAAGGGCTGTCGTTCTGAATCAAGAAAATCATCTGAGTCTCAGAAGCAAAGATGCGGCAGAGTGATTCATGTTAGCCATTCCGCTTTGCATCCACCACCCACCCCCCACCTTGGCAGCATCCTCAGAACTAATAGCCATGGTCTCAGAGTTGAAAGGACAGAAGGAACTCATTGGTACAGATTAGTCCTCAGTTGATTGTTTTGTTGGCCCCCTAGAAGACCTGGTCCACACCCTTGTCATACTCTTGTCTGACCGAGAACTCCCTGGTTCTATGTAGTTGCAGTACGTTCTTGTACTGCACTTGTTGAAGCATCCCCAAATAGGAGGCTTGGATTCTGCTAAATCGGGCAGTTCACTAGGTAGGGAGAGCAACACACTGAAAACATTGGAATGAAAGGCTGGGAAATATGAAACATTGGGCTTTCAAGAAACAAGGGCTTTCAAAAAGTGTCTGACAGAAGTCTTAGAAAACAAGATAACCATGACCATCAAGACTGTGGGCTTGCCCAGGAAGAGTCTAAAACAGTGCAGTGAACTCACCTCAGCTAGCCTTGGGGTTCTATGCAAGCAGAAGAGGAGTTATGAGAAAAATAATTGAATGCAGCAAAAAAAAAAAAAAAAAAAAAAAGTCCACACAGGAAATTTTTATAACGCTTATACCAAATAAGAAGAGATATCTGAAATCAATAACTCCATCGTGCACCTTAAGAAACAAGAAAAACTAAGCCCATCAAAGAAATGACTAAAGACTATGGCAAAGGTAATAAAATAGAGACTGGAAAGCAACAGGAAGGGGGGAGAGGTGTGAATGACGCTCAAAGTTGGTTGCAAGAAAATAATCAAGAAAATCAACATTTCTTTTTTTCTATAGCAAAAAAAGGAAAAAAACAAGCCAGAGATGGCTGAACAGGAAAAAACACTTACTGCCAAGCCTGGTGAGCTCAGTTCAATCCTCTGTTTCCATGAAAGAAAAGAACGCCACATGCACATACATAAATGAAAGCATAGGACATAAATGAATTACTGTAATATTCTTTATATTATTTTTATATGCATTGACATTTTTGCCTGCATGTATGGATGCTGGAAATTGAACCCAGGTTCTCTGGAAAAACAGACAGGGCTCTTTCTCTAGTCATCTCTCTAGCCCCAGATATATTATTCTTTAGTGTGAACACTCCAAAGGTATTAAAACAAAAATGGTGTGGGATGTTACTGTGAATTTTACAGAAATAAAGGCTAAAGACAGGGTTCAGCTGTGCATGCTTCTCCAGCGTCCACAAATGTAGGAGAAACAGCCCAGCCGCCTCTGCATAAACACTGTGGGAGGGTGGTGCAGCCGCAAAGGCATCTCCTGCAGGGGGACCTAATTGAGAACTGCCTGAGAAACCAGGGGTTGCTAACACAGACAGTGCCAGCCAATCAGGAACTACTGTTTAAAAGAGATGCTTTCTTGGGACCAATGGGGCGCAGGTGGAGCATATTAAAGAGCTTGCTGCAGCATTTCTCCCCTGCTTCTGGAGTCGGTGCCTTTGTTTCTCTGCCCCCTCACCTCCAACCCCCAAGGGAAAGTAGGGTTGGGCAGCGAGTGGTCCAGGACACAGGCAACACAAAAAGCCTGGATTCCAGCACCAAGTAAAACCAGTCAAGACGGTATATGTTTATAATCCTGGCACTCGAGAGGGAAAGACAAAAGACCCAAAGTTCTAGAACCTTCTCAGCTACTTAACAAGTACAAGGCCAGCCTTAGCTACATGAAACCCTGCCTCAGAAGATCCAAGAGGGGAAAATGTTTATCTGACTTCTATTTAACATTGAACTAGAATCAGGACACTTGCGCGGTGAACAGAAAAGACATCCAGATTGGAAAGAAGTAAAACTGTCTCAACCTGCAATTATTAGAGTTGAGAAGCATTAAAGAACACACAGCACATTCCAAAAGTACAAATGGGTAAACATCACTGGAGCCAACACCAGGTTCAGCAGCACTGCAAGATGCTAGGTCAATATACAGGCATCAGCTGTATTTTATACACAAGCAATAAACAACTAAAATTAAAATAAATCTACTCCATTTATACTAACATTTTAAAAAATCAGATACTTAAGAATAACTTTAACAAAGAAGGAGGAGAATCTTTGCAAATGATGAAGCAACTGCTGAAAGAAATTAGCTAAGATCGGATAACTCAAACACCACTGTGTTCATGCCATGGATCACAGTCACACACTGAACTGGAGTCAGCACAAACCCTACCAAAACCCCAACTGCCTTGTTTTACAGAAATGGGAAAGTGAAGGCCAGCACGATGGCTTAGCAAGTAAAGGTGCTTCTTCTACAAGCCTGATGATCTGAGAAGATGGACAGAGAGGACCAACTTCACAAAGTTACACACACACACACACACACACACACACACACACACACACACCTGAGTGCTGTGTACATGCATAGATAAAATAAATAGAAAAACAGCCTGGCATGGTGGCGCATGCCTTTAACCCCAGTGCTCAGAAGGCAGAGACAGCGTGATTTCTGTGAGTTCAAGGCCTGCCTAGTCTGCAAAGCAAGTTCCAGGACAATCAAGAGCCTCATAGAGAAACATTGTCTTGAAAACTTAAAAAAATAAAAAAAAAAGGAGATGGAAGAGGCAGGGAAGGGGGAAGAGAGGAAGAGGAGGAACAGAAGAAAACTAGTATTGTGAAAATCCAAGAAACTGAACAGTAATAAGTCTTGGAAATGAACAAATTTGGAGGACTCACTAAAAGGCTCGGTGATGGAGCTGGCGCACAGCTGGGCAGATGAATGACAGCCCAGTGACTCTCTCCAGATTGACCACCTGGCTTTCAACAGGATACTTTGTATAAAACAATAGGCCTTTCCTTTTTTAAAGATGTTTTCTTCTCAATTACATTTCAATCACATGTTCCTGAGTCAGTCACACTTCAGGGTGTGTGCCTGTAGGGGCAGAAGAGGGCATCAGATCCCGTGAAGGTTCACATCTGGTTGAAAGTCACTTGACATGGGTTCTGGAAAGCAAGCTCCAGCCCTCTTCAAGAGCACAGGGTTCTCAATTGGTAGGGGAGTGAGGGAGATGATTTTCAAAGAGTTTATATAATCCAATCCTGACCATCAAAATAGAGGCACCCCAAGCTATACACCTAGTAAGTAAACTCACCCTTCCTCCAGATGCCATAAAAGTAGCATTCTTTTCATAAAAAAAATTAATGATCCCCACAATAAAATAACATGCAGCTAATGGGGGGATGCAACCACATTGAAAGATAATACAGCAATTTTTTACAAAATCCAACACAACCTTACTATACAATGAAGTAATTGCACTCCAGAATATTTACCAGAAAGAACTGAAAACCTTAGCTCTATTAAAAAAAAAATCCTACACGTTAAATGTTTATAGCAGCTTTATTTACAATTTCCAAGCTATACAAGCAGGTAAGACATTCCAGTAAGTGAACAGGTAGGAGTGATACAGTCAGAGATGGGACATCATTCAGGCTAAAAAGGAACACATCATCAAGCCATTCAAAGGCATAGAAGAAACTTACAGGCATAAAAGAGTAGCCCAAGCAATGACTTGGAGCCTCTGAGTAACCACATTGATAGAGCCCTACTGTCAATGTCACGGTGTATTTTCCTGTTAATCTGTCACAGATTATCTCAAAACAAATATAGCACTTGGGTAACTAAGAAAGCAGCAGAAGTAGGAATATGGAATTTGTCTCCTCTTGCTTTTCTATCCTGCAGCAAGTAACGATATGTCTGTGGGAAAAGGAAATGAGCACTTCTGTGTAGGAAGGAAGCATGTCTATGTAGGAAGGAAGCATTCTTCTTTCCACCCTGAGAGGATCTGGACAGAAATGCTGTCAAGTTTTCTCTAGATTCATACCATTAGACCACAGCCTTTGAGTCCTATCGTATTTCCCTAAATCTGTCTGTTGCTTCACACCTGGTGTGGGAAGGCACCAGCCTGTTTCTTCTCCTTATCTACATATAAAGGTTCTTAGTGATGTTGAAAATCCAGCATGTAGACCTTTCTTTTGTACCTTGATTTTCTATAGGACCTTATTCATGAATTTAACATGGGTGGGAAAAGATGATCTTTTTTCTCCCCATAATTTCAGGAGCACAAATTATGGTAACTGAGACACTCCACTCACTATAGAGTTGGCAGATGGACCCCTAAGGATGCTGAAATAAGCATGGTGTGGCTGTGCTCACTGGTAACCCCAAACCCTGGAGTTATCAGAGACAAGATGGTCAGAAGCTGAAGGTTATCCTTGGGTACATGGTGGGTTCAAGGCCAGCCTAAGCCACATAAGTCCCTGGCTTAAAAATAAATGAGTAAGTTAATAAATAATTTGGGGGGGGTTGTTTTTGTTTTAATACATAGAAAAGCAAGCTTCCCTAAAGTCAGATCTCTGTCAGCTGTAGGTGGCCTGCAAAGGTAAAACTTTTTTACTACTTTCTTTCTCAACTCAGATTAAAAGGAAAAAGAAGACATGTATGGACGTAATTACATTTTCATCCTTTCTGGTGGTTGATATTTGCCTTCTGTTAGAAGGGCTTTGGATATAAAGCTAGAATGGGACGGGAAAAGCACAGAGCATTTCGGTGCAGCATAGTATCTACAGGTTAGTGCAATGGTGGATACATGTCATTTTACACATGCCTAAACTCATCCAAGGGCCCTCATGGAGTCATCTCTAAGGGGAAAAGATGGCCTTGGGCCACTGTGATGTCATTCTGAGTTCATCAGTTGTAAGGACGATATACATATTTGAGGTCAAGGGGCACTTGATTTGGTTCTATAACTTCCTTTGCATTTTGCTGTGAACCCAAAACTTGACATAAAAAAATGCCTAAAAATGGAATAAACTACCGATGTGTGTGTGTGTGTGAGCATGGATGAATCTTGAAACTGTTCTGCTCTAGCAATAGAAACAAAAGAAAAAAAATTACCTATATGAGTCTATCTAAACAATGCCCACAAATGGGCACACCTACAGAAATGGAACAGATGTGTGGTTGGCAGACTGGAGGAAGGAGCAAAGCTGGAATATGTGAATTTTCTCTTTGGGATGAGATATTGCTCTAGACTTAATCTACGTGGCACTTGTGTGATGTGGCACTGTAGGAAAAACAAATCCATTGAACTGCATGTTTTTAATACTAAAACTTGCAAATTGTATGTAATTTCTAAAGGGATAAGATCTACCTATATTTTAGTCCATAGTGCTTGGCTTATGACATTTGTTAATGCCAAACAAAACAAAACAAAAACAAAAAAATTATCAATAACAATTGAACCAAACCTGTCAAATCACACAAGTAACATCATTTTCAGTTGAGCTGCACAGGCCCTGAAGTTCTCCATGACTAAGTTATATCTTAGAAGGCTAAAGCAGGCAGGAATATTCAATCGTTTGTCCTTGAAAGAACAACTTATAAAAATACACACAACCTGCCCAACTTCAAACCACCTAACATCACTAAACATGGGCTGGGAAGAGCTGTGAACAGTGTTTGTCAACCTAGATGCCTGGAAAAAGCCAGGTCCAACAAAACTGGAGGGAGGCGAGATTCAAAGCCATTGAGTTGGGAAAGAAGCAACGGCAATCAGTGTTTGACAAGCCCAAGTGCTAGGGCTTCGGTGTCTGCACAGGTGTAGACCATAATGAGAAAAACATCAGACTCCTACAGCATCTGCTACCCCTGATTAGGACGCTTGAACTTCCTCACAGGAGAAAAAGAACAGCAACTGCCTTCCGTCACTGCTGTCTTGACCCAGGCAGGTACCGCTGTCTACCACCTACAGATACATTGCAGAAGTCAATACAAATTAGAGTTTTCCTTTCCACTTGTAGGAACACTATGGAGGGAGTCCTGATCTCTGTGTACAGCCAAATTCCTTTGTTGAGTTCCTAAGTTATTTCCCTACTACCTACCCTGAGTCAGAGAATACACACCTGCTTCTTTATTGCTCCAGGTGGCTGGGCTTCCAGAGTACCATCGGAACAAATTTGAAAACTGTTGCTTCAGTGCCCATGTGATGATTTCTGACTGTATTGTCACTGAATGTATTCATTTGAAATCTCATAAATGTCTCCAGAATGTACCAGACCTGCAAGGGGACCAATTGGCTCAAAATGCAATAGTAACAAGCTTATCCCGCTCCACTGATGGCGTCAGCGGCTTCGGAGGCATCCCTCTGGTACTGTGTTTGCAGGTGTGACTATAAGTGGTCGTGACTAGAGAAAACGCTAAGCCATCAATAATGAAAGTCTCCGTGGCCATCAAACAACAGCCCCCCGGCAAAGGAGGAAAAAGGTTGCCCAGGATGGTGAGTTCCGCCTACTGATGAAGCGCCAGGTAGAACCTCAGCCAAGCACCACCCAACTCAGGAAGGAAGGCAGAGAGGAAACTATGCTTCTGGCTTATATAAAACAAACATACCAGGTTTTTACAAGAACATAAACACTGCATGCCTGCATGCAACAAAACTCTTCCTTAGTTATTAATGAACTAAACAAACCTGACAGTGCGCTAAAACATGAAGAAAGACAATGATAAGCCAGAGATGATCTAATTAATGGTGTGTCTTCCTCAGGATGTATTGCTTTTTTGCGTCCACATCTTGAATAATTGAGCAACCTCTTGAGGCAGTCTTCAGAGGCTGATTTTAACAGCAACCGTGTTTAAAACAATTAGAGTGAGCAGTTCTGCTCACTGGAATGGTGTGAATATAGTCCTTGACACCACAAATTAATAGTGTTTCATAGCTGCAGCTACGAGAATAGAATTTCCAGCCTAAATCTACTGAAAGAGACTGGATTTTAGAACAAGCAACAGGAGCCAAAGGCTTGACTCTGGCTGGCACCTTTTGATTCTTGCCCCTAAAAGCTAGTCTTCAAAATGTGTTTTAGTCAGATTGAGATTCCTGGTAGACAAAAGGAATGTTAAATAATAAAGAAATTTTATGACTTTTTTTTGTTGTTGTTGTTGTTGTTGAGGGCTTTTTGTTTTCTGTTTTGTCACTTGTCGATTTTTTTAACTTACTTTTTCTAAAAAAAAAAATACTCATACCTAAATCTATAGTAGCAGATCAGCCTATCTCAAAGCACGGTACATAAAAGCCTGACACGAGGTCTCAAAGTATGAGTAATGGTAAGTTTTTTTCTACCTAGAAAGCACAGTGGAAAATGTTTGCATCATTGCAGCACAAGGCAAAGATGGAAAAACAAAAGTGGGGTTGGACTTTAAATGCAGCTTCCTTGCATTGACACCCTGTGGGATTCCGAAAAATGCATAGCTAGTAAATGACCCCAGTCCGCCGGGAAGAGCGGAGGGAATGTAGTGTCAAACAGGATGCCATCTCATACCTGCTCCTGTGCTTATAAGGCCAGGGGTGACAACAGAAAAGGCCCATGCTACGGCAAAGGGCAAATGGGCCAATTATTTCAGTAAAGAACAGGAGAGCAAAGTCTGTACGCTCTGCGGGTCAAGGAATCTATTTTGCAGTTACTGAACTTGGCTTTCATAGCATGGGAACAAATACAGACAGTGAATAAACAAACACGTATGGCTGTGTTTTGATAAACCACTGTTTATCAACAGAAGCAGTGAGGAGCCTAGTCTAGTGGCACATGCTTATAATCCCAACGACTAGGAAGCTAAAAAAAAAAGATCAAGAATTGCAGTCCAATTTGGATTCATAATTAGACTCTATCTCAAAGAGGGTGGGGGAGAGCATGAACTTGACTTGACATATATTTGAGCTATAGCAGATGGTATCTGATGTGGGGTATAGCATTGAGCGCAACCTTTAAGTCTGTTCACCACTGTAAGCAGACCCTTCTTGATGCTTACGATGTTTCACCCTTATAAAGTGGATGGAGTGCTGCTAAAGTCTCACAATTAAAGGGCTAGAAGATGGTAACAAAGTATATGCTTGGATTGCAAGTGATAATTATAAATAGCGGACTTCAACAAAGAGGAAGGAGAACAAAATGACCGGATGGCAGTAATGGCACATACTGTTTTGGTTTTGGTTTTGGTTGTTGTTCATTTTTGTTTTTAATGTAGACGGGCATTTTATTTTCATGCATTTAGCAGGAATTTCTCAGTCTCTGGAAGCTGATGATTATCCCAAACTGAATATATGCATTTGCAGTATATATAGATTTTTAAAACGCTAAGTGAATATAAACTATGCTTACATTGCTATTCTATACAACACACCTAGTTTTCAGTTCTGAGTTTAAATACTCAGTGGTGACATAGCATAAATCTGGAGACATAATTTTGCTGATTTGTGGGTAACTATTAAATTTCCTAAAATCTAAGCATACCATTCTTCATGTTAAAAAAAAAAATAAAAATCTAGTAATTACCACCCAAGGGATTCTTAATAGTTTTATAGATGACCATGTGCAATAAAGAGATTTCTTCTTAATTAGAACCTCTATCTGAAAGTTATATGTCCTGCTGGGTGCAGATTCCTGCTTTCTCCCCCTAGCCTACAGGAAAACACAGGAGGACAAACAGATCCTAGGCAAGGCAGGATGTGCTGATATAAAGCACGATTTGAGAGAGGTAGGCAACCAAGGCTATTCCTGGAGCTTATCCGATGGATCCTAAAACCAGATTCCATGAAGTAAAGCCTCCAATACAAAAATTAAAGTAGTGTTTCTTATATTTTAACACAACCTAGACAGGTCTGTAAAAAGAAAAAAAGAAAAAAAAAAAAACAGCCATCTGGGCCCATCCTAGACTTATATATAATATCAGTGCCCCTGAAACATGGAGCTTAGGAAAAAGATAGTAGATAGATAGATAATAGATAGATAGATAGATAATAGATAGATAGATAGATAGATAGTAGATAGATAGACAGATAGTAGATAGATAGATAGATAGATAGATAGATGATAGATAATAGATAGATGATAGATGATAGATAGATAGATAGATAGATAGATAGATAGATAGATAGATAGATAGATAGATGGATGAATAGATAGATAGACAGACAGACAGACAGGTAGATAGATGGTTTCTAAATAATTCTGATGAACACAGTCATGTGAGAACATCACACTAAGGAATTAAAAAAAGAAAGAATTAATAAACGCACACTATTATCACCTTGTCATATAAGAACATATGTGTCATATATAACTTATGTGTCATATAAGAAGCCATGTTCCAGAAGCTATGCCCACCCCCCATCAGGATAACTCAAATCAGAAACAAATGCAACAGAAACTGTTCTCTTTGCCACTGAATCCAGGAATTCCTCAAGATTATAAGGATCTGGAAACTGATAAATATCTTGTACTAAATAGATAAATGTTTGCACATTTATAGACAACCATCTAAAATATTAACTAAAGGTAAACTATGCTTATGTTGATACCTTATAAAATACACTCAGTTTTCAATTCTGAGTCTCCATATCCAGTAATTTCTTTGCTACCTTTAAAACGTCTCAACTAAAGCAAATATAATCATTCCCAAAATTGTTGCATACAAATGCCAGCAACGAAGGCTTGAGTCCTGAGGATCAAATCTAGGGAGAATAGGTTGGGCTCATTCTGCAGAGGGCTCAGGAAGACTCTAGCTTCCTAGCACTGAACCATAGTTTGCACTGGAATTGGGAAGTCTGATGAGGATGGGCCGTGTGTCAGGGCTGACTTGTAGGCACGCAGTGAGCAGCCTTGGCCATTGCAGCTGCCTGATGAACACCTGCTGTGAGGTTGGGTTCAGTCACAGCTCAACCTGAGAAATTGCTAGTCCTCTTGGGAAGCTAACTTGAGGTGTAAGCCTTTCCCCAACTATAGTGTGAGCCCCCATTTCCAAGTATCTCTTGATCCAAGGAAGGAAGCAACATAACTTTTTCCCTCCTCCCAGGATCAGCCATCCATTGGCCATTCTCTATCCACAGAACAAATTAACCTTTTTTGGTTTTTTGGGTTTGTTTGTTTGTTTGGAGATGAGGTATCACTAAGTTACGGTGGATGACCTAGAACTAGCTAAGTAGACCAGACTGAAGGAAAAACAGATCCAAGTTCCTCTGCTTCCCAAGTGCTAGAATTAAAGGCTTGACCACCACACCTTACTAGAAAATTAACTCTTAAAATTTTTCCCTAAGCAAAAATTGTTCAATTTCTGCAATGAGACACATGCACACACACACACACACACACACACAGAGCCATGCTAGGTCAGAAGCATACACCATTTTTTCTGGGTCATCCATTTGTAGCTCAGCCATCAATCTTTCCTATGTTTCCACTCGAAGTCATTTTCAATAGAGGTGTAGGTAAGGAATCAACTTGAAGTGGTGTCAGCTGCCACCTCAGCAGGAAAGAGTATGAACCCCAAGGGTAAAGGGCAACATCCCATGTTGGGCTACACACTTCACTGAGCCCAACAGAAAAACAGCAGTAAATTGCTTTGTTGGCTTCAAACACTCAGTTTCCTCATCTGGAAATAGGGAATGATGGGACATGAGATAAGCATTAATTAATGTTTGGGAAGTTGGTTTTTGGGTTTTTTTTTTTCTTTTTTTCTTTTCTTTTTTTTTTTTTTTTTTCTTCTGTTTTTTGTTTTTGAGATGCTGATGAGAGCAACAAAGCATTATTTTTCTCAGCATTGGCAAACAAGCACTTGGTACAAATCCAGCTGAAGCACGCTGAGTTAATTACCCATAAGACTTGAAGCTGCAGTATGAAATCTATTTTGTACTTCCCTGCCCCAGGCAAATGAGCACCTGTAGTGTCTTACAGTGAATCTCCAAAAGGAGGAAGTGGACAAATTGGGCCAGAGAATATAAAGTGGTTCACAAAGACTCCTTTTGCCTTAAGGTAACCATTTGGGAAAGAAAAAAAATTAAATCGTAAACAGGGATAAATCTTGATTTGCTCATGTAACTTGTTGTGACCAACGAAAAGCACAATTCATCAAATAATAAGGTCCAAGATGTCTATGAAAATATTCATTCACACACCAGTCTTCTCTGTACCTCAAAGACTGTTTATTTGCTAGTTTCATAAAATCCCATAAAAGCTTAAAAGCTAAATGCTTCATAGAAAAGGCAGGGCCTCCGGGAGTTTCTGCTTCCTCTCACACGTGAAAGGGGCACTCAGTGGGCTTCAAGGAGGTTTGTTTTTACTTCACATGGAAGCCAGCAAGCTTAGACAAGAAAACCTGGACTCAGAGACTGTCACAAGAAATATCGAGTGAAACAGTCTAGGCTAGCAAAAAGGGGAGGGTTACTCTTTAGAACAACCACAACCCAACTCAGTTACACACCATTTAAATCTGACTGAAGAGTACAATTCTGAAGTGATGTTTGATAGAAAAGCCTTTGCCAGCACCAAAGGCCTTCCATTTTGAAGACAGAATGTAGCAGCTATCTCCCAAGTCCTCTTGAGTTCAAAGAAAGTTTGTCTAGCAGTAAGAAGGTACAAAAAGAAGAAAAGAAGAGTCCAAAGCTTAACAAATTGCAGGCATTGTGATCCTCAATCAGAGGAGTCAGCATCTTCTGAATCTTCTTAGAAATATAATTCTTAAGGGCGATTTCAGACCTACCAATCAGAAACTTGGGGTGGGGTTAAGCTGACAGTCCCTGGTAAATAATTTCAAGGTAGTCTGGCCAAAACTGGAATGTTCTGTATCCATGTCGCTCAACTTGACTCATAGCAAGGGAAAGCTAACAGGGTAGGAAACGTCAGTCAGGAACACCCATATGAGCTGATTTATAACCATAAATCATTATGAGTGTGACGGTTTAGTGCATAGGACCTGTAGCTTTCATTTTCCTCTTTGAGAGTCATTTTTCTATTATCAGTAATAAAACAAACAAATAAAAAAGGCGTCCAGTTACAGCACTGCCCCCCATTGTAATACACTCTTCCGTCTATGACCACACAGTCACATTAGTGTGGGTAGAAGAAGAGATGCTTCAACTCTCTCCTTCCGTACCTTAGTAGATGGAGTCTGCACCACCTCCATCTCTTTACCATGGGTGATTTTCAAGTGTCCTTTTCCATAATCCTCCCCAGTTCAGGTTGACTGTGATAGTGACATCAGGAGGGCCAGGAAGGCACACCTTCAAGATGTCATGGTAGCCAATAGCCTTGACTTTTCAAATTGATACCTGGTGAAGAGTTCTTCAGAATCAAATCCCCACCCCGAATCCCAGATGAGAAAACAAACAAACAGCAAAAGCTACATATTTTGTTATTCAGGCAATAGATGGATTTTTTTAACTCAATTTATCTGCCTTAAATAATATATGAGTTCACAGGACCATGATATATCCTTCTATAGTGGAACCTGAACATAATCATGTTCTCAAGGGTATAAATTTAAAAGCTTGATACCTCTTAGTAATCTTTTCCAAATATGCACACACATTCTAAGAAAAGAAGACACCATAGTAGGGATGATGATGCTAGAGGGATGGCCCATGGGATAAAAGCATTTGTTCTTACAGAGGACCTGAGTTTGGTACCCAACACCCATAAGTAGGCTCAGTAACAACTGTAACTCCATTTTCAGGGGATCTGACACCCTTTTCTGACTTCATAGTCTCTACACACACGGTGCACAGACTTCCAGGCAGACAAAACGCCTATACACATAAAACAAGAATAAATCCTTTAAAAAGAGGATGAGATTAAATATTGCAGGTCTTAATGTACATTCATTGTGTGCGTTCATGCTGGCATTAACAAAAAGACACTGAGTTCAGAGCAATATACTCCATTCCTTTACTAACCCTGCCATGAGACTTCCTTGTAAGAAAGTCTATTCTTGCCTCAGCTTCTGTGTTTACCTTTCCAGAACAGAAAAAGAAAGCCATCTGTGATTATGCTGCACCATTAATATGATATTTATTCGTCTAATTTTAATACACCTCTAAGTCTAAATACTAAACTTGAGTCTGTTCAGCATAATTGCTTTTACATGTCATGCTGGGTCCTAAAAATAGGACCTAACATATTCCTGCTGAGTGTGTACAATTATAGTGCAGTTTTATTTTAGCTTCTTCTGGTCTGAGGTTGCCTTACTGGGTGAGCTCCATGAAGTTACTGTGACACCATATACTCAGTTATTAAAGTGAGAAACATGAACTATGACAACTTCGATGGTGCTCTGGATTCCTTAGGAAAACAGAATAGCATGGGGAGCGGCTTCTAGATTTCCAAAAGACAAAGAGGCACCCCATCTCCTCAAACAAACACAGTCCCCCACTTCACACTTACGTTAGAGTGATGGGGACTTCTGTATGCTCCTGGGTTCTGAAGTTGGCTAACATGAATTTAAATCCTTTCTGTCCATTCATTAGCTCTCTTACCATAGACATTTCTGAACCTGTCTGCACTTAAATGCTCTTAAATATAGACTACCCTCTGAGTCTTGATGGTTTGTTTTTCTGGGGGATAGGTGGCATTCAAGAAGTGAAACTTCCTCCTAGCTGCAAGTAAAGCTCTTTACACCTTACAGCAAGCAAGCAAGGCTCAGAGACCGGCCTTCCTCCATAGCCCATGGCTCTCTGGTCCGCCCCATTCGCAGACATTAGTTGAACATCTGTTTGTTTCCTGTCCATTGATAATGTTATGCTGCTTCTCAGTCTCTTTCAATGCTCAAGTTGTCTGAGGAAATCTCCTTAGCTTTAGAACGAGAAGAAAAGCCATAATCCTCAGCTAGCCATTGTCATCTCTCTCTTGCCTTCACCCATCTCTCGTCTGAGCTGCTGTTCTCAGAAGGCAACACACACCTTTCCAATGAGCTTTTACTCTCAACTGTAATTATCCATCATTAGTTCATTTGTTTGTTTAGCTCTTCCACCCTCCAGAGTTGTGAGGACCTAGAAAGAAGACATTTTGCTGTTTCTTTGGCCTGGACCATGCTCCTGAAGAGAGTTACATGGTGCATGCTGTCCAATGTCAGCTTTGTTCTGAGGCTTTGTGTGAACTTGGTGCTTATCTTGGTATTTATGTCTGAAACCTGGACTTTTCCCTTAACCCCCTTCGCCAGGCCCTTCAATCTTTTCTGGGCTTTCTTTGTTTGTTTGTTTGATTGATTGATTTTTGCTTGACTCACTGAATGTCCCCTATAGCATAATATAATGTACTCATTTTAGAATTTTGGTTTATTCTGGAATGAATGCTTCTGGAGGACAGGGACCTTTGGGTATTATTTACTAATAAACTATAACCTTTTAAATCAAAACTTAGCACATAAAGAAGTGCTCAGAAGCTGTTTGATAACTAAGTTGATGAATAGATGTTTTCAGATCAAAAAACCTAAAAGCTCAATGATTACTGATTTATGAAATTAATGAATAACTTACCTAATCTAAAGTATTCTCATTCACAAGAACTAAAAAAAAAAAAAGAAAGAAAGAAAAAAAAAATCCACCGGGAGCAGAAACAGGTCATGGTTAAATTTTCCTTTGCTTTTCCTTGAGAGAGGCTTCAACTAAGAACATACTCCCCTAAAGCCAGAAAGAACTGGACTCAATTCCCAGTGGAGACATTTCAGACCCTTTATGAACTAATCCTTAGTCACCTCTGTTTTAATAAGTTCAGCAATAGTATCTACCATACATGGAAGCAGAGGTGATACAGGGAAACACTGGCCCACAGGCCATGGCATATTGAAACTGATTTTAAACATGAATTATTTATGTTATATGTGTGAGAGACAACCTGCTTGAGCTCTACATGTATGGTGTGCACGTAGTGTAGCTGCCCACTGATGCCACCGGGCATCAGGTACCCCGGAAACAGAGTTACAGGTGGTTGTGAGCTACTTGATATGGGTACTGAGAGCCAAATCTGAGCCCTCAAGAAGAGCAGCCAGGGTTCTTACCTGCTGAGCCAGCTCCTCTGCTTTTAAAACAGTACCTGCTATTCTAATTGCCTTTGTGGTATACAGAGATTTTATACAGAGACTTATACCTATTTAAGTCTTTAAGAGTCACCTTCAAGAACCAGGATTCAGCAGCAGGAAGACTGACCTCATCTCTGTTTCTACAAATATGAACTCATATCTCTAGAACAGACCAGGCTCCTGAGTATTCTGGGTGGTAGAAAGGGAGGGTAAATATAATATAGCTCTTTCATATCTGATTAACTGACTGCTCTTTCTTCTCATCAAACACACTGGATCCTCAAAACAACAATAAATTATGCATCTTACTTGAGTCATATTTATGCATTCCTTTCTTCACTGAATCACAAATTCATCATCATTCAAGAGTACCTATCAGTGCTGACTCTTAAGCTAAGCCTGTGTTACATGTCAGTGGATAAATCAAAGAACCTGCCACAGGGACCACAGTCAATAACTAGAGATGTCAATATAAAATCATTAACAGCGATAAGTGCTCAGAAAGACACACTGGGAGACAATAACAAAGTTAGATATAGCACAAAAGGAAGTTACTGAGAACTGGGGTGAGTTACTGTTTCCTTGCATTCTGCTTTGCTTCCCAGCAGAGCACAAGCTCTTTGGTGGTACAAAGGGTCTCAGATCTCACCTGCAAAGACTACAGAACCTCAGCAGAGCTGACCACACATGGTTTATCAACACTGTGCGCGTAGTTGGCTTTGATTGCCATTTAACATGTGCCAGACAGAAGAGGAAAAGTAAGAGCTCTGACGATGTATGTAATCATAGGAATGTTGAGTTTAAATATAGTATTCTGTCTGGTGACTTTTTAGAAGACACTTAAGGTTTTAGTTTCATAAGTAGAAACAAATTTTATTTCTCACAATAAAAACAGAGCTATCATTTCTTTCCTTTTTCTTCTTCTTCTTCTTTTTTAATGATTGTAGCTTGTTGAGAGTATAGAACAAATTGAGGAAGAGGAATATGCTCCAAGCAAAACATAAAAACTTGTAATCTTCAAGGGAAATGACACTAAAGACAATTGACATAAGAAGACAGAGTTTTTCTATAGCCATTGTTTCATACATATATGAAATATGTTAATATATATCTACAGTTTATGGTGTATGAAAAGATACAGGGATCTTGGCATGGCTTTGGGTTTTTAATAGTTTTCTATCGGGGAGAGAGAGAGAGAGAGAGAGAGAGAAAGTTCCCAAAATAGCCTAATACTGGCATATCCCTTCCCTTTTTGTTTTCCTCTCTCTTCTAAGAATAAAGACAAACAGAATTTAGGCTCGCTGGGAAGAGCTGCCTGGCACTGTTCATTCATGTTTTCAGCTGTAATTAAGCATCTAATGCTCCAGATGGCTGAGTATTCAAAATTAGTACATTTCAGCTCCGCTAAAACACTTTATTTTGAAATGTTCAAAATACTATCCAGTGGTGTTTAACAATTGTGTGCGGGAATCTTTCAAAATTTGGGAAGGTTTATTACAATCTATGCCTGCTCAGAAAATATACAATTTGATTCTTCTGGCTCTGTTTCCTATCTTTCCTGTTGACCTTTGTGATGGTTACTACTGGCGTCCAACTTGGTGGAATCTTGAATCATCTAGGAGACAACCTCATGATTTTTGGAGGGAGTTTCTAGACAGTGCTAAAGTGGAAAGACCCACCCTGACTGTGAATCTAAGAACCAGCTATTCCATGGGCTGGGGTCTCAGACTTAATAATGATGAGGGTGTGGTCTGAAGCATAGTATTCATCCTCTCTGCTTCCTGTCTAGGGATACAATGTAACCAGCTTCCTCAAAATTCCTGCTGTAATGGCACCTGCCCATAATACAATTCTTTCTCAGTTCCTTAGCTTTATGAGGAAATGTTCTAGTCTCACTGACTCTAGAGAACTCAATCCCTTGACTTAAAAAAAAAAAAAAAAAAAAAAACAAAAACCAAAAAAAACAAAAACAAAAATGGTGCTTTCTAAAGATTTCTTTCATATATTTACATATAAGACATAGAGGCAGTTGACATGCTATGACAGTTTTTCTATGGCCATATGTAACACATATACATACATATGTGAGCTGCCTTGTGGGTGCTGGCAATGAACCTTGCTTCTCTGGAAAAGCAACTAGTGCTCTTAATCACTGAGCTGACTCCTGACTTTGCATGTAACCATGTAATTTGTTCAGGGAATGGTCTGTAGGCTCAGGTGTCGGCTGCCAGTGCTAGATCAAGGCTTCAGGAGCATCATGGACTTTTGCATCTGAGCTCACACTTCCACAGTTGTCACAGAAAGATGCTCTCAGTAGACAGCTAATTCTGCACCATCCTGTGGCCCAATATGAATATATAAAAAACACAGCTGAACACAAACTAAGTCCAACTGGACTTTTGGGCAGAATCAGACTTGCCCAGTGGAGGCCAAAGTATATCAGAAGACTGTCAGTCAACCTGTAGATGCATGACCAGGAAGAAAGCATCCCTTCATCACATTACTGAATTGGAAGGTAATTTGTTATCCATCAAAAGCTAGCTAATAAACTATGCCTCTGTGCCACTCTCTGAGATCACTGGCAAATAATCTGAAAGGAAAAATAGTACTTCAAGCCACACAAAGAATATATCAGAAATTTCTGGGCTTACTTGCTTGAGATCACTAATAGAGCTAATCTATTTGCATCTGGACAAATCTTTGACACACTGATACCAGCCCTGTACCATTCTGCTAAATTAGTTTTATTGAAAGTTGTTTGGCACATGCGTTAGCACCACTTTTTATCAGAAAAAAAAAAGACTGATGAGTTGAAAATTATCTCCTCTTGGGGGCTAGAGAGATGGCTCAGTGGTTAAGAGCACTGACTGCTTTTCCAGAGGTTCTGAGTTCAATTCCCAGCAACCACATGGTGGCTCACGACCATCTGTAATTGGATCCAATGCCCTCTTCTGGTATGTCTGAAGACAGCAACAGTGTACTCATATACATTAAATAAATAAATCTTTTTTTAAAAAAAAGCCTAAAGATGATGCTGGAGGCAACAAAGGAGCCATATAAAGACCATCTGA